>NC_092875.1:122521312-122879705 GCF_028372415.1 Notamacropus eugenii
TTTCTGAATTAGAGTGAGTCAATGCCTTCCTTTTCCTTCCTGCCTTAAGGGATAGACAGGTTTCCCCAAGCCCTCAAATATCCTCAGGACTCTTAAGTCTTTCTTAATGAGGATAAATATGCACATTCTTTATCTTTTAAATTCTGGTCAACACCTCGTAGGCCTCAGTACTGGTAACTAGCACTTAGATAAGAAAATTTTCTTGAAGCTACAATTCTCCAGAAGACTAGAGAAAACTAAAGAGAAAGGACAAAAGCTGGAGGTCTCTGCTATATACCAGCAATCATGTAAAAACTTTTGGTTCCAAATACTATGTCTCTAGCCCTGCTTTTTCTCCTGGTGTCCTGTTCTACGTTTTCAATTTTTTGCTGAGGCATCACCTGGATGCTCATTTTGTTAGACATACCAAGAGACAGACATTATAAAAGCTAAATTTTGGAGCTGCAGAAAACCTTAGAGAACATCTGGTCCAATCTGTCTCTCTCTCTCTGTCTCTTTCTCTGTCTTTCTGTCTCTTTCTTTTTTCTCTCTCAATTTCTCTGTGTCTGTGTCTCTCTCTCTCTCTCTTTCTCTGTCTCTGTCTCTCTCCCTCCCTCCCTCCTTCCCTCTCTCTCTCTCTCTCTCTCTCTGTCTCTCTCTCTCTCTCACACACATACACCCATACACACCAAATGCAGTAAAGAAACAGACCTTAAGAAATTAAATGACCAGGTTGCATACCTAGCTACAGAAACCACTTCTTATGCTTGCTAAATGCACTTTGTGCCCAATTTGTCCAAAAGTGAATATCCTGCCTTCCTCTTCTTCCCCCTACTTACTCCTATTCCTAAATTCATCTTTTTCTGTTGATGTTAACACTATCCTTTTTGCTACCCAGACTTAAATCCTTGAACTTAGTTTTACATTCCTCCTCTTCATATTCCCCACTTCTACATGTCAAATCATGGTGAGGATGTCTCTCATTCATTTTTTCCTTCCCATCACTATCTTAGTTGACCATTTTCTCATTTCAAGCTTTCTTAGATTTCTACAGGATGGTTTCAGTGGTAATCTCAAATGTGTCTCCTCTCCCCTTTCTATTATAAATTCCCTGAAGGCAAGGATTATGTTTTACTGATTTTTTGTTCCTCACGATGTCTTACACAATGCCTTACAAATAGCAGGTATGCAACAAAATATTTACCAAACTCCAATGAAATTGGCAGATCTTTTCTCTCTTTTTCCCATGACCCCTTCACTCTACTTGGCAAAGAGCTCTCAGCACAGAGTCAAGGAATAAATGCTTAATCTTCACTTTACAATTCATTAGGACAGTTTCTTAAGGAGAAGGAATGCTTTCTTCCTGTACCTAACAATATACCTTGTACATACCAGGGGCTTAATAAATGATTTATATATATGTATGTAAATTATTCGTGTACCTTATATTAGGAGATAATGAGAACTATTATTATAGCTCACATTTACACAGGACCTTAAGATTTACAAAATGTTTTCCTCTCTATATTTCTGAAGTGGGAGGCAAAAATAATTACTATTATATACCACTTTAAAAATTCAAAAACAAACAACCATTTGTTAAGGACCTACTGTGTGCTAGGCAGTGTGCTAAGTACTTTACAAATATTACCTCATTTGATACAACAAGCCTGGGAGGTAGGTGCTAATACTATTCCCATTTTACAATTGAGGAAACTAAGGCAAAGATTAAGCAACTTGCCCAGGGCCATAGCTCTAGTAAGTGTCTGAGGGTAGATTTGAACTCAGGTCTACCTGCCTCCAAGTCCAGTGCTTTATCTGCTGTGGTGTCACTTAGCTATGTCTTTGATACTTTAAAGTGTGCAAAGTACTTTTATCTAGGTGATGTGGTAGCAAAGGGACTTGAAGTTAAGAAGATCTGAGTTTGAATCCTGCCTCAGACATTGATTTGCTGTGTAGCTCTGGCAGCTTCCCCTTTCTCTGTACCTCACTTTTTCTATTCCTATGCTAATACGAATTCTGTGACGTAAATGCAATAAAACACTAAAGGAGTCCATGACCCTCCTTTATTAGGGGTCCCTCATTTAACAGATGACAAAATTTTGACTGTAGAGTTTACTGTTATTGCTAATAATAATTATTATTTTAATAATCTAGTCTTTATATAGCACTTTAGTGCAGACAAAGTTCTTTACATGTGATTTCATTTTATCCTCATAGTCCTGTGAAGTAGAGGCTGTTGTTATCCTCAGTTTGCAGATGGGAAAACAGAGGCTGAGCAGTTTAATGACCTGCCCAGCATCACACAAGCAGTAAAAGTCAGAGGTGGAATTTGAACCTAGGTCTTCTGGCACCAGAGTCAGTGCTCTTGAGTACCAAGCTCTATTGTACCTCTTCATTTTTCTAAATGAAAATTGCATGGAACAGTCAGGCTTCAAATGTGCAGACAGTATGAGTCTCCCTTGTGGTATACAGGGCCATCCCATGTGTCAGATTCGTGTGGTGTGCGGCTGACATTGTGATCCATGTAACCCTCTACTGAGCAGGCCTTTCCAGGGCAGATGCTGTTAATTACTCTGCACAAACATGTCAGATTGCATGTGGTCATTTTGCATTGGAGGACAAAGAGTCGGCACCTAACTCAAACCATTCCAGGAGCCTCATAGCTGATTCCCAGCTGTGGAGGCATGGACGTTTTCAGCAATCCAGGGCTTCCAACTCAGAGTGGATCCTTGAAATTGTCCCTTTTTTTGGCAGGAAGCAGATCTGTTGGCAGTCCAATGACAAGTCATATTGGACACAGATTCTGGGACCTGCATCCAAAAGTTGTTTTTCTTCACCAGTGTGGAAATCTTAAAGAGACTATATCATCAAATGTCAACAGAATTCTGGTGACTTGTTTAGATGAGAGTCAGTTTTTGCATAGGGAGTAGTAAACAAATAAACATTTGCATCTGTGTGGTAATTTGGCAAAGTGGAAAAAATAAGGGTTCTGGAGTCCAAGGACTTGACTTCACACCCTGCCTCAGTTCCTTACTTCTGTGAGACCTTAGGGACATCATTTGACTTCTCTGGTCTACAGATTCCCTATCCACAAAATGAGGTGATTGGACTAAAGGCCCTCTGAGGTCCTATCCAGATCTAAATTATTATCCTACACCTAAGGCCTAATAGAAATCAAAGAGACTCATGGGCATCTGGGCTAGTATGTCTTGAAGAGAAGTGGAATATATTCAGCCTCTCTTTTCTGATCATTTTATGTTTGTCATTGGTATAAGGTAGCATAGCATGTTAAATAGAAAAAGTGCTAAAATCTTGTATAGAGAAAAATTGAGTCTGAATTCTTCCTCTGATATTTACTAGTTGTATGCTATGTAACCATGAACAATGTGACTCTGAGTCCCTCTTTCCTTTTCTGAGTAATTGAGGTAATACCAACACTGAAGATTTATTATGAGGTTCAAATGAAATAACGTGTTAAAATGGCTTGGCAAACTGTAAAGCACTATATTATCAGCTCTTGATATATTCCATGTAGAATTTCATAGTGTATTTACTTAAAAATAACTCTTCCCTTCTTCTATAGCTTAGAGAGAAAGGAGCTGGATATGCAAGAGCCGTGAGATGGAAAGCAGGACATTCATTGTAATCAGGGCTATAGAACTCTAGAATGTTAGAGATGAACAGAACCTTTAAATGATCATTGATTCAGCGGGAAGTTCACTAACTCAGAAAAAAGGTGGTCTGGATTCTGATCTACCCACTTACTCATGCCTTCCTTCCCCAGATATCTTGCATGTAATATGTTTTGATACATAATATAACACATACATATAAAATATTATTTTAACTATACATATGTATGTATGCATGTATGTTTTTATATATGTATGTATATATATATACATATATATAGTAAATATATCTATATCTATAACTTCATATTGTCAGCACCTATGCCAGTGCTGGTACAAAGTAGGCATATCACCATCATTATCATCACTAGCTTTAAGGTGTACAAAGTGCTTTATAATTAATCTCATTTTAATCTCACCACAACTGTGGAAGGTATTATGCCTATTTTACAGGTGGGCAAAAACTAAAATTAGAAAAGGTTAAGCTGTTTGCCCAGGGTCACACAGCAGGTAAGTGTATGAATCCAGATTTGAAGTCAGATCATCTTGAGTCCAGGTCCAATTCTTTAATTCATTTTATAGAATGGCAAACTGAGACTAGAAGAAGTTAAGTGAGTTGCCCAGACTCACAGAACTTATAAGTATCTGAAAACAAATTTGAACTTAGGTATTCCTGATCCCAGGTCCAACACTCTATCTGCTACAGCACCTAGCTGATATGCTCATTGATTGATTTTTATTTAGTGATCACTGAAATTTCCCAGTCCTCACTTCCAGGAAATATAAAATGGGTGAGTTTTATCATATTCCCTCTGAGCCACGTTGTAGCTCAAAATCTGTGATTTTATGAACATCTGGTTCAATAATCTTGCTTTACACATGAGGAAAAGGAATTAAAAAAAAATCATAGGGCTTGGCAGAATGAAGACTAGAATCTGGGTTACTTGACTTTTGATCCAGGACTGTCTATTCTGCTCCATTACTTGTTAATGTGTGAAGGGGTTTGGAGTCGGTTTTAAATAGTGACATTTTTATAATCCAGATAGAACTTTTGTGGTTGAAATGATTTTAGAAAACTGTGTAAGTGTAGCTACCTTTTAGGGTCATAGGTTTTGAGCTAGAAGAGATCTTAGAGAGTGTCTAGTAAAACCCCTCACTTGACAGAGAAGATAAAGGCTCAGAAAGGTGGAGATACTTGTTCAAGGTCACACAGGTCATAAGAAATAGATCCTGAATTCAAATCTAGATTCTCTAGCTCTAAATCCATCTCTTTTTTCACTGAACCACACTGCCTTTTATTTGTACCCTTATTTAGTTTCATGTCTAGTCAAATTCTTTCTTCAGTTTCATTAGCTATACGCTTGGATTTTCACTCCAAGAAGATCATGCCTTCCTCATCTGAAAATTCATCACCAAGCAGATTAATTAAGCTTTAATACTCAACACTGGCAGTTGCCTCTCCACTCTGCTTGGAGTACTAGAGGGTGGAGCAATTTTTGTTGTTCCTAGTTTTGAGGAGGCCCAATGAAATCAAGTCGTGATATCTTGACTCCTATGTGAACTGGATTTGTGAGGCAGGGATGCACAAAGTCTTCAGCCTCATTCTGTCTTCCAGAGTCAAATTCCAAGTCAAATTCAGAAAGCAATGGATGATCCTGACATCTTCAATGCCTTATCAAACTCAAAGTGCTCCATAGCACTTGTTTCATCTACCTTCATGGCCCTTGGAACAGATTGTTCTCATCTGCCCATTCCACCAATCCCTCCTCCCCAGTTTATCGTATTTCCTTTTCCCTGCTACTTCCTTCCCTTACTCCTTGAACTTCTTATAGTTGGTCTCTGTATGACTTCTGAGGTGTCCTTGCTTCTTGCTGCCTGATTACATACTTATGAAAGATGTTTTTTTCCAAAAAATCAAATTGTCACCAGTGATTAATATGATAGTTGGAATTAGTCTATCGTCTTAGTCACCCAGCTACATGGGAACACAGAATAACAAAGGGATCCTGGGAAGACTGAGGAAAATATATTCACAGTGCCAATCAGCTACAGCATCATAGAGTTAAAGGAGCATTAAGGTCATGTAGTCCAGACTGTAAAAGAACTAGAATCTCCTCCATAATATATTTTTCGAAGTTGCCTGAATTTTTTTTGAAGATATATAATGAGGCAATAGAAGAAAACACTAAGGCAGCTGATTCTACTTTTTTTTTTAATAACTCATCTTCAGAAGTTTTTAGATGAATCAAACCTGTATCTCTATCTCTATAGCATTTCACAATTGATCTTGAATCCTATGTCTGGAACCAAACAGAAGAACTCCTTATTCCACACGACAATTCTTCACATACATAAAGGTAGCTAACATGCCCTAGTCTCTACCTACCCCTCAAGTTACTCCAAATTTCATAAACTGGTCCTTGTGGTCTCAAAGCCCTTTGCCATTCTGCTTACCCTCGTTTGGATACTCTTCAGATATGAATGGCTTCCCTAAACCATGGCATCTAGGACTGAACATAATACCGTATATATAGTATGTCTGACCAAGGCAACATACGGGCGGATTATATCCTCCCAGTTTCTGGATGTTGTTCAGGCATGTCCAGCTCTTCGTGACCCCATGGGGGTTTTCTTGGCAAGGATACTAGAATGGTTTGCCATTTCCTTCTCTAGCTCATTTTTACAGATGAGGAACCTGAAGCAGAGTTAAGTGACTTGCCCAGTGTCACACAGGTAGTAAGTGTTTGAAGTCAGATTTGAACTCAGGTCTTCCTGACTTTCAGCCTTGCACTCTATCTACTACACCACCTAGCTACCCTATATCTGGACAGTGTATCTCTCTAAATTCAAATCAAGTTTGTGTTATCTTTCTTGGTTACTATATCGCACTATGGAAGTATGTTGATTTTGTAGTCCAAGAAAATGTTTGTTGGCCATCCCTCTTACAATTAAATTTGATTCAGTTTTAAATGTTGTTTAGTGAGGAATATTGAGAGATCTTAGGGGAAAAAATGTCCACTTTACCCTGAAATTTTAGCTTTGTCTTTTATATAGACTAGATACTAACCTAGAATGAGGGTTCTGAAAGAGATACAGCCACAAGTAATCAGGACATAGAGTTCAAAAAAGCAAATTCAAGTCTGAAAACACCAGTACCCAGCTGGAACTATGTGTTCCAAAGAGTTTGGCTCCTAGGGCAAGGACTCTCCTTCCATAAAGGAAAATCAGTTCAACCTCCCAAAGGTTCAGGAGAAGAGATAATGTGTTTATGGGAAGTAGAGCCACTGCCGGGTTTTTTTCCCTCTTAGTCTGATAACTAGGTGTTTCAGGGCTTTTTTGTCTTTTTAAAAGTACTACATACAGCATGAAGAAGAAAACAAAACAGAAGAAAAACTTCAAAACCTATAGGTTTTAAAACAAATGAGAAATTGTAGAGGTCACTTATCTTCCTGAGGGAAAGAAATGGCCTCCCATCTGAAGAGACAGCATGTGGCTGTCTGGAGGCTCTGGACTTGGAATGAAGAACACCTATGAGAGAAATGATTACTAATCCATGATTTGGGGAGATCCAATTTCCCTCTTCTTCTAAAGTTCAAATTTTGAAAGTTCAGTCTGCTGAAGGACATTGCTGATATTAAGACGGACTCACTTTCTTAACAATCTTGTTCAGACTCTACCCATGTGGTGAAGTCATTGTAGTCTACTTAATTTTGGGTAGGGATAAATTCTTTGAATAGATTGTTCAAGGCTACCGAAGGGGCAACTTAGAAGTAAATTATATAATCAAAGTTCATTTAAATAGATTTAGCACCTTCTAACACTCATTCTCTCATTGACTGTTAAACAATCAGGGTTGATTGCCACCCTTGGGAACATTCTTCTTCCAATGGGCGTATAAGCCATGAGTCAGTCTGCTGCCATGATTGTCCTTGGTCTAAGGGAAAGATGGCCAAATGACCACCCCTTTACTAAAATGCTGGCATTTTAAATAAAATGATTAAATTACCCAGACATGTCTCTTGAACTTTTTAATTACCACACCTAAGTTAAAATCCCGTCTTTATCACTTACTATGTAATTTACTATAGAGAAGTCCCCTCACCGCTCTAGGTCTCAGTTTCCTCATTAAGAAGATGTGGATTTGATGACATTTAATGTTCCTGACCAGCTGTATCACTTGGACTTAAGGCCCTTACCATCTCTAAATCTATGATCATGTGACTCCCATTAAGGATAGGAGCTGGGACGATCTCTCTGGAGACTCAAGCTCATCATAACTGTGTCTGGCAGTGACTGCAGCCTGTGCAGCTACAGTACAAGGGCTCAATATTGAATTGTAGCAACATAGGAGTAACAGGTAACAATGACCTAGAAAGACTACAGGTCTGCCAGCAATTACATGCTCAGTATACACTGCACTCCAGGTGTGACCAGAATAGAGCAGGCTTGGTTGGAAGCAGTGTGAATCCATAATGAGAGGACCTACAATGTAAGAGATATGGCATTCTTCACACTTTTACCCTAGTCCTAGATGTTTCCTATATATCTACTCTTACTCTTACTCCCACTTCCTCTACTCCAACTACCAATAATAATAATAATATTATTTATATATCACTTTAAGGCTTGCAAAGCATTTTGTATGTTATCTCATTTGATCTCCACAATAATCTTGGGAAGTGGATGCTATTATCCCCATTGTACAGAAGAGGAAACTGAGACAGAGGTCAGGTGACTTCCCTAGGGTCTCATAGCTGATTAGAATCTGAGGTAGGTTTTGAACTCTAGTCTTCTTGACTCAAAGTAAAGAATTCTATCCATCATGCCACCTAGCTGCTACTCTTAATGATGATAAGGTTTATATTTCAGGAGAAGGTATAGCCCAAGTTTGTAGAGTAAACATTTTACGACTATTTTGCTTATTAAACTAATTCATTAAATGTCCTCGATTTAAACTAATATTGCCCTTTGGCTTCAGAGTCAAGGTAAACATATTAGTGAGAACTCCTGAACCATATGTTTTCGAGTAACCACAAACCCATGGAACACCTTTAGAATAATGTTCGGAGAACCCATTGTGTGAATTTGGAAAGGGATACCCTGAACTTCTACAATTTACTTGTACTTTCTCCTTTGAACTTCTCGATAAACCTGTTAGACTCATATGAATGATAGTATCTCCATTTTACAGATGAGAAAACTGAGGTTTGAGGAGGTTATGTGACTTGTTCTGTGAATGCAAATATACTTTCATTTTTGTCCTGGTATTTACAGTACCTAGAACAACACCTGGAATATTAGGCACTTAATAAATGCTTGTTGGTTGATTGATTATCCCAAGTCACTAAGTTAGCAAATTTCAAAGCCAGAATTTGAACCCAAGTTTTTCAGACTCTTACTTCAGTATTCTTTCTGGATAATATTCCACCCTCATATGCTTAGCAGTGTCTCAGGTAGTAGATTTTAAATTTTGATTTTGGGAGGTATATCCAGACCTACAATTTCATCACCAGATGGTATTCCCTGCATGGAAAGCCTTCTCCTGGCACTGATCAGTAAGACCTCTGCAACATTGCTGCCACAGAGTCATCTGGGGAACTAAGGTGTTAAATGATTTTCCCAGGGTCAGAAAGACATCAGACACAAGACTTGAATTTCAGCTCTTTCTGGTTCATAAGTTGTCTCTCTATGTTGTCCATAAGTTGTTCTCTACTTCATAAGTTCGTAAGTTGTCTCTACTATATCATTCTGCCTCTCTGGGAAATGGTGCATAATAGTTATTGGTTGAATTATACAGCAGAGATCAACCTTTACCTTGAAGGGCATTTCTTGATACATATAACACAATGCCTTATGACAAGACATAGATCTCCCACCTGAGGCAGCTCATACATATGATGTTATTTGCTCTAAAGTTCTAATTATACGTCTTTTTTTTATTGTTGTTATTATGTCTTTCTTACATTAGTACAGAACATCCACACATCAAGCTCCACTCATACAAGGAAAGCTTGCAAGCCCCACGTACTGTTGCAATAAAGGAAACCCATTACTTTGTGCTCCACCAGGAGCCCCCATATGCAGACAAAACTGATGAGTTTATGCTGCCTGCTTTGTTGGGAATTATGACAGCTTGGTTTTCCTTGAAGCCCTGCCAAGCTCCCTCTTTTCCCTGTGGACATTCTTGGCACATGCATTTGCAGCTTTCACAAATGACTCAGTGCCCAGTAAGTGTGAAATCTCTTGGAAGGTTGCTAAAAGGGCACTTATGCCAAGACGTTAGATTTGTACATATCCTATGAGGACTGCACGTCTCCATTCATAAGTGTTCCATAGGTGGGTGGGCCAGGAGAGGACATTACCCTATTAGGTTCCTTCATTTTCAAAAGCTAGTGCAAATGCAAAAACTGGAATTCCCTGGAGGCTCAATGTCTTCTCCCTCCTTTTCCCTTCTCTTCTCCCCTCCCCAAAAACTTTTTTTTTGGCACTCCTAAACAATGGGACAGAATTTCTATAGATCCCTCTGTTCTTGAGGTCTGGTGTTTGATTTGCCAACAGGAAAAGGTTTCATTTTAACTGAGAATCAAAGTCACAAAGCAGACAGACTTGAAGTCTTAATTCTAAAGGTCATTTTACTTCTAAATCAGAGCTGACCACCCCCTTGACTCATTTCTTAGATCCCAGGACTCAGGATCTATCAGATTCTGGCATCTTTCACCTGGCAGAAGGGTCACTACTTGTCAGGACTGATGCTTTCAAAATTGGCAGCTCTTAGGTCTTGAAGCCTTTCAAGTGTGAAAAGAGAAGACATAATGAGAATGAAGAATCTGTTTATTTAACTCATGGTATTTTCATAAAAAATCCTTGAGAACTTTTTTGTTTAATTTTTAGGGAGGCATGAAGGAGTATATACCAAAGGAGTATATGCTATGGTTATGGCATAGCTTACCGAGAGGAGCAAGTCTTATGCCTGTCCAGCAGGCTGCTCGTCCTCCTGTGGAGCTCGCGAGTAAGAGAATGAGGCGGGAGAGCGGGTCAGTGAAGCAACTCTGATTTATTCAAGCAAGCACTCTGCTTATATAGTCTTTGCCAGCTAGCCCAGTGAACCATGGTAACACACATAAACAAACCCGAAACTATAGAAATGAACACAAGCTGGAACTATAGTTACAACAAACCAGGGGTTGGGCTGTCCCTTCCAGCGCCATCTTGTTCACCCTTCCCTGCTCTGGACTCAGTTTACCTGATGTCCGTCAGTGTGGTGTCCCAGATGGTGTGGCGGTCAGCGCCCCTTACAAGTATATACCAAAATTCATTAAAGTTACATGCTCCTTATTCCTTTCAATTACTTTAAAAAATACTCTGATAACATTCAATTGGATGTATCGGTCTTACATTCAAATTTTCCATGACCTTTGGTGTGCAGAAGTTAAGTATTTTTGGTTATTTTTATTTATGTGTAAAAGTCCTATGCCAAAATGGTGCAAGTCCCCAAAACTTTAATAACAGAGACAACTTTGTTCATGGAACCTCTGATTATTAATTACCAACTGTGTCATAAAACAAGGTGATATATATGTAATTGGAGTTTGTCCCCTAGAACTGCTTTCCATATTACTTACCAAGAGATTTGGTTTCCAGATACTTTACTTGTCTGTCTATACTTATCAGAAATTCTCTCTTTAAATCCAACTATGAAACATCACTAGGTCGCCTTATCATAATAGAACAAGCAGTCAATTTAAAATAGCAAGTTTCGTGATGTCAAGAAAGCATCAAAGAACAAACGACATAAAATTCAATTCATTAGACTCAATTATCATCCCCCTCAAAAAAAAACCAAACAACCAACCCACCCTGGCACATGTTTCACTCCCAGGCCTACATAGTTAGTCTTCTTTCTAGAATTCACTTCTGGAACTTCTTACCATCATGTATGTGCTGCCAATTAGCCTCTGTGCTGGGATTCTCATCAGTTGCTATGTATTTTACATCCATTTGTCAGTGGTGTTTGTCATTTCATGGAAGATGTCCAATACAAAATCCAGCGTACAAAGATTGATAAGTTCCTCCAGGTTCTTTCGTCTGCAGAAGACATTTTGTTCCAGCAATCCTCAGAATACTACAAAGCTACATAAATGAGATCTGCAATCAATTCACAATCATTCAATTTTTAGCTTAACTCTGCACACATAAATAAACAAGAAAAATAAGTGAGTGAAACATGCCTGTTTAGCAGACCATTATATACAACTATATGAACAATTCTTAGAACTGCTCTATTAGTACGAATATCTTGCACTGTCTTCAGATGGACCTTGAACTGGGTGACAAATTGAACAAGAGGAAGAGAAAAGACTCAGTTCCTTTAGGGGAACTGTGCAGCATTTTCAATGATCCTATGTTTCTAGCTAAAACAAATTTCTGATTTTCTAACATGAATATTCTTTAAGAGATGCTACATTACCATGAATTGTAGAATATCAGTTTCCAAAGGATTTGAGGTTATACAAAGGAAATGAAGAGGCACATTTTGGGCATGAGTAAGTTATAATATATTACTAGTGCAGGGGACATAGTATAAAGAGCACATTCAGAAATATGTATGACTTAAAAAAGGTATACTGGTCATGTAATGAAAGTGATGTGCAAGAGAATTAGTTTTTAGAAACTAAACGCTTAATGACAAAGTAAAGGCCAATACAAAGGTATTCAACTATCTGTAGAAATAGAGCCACTCACATGATGTCTTTATGAAGAAGAACAAATGAACATTTATTAAGTGACTGCTATGTGCTAAGCATTGTGCTAAACAGTTTCCAAATGTTATCTCATTTGAGATACTTTAGGAAGCAGAAACTCCATTAAGTGAATTAGAAATGAAGCAAAACCAACAAATGGCCATGTTCCCCCAGAGATCCTTAAAAGATAGTGGGACATTTTAAGACGGACTTTGTTTGAGGGGCTTCAGGCAGGAGATAGATTCAAGGAGTAACCCAATGAGACACATGAAAGATGCACATAGCACTTGTACCATAAGATGCCATGGAAAAGTGGAAGAGTAGAAGTATGGATGGAGGCATTTATCACAAGGAACAGGAAGCCAAGACATTGGGACTGAGGCTGTGGAGGATGAATAGGCAAAGGGAATGTTGGGACAGGTGCTGTGGCTTTAGATCACTCCCAGATGAAAGAAGTAGAAAAGTAGAAATTCTATATCTCTTTTATCCTTTTAGGCTTCTTCATGGGATTCTCAAGACTTTTCTCTCTGGGAACAGGTAAAGTGTATTTACTTTTATTTTAAATGTTTACTTTATAAACAGTGCTAACAGTGATGGTCTGGACGCTGTTTTTGGTAATATAGTTGGTTTGAGACAATTGAGGGGAACAATGTCAGAGAAATAAATTTAATGTTAAGGTATTTAGCCAGAATGCTATCTTTGACTTGAAATTCAGAGCTAACAAAGAAAAAAAGTGACTAAATTATAGATCATTTTGTTATAATATTGCAGAACACAGAGAGAATATTTTTATGATATTTAGTGTCACATCTAGGCAATGAGTCAGTAGTAGGGTGGGGTGAATGAATGAGAGAGTCTGAATTATCTCAAAATTTTCTCAATATTACCCCACCAGTGTTATGGGGACTAACTGATGGTCAATACACATACAATACACATACAGTGCATTGCCACCTGTGCGGTAAAGAGAGGTATAGAAAGAGGTTTCTGGAATTCTGGGTGAAACTCATTCAGAAAATTTCTAGTCATATCCTAATATTACTATAAGGACAAGAAGGCATTTTGGGTTGTGATTTGCACCATTTGAGAGGGTCATCATTGATAATACACTAATGTAGCAAAGTAAATCTTGTGCTAGAGAGTCTCATATCATAAAAAGTATAGTAGCCTTCCTCATTTGGAGACCTTTCCCGTTTCCTTTGTGTCATGTGACTCCTGCAGGAAAACTTGAGAAAGACTTTGCATGCCACTACTTAGTTTCCTGAACCCCACTTGTGTACTTGTTTTTGATAAGGAAAAATGAACCCTAGATTTAGTGCCTAATGGGAACAAGGATCTTACATTATAAAACTTCAGAGTCGCCTATAACATGAAACATAAGGGTTTATTAGCCAAAGTGAACTATTCATTAACCTTTAAACATTTTATACTTTCCATTTTCCATGCCTTTGCTGATTCTGTCCCCTCTTCCTGAAATGCCATCCCCCACCATCTTTGCCTCAACTTTCACTTCTCCTTTCATGCTCTCTGGAAAAAGTTTTAGTTTAATATTTAAGGTTACTTGATAAAGACCATTTGAAAGATCATTGAGGATTGCTTTAAAAGCAATTAAGTGAATTAATTGAATTAAGTGAATTAATCAGAAAGTAAAAGTTGGTCCCTTTAATTTAAAGAATAGCTAGTTGTGCACAGTAGATTTGCAGTTTTATGTCCAATCATCTCATTTTATTGTACTATGTTATAGAAATGCTTGTTTTATTCCATAAGTTAAAAATAAAATTGAATAAAAATATTAAGAAATTCAATTGCTTTAATAATTATAAAATGGAGTAGTTATTTTATAGGTGAGGATATTTCTTTTGCTGTGCCTTCATGCCTTAGGAGTTAGCAATTTTCTTAGATTCAGGAGACCTGGATTTGAGTTCTGGCTCTGGTGCTGACTGGTTGTATTTCAGCTGTGAAATGAAGATAATAAAATTGGAATTGTTTCCCTTACGCAACTGTAGTGGGGGGGTAAGGTGTGCTTTTTTTTTTTTTTTTAACAAATCTTACAAAGCTATAAAAATGTAACTTGTTTTTATTCATTACTTTCTTAATCCCTCTTCCCCCTCCCACCCCACCCAATCATTACTTGTTGGCCAGATTTGTGTTGAGAAGCACAGACAGTGGTTCATTGCTGAGGCCATACTTAAATCCATTTCATTTTGTAAAGATCTACCAGAAGATAAACTGTGTTGCTTCAGCTGCTGGGCACTTAGGGATAATGCTAGTTCTGTGCTATGATGATGCAAAGTGCAATATCATTTTATTAATTGAAATAAAAAAAAGTTCTTTTTTTGGGAAATAAGGATTAAAATATTCAAAACTCCCCATCTGAGGGTTTTGAGTAAAGGTCATCTAAATTTCAGGCAAAGTGAGTATTCTGTATTCCATGTTATGTGACTATGAAACCAGTGACCATTTCAAATTTTTCTTTAACTTGCTTTTTGAGGGGAGGAGGATAAATCTGTAAATTTAAAACTAAAAATAATACCACCAAATGTCACAAGAAAATTGGTTCTTTCCTTTAGTAATCCAAGCATCATCCCTATAAGATAGGCCTGATGATAGGACTGATAACTGCCCACTTTTAATTTGAGGTATTGCTTATTTCATTAATAGCAATCAATTATACTTCTATAAAATTTTACAAAGCACTTTCCTTACAATATTTCATTTAATTACTGTAACAGCAAAACAGGTAATGATAATGATGCCAATAATAACCACAGAAACAATAATGATCCTATCACACTATTAGTACTACTACTAGCAGCTGAGTGGAGCAGTAGATAGACCTATGAGCCTAAATTTAGGAAGACCTCAGTTTAAATCCAACCTCAGGCTTACTAGCTAGCTCTATGACCCTCAGTAAGTCACTTAACTCCTGTTTGGCTCAATTTACTCATCTGTAAAATGAAAATGTTAGCTGCATCTTAGTAGGGATTATTTCACTGAGCTTGACACAAAATAGGTGCTTACTAAATACCTGTTGATTGACTGGTAAACTGATTTACCAGCTGTCACATAGCTAGTAAGTTGCTGAGTTGGGCTTTAATTATTTCTTTTGATTCTTGATTCAGTTTTTTTTTTTAAAGTATGCTTTGAGGTAGGGGATAGCCAGAAGCAAAAGGGATAGGATCAAAGGAGAAAACAGAATAATTGGGGGTGGGGTAGGGTGGAGGGAAATATAGTTAGTCCTTCACAATGTGACTATCATGGAAGTATTTTGCATAACTACACATGTATAAGCTATATTGAATTACTTGCCTTCTCAATAAGGGTGGGTGGGGAGGGAAGAAGGGAAAGAATTTGGAATTCAAAGTTTTAAAAACAAATGTTAAAAATTGTTTTTATATGCAACTGGGAAATAAGATATACAGGCCATTTGGGTATAGAAATCTATCTTGTCCTTCAAGAAAGTAAAGGGGAAGAGGCCAAAGAAGGGAAGAGAAAAGGGAGGGCAGACTGGGGGAAAGGGTAATCAGCTTGCATGCCATCTTGGGGTGGTGAAGGGGAGAAACAAGGAAAAAATTTGGAACTCAAAATCTTGTGAAAATGAATGCTGAAAACTAAAAATGAATAAAATTTTAAAAAGAAAATATTAAAAAGCAGCTGATTTGAGATTAATAGTAGTGGTTAATCTTGGTCCTAGAGGATATAATTAAATGTATTTTAAAATAGTGTGCTTCGATCTATTCAGACACTGTAAGTTCATTCTCTGGGGATGGACAGCATTTTTCATTACAAGCCCTTCTTATTGTTGGTTGGGTAGTTGGTTGGTTGGTTGGTGGGTTGGTGGGTGGGTGGGTTGTTGTCCTTCATTTTTGAAGAGGACCAAAATGACATCACCATGATAAAGTGAAGTTTCAGTATGTCCAGCTGTGACTGATCAGAACTATAGGAGCTTGGAATGCTCTACCACAGGGTGATGTCTTTTGATTCATACATAAATTGGATTTAAATGAGGCAGAGTTCCATGAAGTCATCAGCTTCACTCTCTCCTCCAGAGTCATCATAATCCAATGGCAGTACAGAGTCAAGATTGCTGGTGATGGCTCAGGACACAGTGGATGACCTTGGCATCCTCGGCGTCTAACCAAGCTCTAAGCACTCCACGTCACCTGCTTCAATTGCCGTTGGAACAAATTGTTCTCATCTGTCCATTACACCGGAAGAAGTCTTCATATGCTTGGGGTAGATATCCCCCTAACTCACCAATGGATTTGAGACCCTTTGGTTACCTTCAACCTGGTTTGGCCTCTCTGCTGAAATGGTTTACTGAGGTGTGGCTGCCGCACATATTGCAGATTCTTGGAGCCACAGGTGAGAGTTGCATGGAATGTTAGACACCAAAGGTGGAAAGAACCCTGAAGAGGGTTTCGGCAGCAATCACACCAAAGGTACTGATCCTCCCTCAACAAGTCCTTCTTGAATTGTTGTAGGCCAAGAATAGCTAAATTATTCAAGGTTGATTATACAATGTTGCGGTTACTTTGTACACAGTACATTACACAGGATCAGTCCATGTAAGTTTTTCCAGGTTTTTTTGAGAGCATCCTGCTCATCATTTCTTATAGTTTAATAATGTTGCATCATAATCACATTCCACAACTTGTTGAGCCATTCCCAAATGCATGGGCATACCCTTAACTTCTAATTCTTTACCCTAAGTAAAAAGCTGCTATAAGTATTTTTGTACATATAAATCCTTTTCCTTTTTTAAAAAATCTCTTTTGGGATACAGACCTAGTAGTGGTTTTTCTAGGTCAAAGGATATGCATAGTTTTATAGACCTTTGGACATAGTTCCAATTTGCTCTACAGAATTGTTGAATCAGTTCACAACTCCATCAACAATGCTTTAAAGTTTTATTTTCTCTACATCCCCTCCAACATTTGTCATTTGCATTTTCTGTCCTATTAGCCAATCTAATAAGAATGAGATAGTATGTCAGAATATTTAAATCTGTATTTCTCCAATCAATAGTGAGTTATTTTTCTTCATATGGCTATAGATTGCTTTGATTACTTTATCTGAAAACTGGTCATATCTTTTGATCATTTCTCAACTGAGGAATAGGTCTTATTTTTATTTTTTATAAATTTGACTCAGTTCTCTATATGTCTGAGATGAGGACTTTATCAGAGAAACATGCTTCATATTTTTTCACAGTTACTACTGCTAACAGTATTTCCCTCCATCCTATTCCCCCCTCCATTTATTCTGTTCTCTCTCTCCTTTTACTCTGTCCTTTCTCAAAAGCATCTTGCCTTGGATCACCCCCTACCCCACTCTCCCCTCCCTTTTATCATGCCCCTTCTCTTTTCCCCTTCCCCTCCTACTTTCCTGTAGTGTAAGATATATTTCTATACCCAATTGAGTATGTATATTATCCTGTCTTTGAGCCAATTCTGATGAGAGTAAAGTTTACTTACTCCGTCTCTTCTCCTCTACTATTAAAGCTTCTTCTTGCCATTTTTATGTGAGAGTTTACCCAATTCTACTTCTCCCTTTCTCCATCTCCCAGTACATTCCTCTCTCACCCCCTAATTTTACTTTTTAGATATCATGCCTTCATATTCAACTCACACCTAGGCCCTCTGTCTAGATATACTCCTAACTGCCCCTATAATGAGAAAGGTCTTAAGTGTTGCAAATATCATCTTCCCATGTCAGAATGTAAACAGTTTATACTTATTAAGTCCCTCATGATTTCCCTTTCCTGTTTATCTTTTTATGCTTCTGTTGAGTCTTGATCCAGGTTTTTTGCTACTGTATTGTGATGGCATCGTCATCTCCAGAACTGAGAAATTCCAGGGATGTGGTGGATTAATAGAGGTTCTGGGCCTGTCTCTACTCTCTCCTTTTCCTTTCTCTTCCTTTTCTCTCATTTTATTTTTCACCTCTTAATGTTATATTTCTTTCTTCTTGATTATCTTTCCTTTTTAAGTACAAATAATCAAAAATAATCCCTAAATAGGGTATAATCCTAATATAAATGTTTTTGGTTTGGGGATTCATTTTTCACAATTTTCTAAATATGTTTGGTATTAAAGAACTTTATCTTAAGTGAAACAATGACCCTTGTGAAAAAACTGTTTCATTTTTGCCATACAATATACTGTTCATAAATACTTTGTTCCACACCCACCGACATTAGGGGAAGAGAACAGGCATTTATATAGCACTTACCATATGCCAGGCACTATGCTAAATGTGTTAACATATTATCTTATTTAGTCCTCACAAAAGCCTTCTAGGTAGAAGCTTTTATTATCTCCATTTTATAGATAGAAAAATGAAGAAAAGAGGTTACATGGCTTGCCAGGGTCTCATAGATGTTGTGTTAAAGGCTAGATTTGAAGGTCAGTCTTCTTGATTCCATGTCCAGAACTCTATCTTCTGTGCCACCAGCTGCTCATGTTAGGGAGATGAACATATTAGGTATACCATAGGGAAGAATATTAAAATCAGATATATTTCCATGGTACATAAAGTTTGCTTATTTTTAAGAAAATTTTTGGATTAAGAAGTCTGTTGTTCTCATGTCTCTAGCTAGCTTGCTTGCTTATACTTTTTCCTTGCTTTCATTCTGCAGTTATTCATCAAATTAGAGATTTAGAGTTGTCCTGTTCCTTGGACATCATGTAGTTCACCATTCTACCCTTGTTTTACCAATTACAAAACTGTACGAACAAAGATTTAAATTGATTAAATGACTTGCCGAAGGTTATTCTAGCGATCAGTACCACAGTTGGAATTTGACTACAAGCCTTAAGCCTCTAAATTGAAAGCCCTTTCCATACCATCACATGGTCCAGTGCCCATTTAGTTTGCCAATGAATCTTCATATCACGCAACTCAGTGGTGCAGTAAAATATTGAATTTTAGTCAAGAAGATGCAAAATTGAATTTTCCTGGGACATCTAGTAGCTATGTGGTGCTATGCAAATCAGTTAACCTCTATCTATCTCTTCTGTTAAATTATATAATAGCAGAAGATAATAATAGTATTTGTCTCCTGGGGTTGTTGTTTGGATCAAATGAGATAATGTAAGAAAAGTGCTTTCCCCTCTTTCATTTGCTATATATAAATGCTAGTATATTATAGGGTTTGGTACAATAGAAAAAAATGTGCCCTACCTTCTGCTAATCAGCTAAATTTGATATTAAATATCAAACTATAGATCTCTACATAATACCTCTATGTAATAAAACCTCGTGAAATATGTATAGATTTGAAATGAAAAAGTCTTTTCTCTTTTTCTCCTACATAGGTATGTATGTATATATATATATATGTATATATATACATATATATATATAGACACACATATACACGCAGAGACTCTGTTTAGATATACACTTATAAAGGAAAAGTTTACAAATTAAATCTAACTCCAAGTCTCTGAACTATAAATCTTTGTAAATGATAACTTTTAGTATTGCACAAAATAATTAACTTCTGCTGTCTGGCACTTAAAGGAAGCAATGATGCCAGTAGACACATTCCTTCAGGCTGTATCACAAGAAGTGAGAATCAAGAAAAGTACATGTAGGGACCACACTGTTACACTGTGCTGCCGTTGAAATTCCTAGGTTATTTGACACTCTGTTCTCTCTCTCTCTCTCTCTCTCTCTCTCTCTCAATCTCTCTCTCTGTCTCTCTCTCTCTCTGTCTCTCTCTCTCAATCTCTCTCTCTGTCTCTATCTCTCTCTGTCTCTCTGTCTCTCTCTGTCTCTCTGTCTCTCAATCTCTCTCTCTTTCTCTCTCTCTCTCCCTTTCTCTGTCTCCCTCAGTCTGTCTGTCTGTGTCTCTCTCTCACACCAGCCTTGCCAGTGATACATAGTAAAGTGAATCACTCTATAGCAATATCCTTAAAAATAATTTTATTGATAACTTTTGTTTTAAATCACTTCTATTTCCCAATGTATTCCACTCCATCCTTCCTAAAGAACCATTCTTTTAACAAAAATAAGGAAAGAAAAGAAAAACACAAAATACTTCAACAAAGCTAACCGACATTAAAAAATTACATATGCACATTATATTACATATGTGTATATATTATATTATGTGCAATTTTCTACACCAACTGTACATCTTCTCTGCAAAAACAGTATGTGTTTTTAAGGGATGGGGAATGTCTTTTTACTTTCCTTTTATAGTTCGACATCCTTCGGTTTCTACTGTTCTGTTGTTCTTTATATTCAAACTGCTGTAGTTATTGTTAATACCATTTTCTTCATTCTGCTTGTTTCATTTTCCTTCAGTTCATAAATGTCTATCCATTTTTCTCTAATTTCGTCATATTTATCATATACTGTAGCACATTTCTTTCCATACACAGATCACAATTTGTTCAATTATTCCCTAAATAATGTGTATCAACTTATTCCAATACTTTCAAAAGAGGTATATCATGATTCAAATGTTAAAATCTGCCATTCAGTAGGGCACCAGTGATCACCATTGTCATATCACTATTTCCTCCCTCATAATAATCAAATCTTGATTATATTCACAATTACATGTGTTACTATTCAAAGAGAAATATACAAAACTATTAAAACACACCCATTCATAAAACTTGAGTAAATGTTAGCTCCTAAACACAACCAAAAATTTACCTCTCCCTCAGTCACTTTTCCTTGTTTTTTCACCATCCCACCCTTCCACATGGGAAAATATGAAATTATGCTGGACCAGAAAAAAAAAAAAACAACACAACTTTCCAATATAGAGGGGGAAAAAAGCCAGTGAGATTCAGACAAATAAAAGAGTTTTTATCATACAGTTCCTTCTTATCAAGACATCAAACAAAAATCAACAACAGGTTTGACTTGATGCTGATGATCTGCCTGGACTGTTAGTTTAATGAATTCTTCACTGACTTCATAAATGGAACACTTACTTGAGCATATGGGCTAGGGACCTCTTTGCTCCACTGAGTTAGGAGTCTTTGATAAGCTTCTAGGTGATTAGTACCATATTTTTGGTTCATGAATCTTTAGTGCCTAGCACAAATGTTTTTCATATGGGAGAAGTTTAATAAATGTTAATTAATTGATTCCCCAAATATATACTTATATAAGGCAACCTACATCAGATCTTGCCCATTTGGGGCTGAACCCATGTAGCAGCGTGTTGATCTATGTATTTCTCAAATGCTTTGTGCTTTCTGATATGAAAAATATTCATCTGTGTTTCTCCATTAGTTGCGTATGTTCATCCTTCATTGCCGAAGAAGACTATGCCATCAGAGAAATGATGACATGACTTGCAGTTGACTTTGTTTTGAGTGAGGGAAGGTTGTGCAGGTCACCAGCCTCACTTCTCCTCCAGAACCATCTGAATCCAGTGACCAGATGTTCATCAGGATGACTGGAGATGACCCAGGATGAGGCAATTGGGGTTAAGTGACTTGCCCAAGGTCACACAGCTAGTGAGTGTCAAGTGTCTGAGGTGAGATTTGAATTCAGGATCTCCTGACTCCTGCACTAGTGCTCTATCCACTGCACTACCTAGTTGCCCCTCTCTCCATTAGTATAAAGGAGGACTTGGGTACAAGCTTAATGAGGGCAAATTTTTGCTTTATCTTCTTTGTATTTTCAGCACCTAGGACAGTCCCTAGAACAGAGTAGATATTTGTTAAATTAAGTGGAAAATTGATCACAGTTGTCCAGCTCTAGCTCTAGCTGGGGACTTGCTGTTAATAAGAACTCATTCTAAAACACAATATTATGGCTTTTCTCAGAAAAATAATACAGTCTGAGGTGCCTTTTATCTCACTGCCTTTAGTGATGCAACTGGGAAAGAAATTATGACCCTTATACTTATACTTTTCTCTATAGCAGTTTACAATCTAGGACCAGAGCACAGAATAGGAAAAATAAGATCATTCTCTCAAGATGATACTAGTGACCTACTTTTAACAGAGCTTGTATTTTGAGCTGTGGTTTTCTAATTGTGGATTTAGTTAAACTTGTATTTAGAGATTGATCTTAGAGCTAAAAGAAATTTTAAGAAATCATTTCATCAAATGGACATTGATTAGACATATATTGATTATGATATATAATTAATCAATATAAATATTGACTTACGCCAACATGGATATATATTGAACATCTATCTTGTCAAATCATGAGTTACTTTCTGGCTTGCTTACTGTGGTGGCTTCTTTATATCAGGCCAACTTCCACTTAAAATGTTTAATTCACAATCAGTGATGGTAGTTCTATATATTTCTTATTTTTCATAGTCAATAGCATTTTTCTACAGGTTTAAACAGATTGGTTGTTTACATAAGCTGCAGTACTACATTAAATATTGCCTCATATTTATTCTTCCACCCCCACTCCCAGTTTGTTGTGAATTTTTCCTTTGCTCTAACTAGTAGATAGTCTGATTGCATGTGGATTGTTGATTCAGAAATTATTTACACTTTGGAGCCATTTCTTTCCTGCCTGTAGGGTTTAGTCAATTTCAGTTTTTATAAACTTTGATTTTTCCATGCCCAGGATACTCTACGTCCATAACTCTTTTCTAGAAGTAATCATGACATACCTATATGAAGCTTTTGATAAATCTACATACCTTTGACCATTCCTTAATGCTAAACCTTAGAGAACAGCGTGTTTACACAATTCTTCCCTATGTCCACCATCACATTTGATTTGAACACATTC
Source organism: Notamacropus eugenii (assembly GCF_028372415.1). NCBI lineage: Eukaryota > Metazoa > Chordata > Mammalia > Diprotodontia > Macropodidae > Notamacropus > Notamacropus eugenii. The sequence continues at coordinate 122,544,402 of NC_092875.1, forward strand.
TAGAAAGAGAGATGTGAATGTCAGTTCTTGAAAGGAAAGAATGTTTAATGGGGATAGAAAGGTAGATTGGAGTCAAATTGTGAAGCTTTTAAATGCCAAACAGAAGAGTATGTACTTATTGTGATTGTTATTTTATTTTGTTTTGTTTTCCTTTTGTCTTGTTTAATAGTTCTAGAACATATAAGATATAATATAGATTTGATTTTTTAATTCCAAATGCAGCCCATCATTAAGTAGACTATCCTGGTCTTGTGGATGCACTGTTGTGATCAAAATTCCATGCTGAGCACCAGGGTAAATGTGGGAACTTTAAATTTGAATGCATTTTTAAAGAGTGCTGGATTGGGAAAACATGTCAGTTTTAGGTTGGATTGTACTTCTTCCCAAGATGACTGTGTCTTTGTAGTGATTTGCTCCTCTTGGGGAATGTAGTTGTGGTTGAAGTTAATGCTCCCCCCCCCCCCAATTGCTGTTGGTTCAATCACTCTACAAAGACCACTTAAAACAATGATCAGCTAACCATCCCCAGCACACTTAAATTCATTGATAGTCACTCAAGAAATACCACTAGACTTTACTCTTAAAGTTTTCCAGATTTTTAAAAAAATAGTCAACTACATGAATGAATTCCCACTCCCTAAAGAAAATGCTGTAGAGTTTGAGATATTGTCAGAAATAGAATATCTGGATTCTATTTTGATTACAAGGTGTGTTTGAAGATGATTATAATAATTCCATTTAATTCTTTCTACATAATAGTGACCAACAAATAATTAATAAGAGGGGATAATGAGCTCCAGGAATCTCAGTACTGGGAAAAAACTCATCATCGTGAAAGATCCCACCAACTTTGATACACCATGTCACCCTCGCTTCCCCTGATTGTAGCATGGAGATATGAATCCTGAACTTTCATTTATGAACATCATGTCCCCCCCCCAAACTTGCTCACAAGCACACATGATTTAATGTCAATGCATAGGTTTCCAATGTTTCAAAAAATTTTGCAAAATTCTAATGATCAAATTAATGTTAAAACACAATATAAGAGACCATGTGATAGAACAGATAGAGTGCTTACATCAAAGCCAGGAATACCTGAGTTTAAGTGTGGTGTCTGACAAATACTAGCTGAGTAACACTGGTCAAGTCACTTAGTCTATCAGAGCTCTAGGTAACTCTAAGATTATAAGTTGCAGAGAAGGTGTCAACTTGTAGTAGAGATGTATTCTTTCTCTGAGAGTTCCCTAAAGTTAACAAACTCAGAAGTCAGAGTAAGAAAGTCAGTACACATTTTTTAAGCACCTACAATATGCCAGATACTGTGCTAAGTGCTGGGGGTACAAAGAAAGGCACACAACTGCTTAAAAGGAACTTATCAAGTGGGAAAAAAACAAAAGGAAGAAGAAAAGTGAGGGAGGAGAGAGTACCCAATGCAGGGGTGTGATGAAGTACTCCATCTAGGATGGAATGTTATCTGAGTCTGTGTGAGATACTGAGTTGAATTCATCTTGCAAAGTGATGACATTCTTGAGATCACGAAATCCAGGAAAATAGCTGACTGATGAGATGATTAACCTGGATACCCTTCTCTGTTATGTCCCTTATCCCCATTTTCAGTGCATATATTTTAAACATTTAAATTAGTTCATGAGTCCTTAGCATTTCCACATTAGTCTGTTTAGACATCTCCCACTTTTTATCAAAATCGTTTCCTGTTGTTTCTTCAAAATGTTGTTTTTCAGGGTTGTCTGTTCCTCTGGGACTGACTTTCCTTGTAGAATCTTCATCTGTAGAATTCTATCCATCTTTCCCCTGGACACAGGGGAAATAAAATAAATATAAAATAAATCCAAAATAAAACTCATGCAACCAAAATGAGAAGGAAAACAGGAAATGGGAAAATTTGCAGCAAGTTTCTCTCATAAAGGCCTCAATTCTCAAGTATATAAGGAATTAAAACAATTTTATAAAAATAAGAGCCATTCTACCATTGATAAATGGTCAAAGAATATGAACAGGGAGTTTTCAAAAGAAATCAAAGATCAACAGTCACATAAAATTATCTAAATCACTACTAATGAGACAAAGTAAAATTAAAACAACTCTGAGATACCACCTCACACATATCAGATTGGCTAATATGACAGAAAAGGAAAATGGGAAATACTGGAGGGGATGTGGAAGAATGGGGAAACTATGCATTGTTGACAGAGTTATAAACTGATCTAACATTGTAGAGAACAATTTGGAACTATACCTAAATAGCTATGAAACTGTGCATACTCTTTAACCCAGCAATGCCACTTCTAGGTCTGTATCTCAAAGAGATTGAAGAAAATGGAAAAGAACCTATTGGTATAAAAATATAACAGCTCTTTTTTGAGGTGGCAAAGAATTGGAAATTAAAGGGCTACTCATCAATTGGGAAATGGCTGAATAAGTTGTGGTATGTGATTTTTAAAAATTTATTTTCAGTTTTCAACATTCACTTCCACAAAATTTTAAATTTCAAATTTTCTCCCTATCTCTCCCCCCCTCTCCACCCCAGGACAGCATGCATTATGATTACCCTTTCTTCCAATCTGCCCTCCCTTCTATCACCCCGTCCCCCTCCCCCCCCCCTTATCCCTTTCTCTTCTATTTTCCTGTAGGGCATGATAGATTTCTATAGTCCATTGCCTATATGTCTTATTTCCTAGTTTCATATAAAAACAATTTTTAACATTCAGTTTTAAAGCTTTGAGTTCCACATTCTCTCCCATCCCTCCTCCCCATCCACCCTCATTTAGAAGGTAAGCATTTCAATAAAGGTTATACTTGTGTAGTCATGCAAAACACTTACATAACAGTCTTATTGTGAAAGACTAAGTATATTTCTTTCCAGTCTGTCCCACCCCACTATTTATTCTATTCTCTCCTTTGATCTGTCCCTCTACCAAAGTATTTGCTTCTGATTACCCCTTCCCCCAATCTACTTCCCTTCTATTATCCTCCCTCTCTCATCCCCTTTCCCTCTGCTTTCCTGTAGGGTGAGGTAAACTTTCATACCCAATTGAATGTGTATTTTATTCCCTCCTGAAGCCAAATCCCTTGAAAAGAAGGCTCTTTTATTCCTTCTCATCTTACCCTTCTTCCCCTCCATTGTAAAAGTTCTTTCTTGGCCCTTTTATGTGAGATGATTTACTACATTCTAACTCTCCCTTTCTCTTTCTCCTAGTACATTCCTTTCAACAACTGATTTTCTTTTTTAGGTATCATTCCTTCATATTCAGCTCACCCTTTGCCCTATGTCTGTCTCTCTCTCTCTGTGTATGTGTATGTGTATATATACATACAACAGACAGACACACACAGACTCACAGACACACCCATACATATATACACACATACATGTATATATTCTTTCTAACTATCCTAATACTGAGAAAGGTCTTATGAGTCACAAATATCATCTTTTCATATAAAAATGTAAACAGTTCAACTTTAATAAATGTTTGTGGTTTTTCTTTCCTGTTTACCTTTTCATGCTTCTCTTGATTCTTGTATTTGAAAGTCAAATTTTCTATTCAGCTCTGATCTTTTCAACAAGAATGAGTGGAAGTTCTCTATTTCATTGAAGTTCAATTTTTCCTCCTTAAGTATTATACTCAGTTTTGCTGGGTAGGCAATTCTTGGTTTTAATCCTATCTTCTTTGACTTCTGGAATATCATATTCCAAGCCCTATGATCCCTTAGGCAGAAGTTGCTAAATCTTAATACTTGAATTGTTTCTTTGTGGCTGCTTGTAATATTTTCTCCTTGATCTGGGAACTCTGGAATTTGGCTACATTATTCCTAGGGCTTTTTCTTTTGGCATCTCTTTCAGGAGGTGATCAGTGTAATCTTTCCATTTCTATTTTACCCTCTTGTTCTAGAATATCAAGACAGTTTTCCTTGATAATTTCTTGAAATATGATGTCTAGATTTCATATTTTTTTGTGATGATGTCTTTCAAGTAGTCTAATAATTTTTAAATCCTCTTTGTTGCATCTATTTTCCAGGTCATTTGTTGTTAATGAGATACTTCACATTGTCTTCTATCTATTTATTCTTTTAGTTTTGTTTTATAATTTCTTGATTTGTCATGGTCATTAGCTTCATTTGCTCCATTCTAATTTTTAAGGAATAATTTTCTTTAGAGAGCTTTTGGACTTCTTTTTCCATTTGTATTAGTCTAATTTTAAAGCATTTGTTTTATTCAGCATTTTTGAGTGGTTTCCTTTAGCTAGCTATTGACTTATTTTTCATGATTTTCTTGTGTCACTATCATTTCTCTTCCCAACTTTTCCTCTACCTCTCTTATTTGATTTTCAAAATCCTTTTTGAGCTCTTCCATATCCTGAGACCAATTTATGTTTTTCTTAGAGGCTTTAGATGCAGGGTCTTTGGCTTTGTTGTCTCCTTCTCATTGCATGTTTTGATCTTCCCCATGATCAATGATGTAAGAAAATACCTCTTCATGAGAAGAAAGAATTTATAGTCTGTTTCCCCCCACATTTGCTCATTTCCCCATCCAATTACTTGACTTTTGAGCATGTTGTCAAGTGGAAGACTCCAGAAGCAGCCACTATTTGAACAGTATTTGTCCCAGCCTTGGGACTGGGGCTGGACCATGCTCCTCTCTCTGTCAGGTGAGAGACCCTTCCCACTGATCTTTGAAGTTCTCTTTGGAATTTGTGGATTGAGAAATCTGGAAACTGCATCAACTATCAGTAATTCAGTCCTCTAAGGCCTGCTGTAGCTGTATCCAATGTGGTATAGCCCTATGCTGAACTGAGCTCCACTCCCAGCCCAGCATGATAGATACTTCCTGTTGACCTTCCAGAATATCATTGGCTAGAAATTTGCTTTAGTCTGTCATTTTGTGACTTCTGGTGCTCTAGAATTTGTTTAGAGTCATTTTTTATATTTTTTGATGGCTTTGAGGGCAGAGCTGTAGCAGGTCCCTGTTTCTACTTTGCCATGTTAGGGTATGTGATTTTTGATGGAATACTATTGTGCTACAAGAAATGATGAAGACTTATATGAATGGATTCAAAGCGAAGTGAGCAGAACCAGCAGAACATTGTGCATAGTAATAGCAATATTGTAAAAATAATTAACTGAAAGAATTAGCTACTCTGATCAAGATAGTAATCTTAGACAATTCTAAAGGACCCATGGTGAAAAATACCACCCACCTCCAGAGAGAGAACTGATGAAATCTGAATGCAAATTGAAACATACTTTTTAAATCTAATTTTTCTTGTTTTGTCTTTTTTGTTTTCTTTCACAACAGAATTAATATGGAAATATGCTTTGTATGACTTTACATATATAATTGATATTAAATCATTTTGCCTTATCAAAGAGGGGAATGGAGCAGGAGGGAGGAAAAGTTTCTGGAAAGCAAAATTAAAAAAAAAAGATTGTTAAATATTTCTACATGTAATTGGGAAATATTTAATGAAATAAATTTAAAAAATAATTTTAAAAAGGATGTTAATTGCCTAGATTTTCTTGAAAATGATAATGGGGAGTAAATAGTATTGCAACTCCCCTCCAACAACTAGTAAATTCAGGGTATGAGTGAAAGGGCAACCAGTGATGGAAAGGGTGACCAGGGAAACTGTGTCATAAGGAGGGAGTCAGGTCTTGATGAGTACAAGAATAATGAAGGACACTGAACAAAAGAGGTTTAAGATGACAGGTAGTTTGTTACCTCTTGTGATAGCATTCTAGAACGTACAATGCAAGCTTTAGAGTGAGGCATTGGTGGGGTTGGTTAAAGGAAGATGGACATAAGGGAACAATTAATGGATGACTAGGAATGAAGCTTGAACAATGGCAGTTGAGGATTCAGAATCACTGGGATGATGATGGAATGATAGGATGGGAGTATGTACTGAGGAAGAATTTTTGTAAGTTATCATTGTGCAAAGGAGCTAACTTAGGGGTAGCTATATGAAACTATAAGACTTTAAGAGTTGCCTGGAGGCACTGAGGGGTTAAATTACTTGCCCAGGGTGATTGAAAGATAGGGCTTAAAGTCAATTTTTCCTGGCTTCAAAATGGCCTATCCATCCACTATCTCTCCCTGCCTTTCTAGATTCCTTATGGAGGACGTATGTGAGGACCTTAATTATTCCATTGATATTATTTAATTCAATTAAAATGAACATTTATGAAATTACTTTTATATTAGCAGTTGAAATTGGTAAACTGATCTTCTGGAAGAAATGTGGAATTAAGCACCTAAACTTACCAAACTGTTCGTACCCTTTCACCACTACTAGACTTATACTCCCAAGAGATCAAAGAAAAAGGATAAAGGTCCTATGTGTACAAAATATTCATAGTAGTTGTATTCAAAGTAATATGAAACTGGAAATGAAAAGGTTACTCATACTTTGGGGAACTGACAAAATGATAAATGGTGGTCATGGAATATGACTGCACCACATGAAATGATGAAATGAATGGTTTTGGAGGAAACTAGGAATAGCTCTATGAATGACTACAGAATGAAGTGAGAACAACTGAACAATTTATACCATGAAAACTTTGCTTTAGAGGAAAAAAAATAATTTAAAAGTATTTAGATTGTAATCAATGTAATGCCATACTATGATTCCAAAAGACCAAGGATAAAGTCTGCTACTCACCTCATGCCAAAGATGTGATAGTCTTAAAATGCACAATGAGTAGTACAATTTTGGATGTGGCTAATGAGAAAATTTGTTTTGGTAGGCTCACATTTATTATGAAAGTCATATTTCTCTTTTTTGCTTATGATAATTGTTTTTTAGCTGTCAGGAGGAGTAAGTGGGTGGGAAAATAAATGCTTGTTGATTAGAAAAATATTGTTTTTTAAAAAGAAAAGTAGCAATGTTGTTATTAAGTCATTTTCAGTCATATCTATTCTTGGTGACCCCATTTGGTGTTTTCTTGGCAAAAATACTGGAGTGGTTTGCCATTTTTTTTTCTCCAGGTCATTTTATAGATGAGGAAACTGAAAGAAATAGGGTTAAGGGAGTTGCCCAGTGTCACATAGCTAGTAAGTATCTGAAGCCAGATTTGAACTCAGGAAGATGAGTCTTCCTTTCTCCAGGCTCTCTACCTACTATGCCATCTAGCTGCCTCACAATAATAAGAGCTGACACTTTTATAGAACTTTAAGATTTGCAAAGCATTTTATACACATTAGCTCATCTTCAAAATTTCCCATTTGAGGTAGGTATTGTTATCTCAGCCTCAGACCCTGGACAAGTCACTTGACCATGTTTGCCTCAGTTTCATCATCTGTAAAATGTGTTGGAGAAGGAAGTGGCAAACCATTCTAGTATCTTTGCCAAGAAAACCCCAATGGGGTCATGAAGAGCTGGACATGAGTTAAGTCAATAAACAATAATAACAGCAATATTGTACCTACTATGTGCCAGGTACTATGCTAAATGTTTTACAATTATTATCTCGCAATAACCCTGGATGGTAGGTTCTATTGTTATCTCTATTTTTCACTTGAAGTAACTAAGGCAAACAGATTAAGTGACTTGACCAAGGTCACACAGTTAGTAGGTAGATGAGGCCAGATTTGAACTCAAGTATTCCTGATTGCAGGCCCACTTGAACACAAATACTGCTGTACCAATTCAAGAAAGAATGTCATATAATGAACCACTTCTATTCCCAGCTTCTCCTTTAATAGACAGGGCTGTTTAGAAAACTTTCCCTTCACACCAGAAATGGCAATGCTTCTCCATCTACCAGCTACACAGTGTTCTAATTTCCCGACACCCAGATCACAGAAGCATAGAATCTTTGAGTTGTAAGGGACCTGAGGGGCCACCTTGTACAACCTGTATCTGAACAGGTCTGGTTTTTGTGACACACTTAACAAGTGTCCAACCATTCTTTCCTCAAAGAATTCCAGTAAAGTAAAACACATCAGTCCCAAACTCAAAATGAAACTAGTGTCCGATTTCTGGGAAACTAGTTGTTAGAAGGTTGTCCCTTATATCAGTTCTAGTTCTGTCTCTTCACAATTTCCATCCAGTGTTGCTAGTTCTTCACACTGTGGTCAAACAGAGCAACATGAATCCCTCCTTTTCATGGTAGCCCTTGAAATAATTGAAAGTATCTACTGTTCTTGCCTTTCACTCCTGGACTTTTCTTCCCTAGCTAAATATTCAAAATTCCTTTAATTGCTTCCCCTATGGAATTATGTTAGACCTTTTACATTTTGGTTTCCATCCTCTTGATACTCCGAGACTTTTCAACATCCTTCCTAAAATGTGGCACCAAGAACTTGTGACACCAAGAATATGTTATGTAGATATGACAATCAACAAAGGTTACAGCAAGGTAAATATTACACAGGTCCTGGCTATGATAATTCTTCTTATAAAGCTTCTATTCAGGATTGCATTGTCTTCTTTGAACTTCATGTTCATTATTCTTTGCAACATAATCAGGCATCGAAGCCGAAATTTATACACCAAATGTAGCTCAACTAATATGGGGAATGGTTCATGGGATATTTTGTTTTTAAAGAGTTTATAGACTTGTTTTTTTTTTTTTACTTCACTTAATTTCCAAACATATTCAAAACCTATCACTTCTCTCCCCATAAATATTACTCTTTTAAGAAAGAATAAAAAGGAAAGTAGAAAAATACAAGTCCAATAAAACTAACCAACATATTATCCATGCCTGACAGAGTACACAGTGTTCCACATCTGTGGTTTCCCTCTTCTTCAGAGAAGGGGGAAAATAATATAAGTTTTCTCATCTGTTTTTCAGGACAAGATCAATCATAGAAATACAGAATCTGTTTTTTTTTATTTCTGAAGACATTCTGTATTTGATATCCATGGGATATATGCAAATTATTGGTATCACTAGGTCAAAGCTAAAAAAATGATGTACATAGTTATCTGGCACACAAGCCTAATTACTGGCCTGTCACCAAGATAGCATGTGTTTGTGAGTTCATGAAACATCTCTTTCTTTTGTATCTACTTATTTTTTCTGATCTTAGCTGAATGATTATTAAGAGATAAAATGGAAAAAGGTTGCTATCTTGTGAACTTCTAAAGGTAGAAAGAGCCATCAGAGATCTATTCCCCAATTACACTATCAGTATCACTAGTTGGTGAGTCTAATGAAAATCCAGCCTTGAAAAATAATCTGCTTTACCCAGTCCATCAGTGGATTAGCCTGCTAACCAAGAAACTCTATGCTACACACAAGACTGAGACACATACGATAACTATGCCATAGACAGACATAAAATTGGTAGATATTCCTTAAAGGGGGAAAAAAAAAGGATTCCTAGATCCTGGTGATACCTCTCAGTCACACATATCTTATATGTGTTCCAGTAATTTTTTGCTTCAAGACATTGCAGTGAACTTGTGTACATGCAGGAGGGAGAATGAATCCTGGGATGGGAGTGGAAGGGATAATTTTTTGTAACAATCCCCTTAAATTGGAATCTACTGTTTCAAGGAATAAATGTATAGAACAAAGAGTGCATTTCCTACTTTGGAGGATCAAGGTGGGTAGATTATTTTGTACTTTAGTCCTTGCTATACATTCTTAGTCAATATACCTTGGCATAAATTAATTGATTGTGAAGTATTTATTGATATTGGGGGGATGCTATCTGGTTGATTTACTGGAGTCTTGTGAAGAAGAGGATTAGTAATTCTAACCAGTCAGATTATTCCTAGAATTGTGAGGGAAGAAGTAAGAAGTTGCCCTCTAGGGATCCAACCTGCCTGTGGGAGTGGGAGTTACATCTGAGAGAGGAGGTGCTGCCACCAGGACCTTAGCATATAACCAACTGATGCTAGGTGTTATGGTAGCAGATATGAATCAATAGCAGTTATAATTGTCATGTAACTCAGTTTGTCCTTCATTCTTGAAGAGGACCATGACATCAAGATGATGACATGACTTGTAGTTGACTTTGGTTTGAGTGAGGGAGGGCTGTTCAAGGTCAACAACTTCACTTTCTTCTCCTGAGGCATCTGGGTGCAGTGGCCTGATATTCATCAGGACAACTGGAGATGGCCCAGGATGCAATGGGAGACCCCAGCCCTTGCAGGCTAAGGTCTTACCACATTCTCACTTCCAGTGAGATATACCCATTCAATGAATAGACTTCTTTAAGTAGCTACTCAAGGGATGGCCCCTTTAATTACAAATTAAAATCACACTGGAAGGCGAAGACCCTCAGGGTTCCTGGGCAAAAGAGAAACAATTACTGTTTTAGTAATTCCATTCTCTCTGTGCTAGGTGGGTGGGGACTTATTGTCCAGTCCATGAGCTCCAGAGTGAATTGGGTTCCAGGCTTGATCTTTGAGCAAGAAAAGTAGCCAGTAAACCCAGAGGAAAAAAGGCAGCTTTTGTGCATGGAAAGTACTTTCCCCTGAGTAGAACACCAGAGGAGAGGAGGAAGGGGAGGGCAAGGAGGAGGAAGAAGAGGAAGACAAGAAAGAGGAGGTGCTACTCACTCACAGATTGGGTTTGTCTTTGTCCTTTGTTCTGGAAGAGGACCATGTCATCAAGATGATGACATATCATGTAATTAATGATCATTCAAAATACAGATTTGTGATTATATGGCTCAAAATTAAAAAAAAATACATGCGACCAACCCTGCCTTATATGATGATGCTCTCTGAGTGGTGTCATTGGTTGAACTTAAGTAATTTTTCGAAGTCTAAATGAAGTCTATCTTTTTTTTTTTGTAAATATTAAAATACCATCATTATATGTTATGGTGTTTCAGGAATCAATGACACATTGACCATAGTGAGATTTATTTTTCTTTTCAGAGTCATGTGGAGAGGAAATATGATAAGCAAGAAAAATGGGAAAGCACTTGGACTCCGTATGGTCTCTCTGGCATTTGCAGCTATCTAGGAAGTAATATGATGTCACCTTCTGGAGGGAAGATGACACATCCATGAGAACAACCATGTAAAGATCCTGATAAGTAGGCTGAGGCAGCAATCTAAACAGATATGAGAAATAAACAAAAAAAAAGAAAAGGACCAAAGAGTAAAGAGGAGGGAGAGGATAGAAGGAATTACATGTTGAAGATGTGGGCTTTTGTTAGATTAAGAACATGGAGTGATGAAGCAAAGAAAACAGCATGATCAGGAAGGAGAAAGGAATCATATTTAACTTTTTTTTTTTATTTTAAAAATCTCCTGTAAAAAATACTCTCAGTGGGGACTCAAGTTAAGAAATCTTATCTTGGGGAAACTTAACTTAATTTTCAAACTCAACTGGTATAAAATCAAGACAAAATAAATGTGGTTTTGAAAATTATATTTCTAGTACTATAAATCTGCATTGATGGTATAATTAATTGAAACTGACTCAGTAAAAGATCACATACTCACTTTGACTCAGCCAGTAAGGAAAGAGCCCAGAATTGGCATTTACATGCAGACAGAGTAGGTTTGGGTGCTGGTCAGACACTAGACAATGTTGTAAGAATGTCTTTTTGGAGACTGTAAATGAACAGGAAATCCACAGAACAGGTCAAAAATCTCATTACATCAAATGCCACATTCTTTGGTTGTAGGGGGATTTAGCTACAGGGATTATTTTTTATTCTTCCAATAAGTAGTTTTATTCTATGTCAGTAAAATCTGCGTTAATCTGCACCAGCTAAGCACAATCCCTGACTATCTAGATTTTGTTTTTCTCCCTCCCCCACCCCATAACCCCATAAAAAAAAAAAAACCTAGAAGATAACACACACACACACACACACAACTACAACAATATGAATGGAAATTAGCACTGAATAATTACAATGTTGACATTTGACCTCAGAGAAAAATTGAGAAATACAAATCTGTCTCCTTCTTCTTTACAAGTGAGATGGACTATGGGTGTGGGGTACCACATATACTATGAGACTCAAGTGATGGGCTGGTTAGTTTCCCTGAACTGGTTTTTTTTTTTTAATTCTTTGTTACATGGAATGGTTTTTGTTCTGTTATAAGGTATATATTTTATTCCAAGAAGCAGTTAGGCATCATGATGGTCCTGGAGTCAGAAAGACCTGAAGCATTTACTAGCTTTGTGAGCCTGAGCAAGTCACTTCACTCTATCTTCCTCAGTTTCCTCATTTGTTGAATGTAGAATGGGGATAATAATATGATCTTCCTAGGTGTTTTTAGTATCCAATGAGATAATATATGAAAAGTGCTTTGTAAACCTTAAAGAATTATATAATTTTTGTTGTTGTTTGTTAGTTATTTCTGACTTTCATGACTCCATTTGAGGCATTTCCTTCTCCAACTCATTTTGCAGATGAGGAAACTGAGGCAAACAGGGTTAACTGGTATGCCCAGTAGTAAGTTTCTGACACTGGATTTCAACTCAAATCCTTCTGACTCCAGGCCCACCACTCTATCCACTGTGCCACCTAGCTGCCTCAATATAAATTCTAGGAATGATTAATTTGAAGTCAAAATGATATAAAAATAAGAGTATAATACAAATTTAATACATCCAACATATTTCTAGGCATAGTACAGATTTAGTCCCATCCCCTCTAACTTCGTCCTTTATTTGTACAGTTAGGGATAATTTTGGGGGATCAAAATGAAATCCAAGAGACATAGCAAAGTGTTAGATTAGAGGAAGATTTAGTTGTGATTAACACTTACCAAAGGACAGCAAAGATGAAAATGTTTTTGGATAGATTTTCAACAACATAAGTTGAAATAATCCAGAAACATAAACTTAGGAGGTACATTGTAGACCATTCATTCCAGCTTCCTCATGTTACAAATATAAAGGTAATGCCTCTGAGGAATATCTGAAAACACATTACTTTGTAGGAAAGCACAATCTTCACCTAGGTCACACAGTGTTAATAGAGCACAAAACCAAACCACTTGTGATTTTTCATTAAAACTATGATTATTAGAATAAAATCACACATTATGGACTACTCTATATTTATATAACATGTTTAACTTGGCCTGAGATTCAAAAAGTTCAAATAGGCCAAAATAGCTGAATAAAATTTTCAGTGAAAAATTACCATCACTGTTTACTTACTGCAAAACTGAACCTAGGCTTTCTTTTTTTCTACTAGAAATATAATCTTTAAAATTGTCTTACTTATGCTTTTTCTTCTGAAAGATCTATTTATTCCAAAGACAATGTGAATCTATTCTTGAACTGAGAGCTATCAGTACTTGATATCTGCTGAAAGCATGGAGCTAGCCTAGGATGATGCCCATCATTATTGTTCTTAAAACCAAGTTTTCAGATAATTATGTAGAATGGGTACATGGATGGAAAAAGAATTCTGTTGATATTATTCAGTCATTTCAGTCTTGTCCAACTCTCTGGGACCCTATTTGAGGTTTTCTTGGCAAAGATACTAGAATGCTCTGCCATTTCCTTCTCCAGCTCATTTTACAGATGAGGAAACTGAGGCAAACAGGGTGAAATGAAGTCACAGGATGAAGCCTAGAGTCACATATCTAGAAAGTATCTGAGACTGGATTTGATCTTCCTCACTCCAGAACCAGTGCTATATCCATTGCCCCATCTAGCTGACATTGGTGAATCACTTAATGTCTCTAGACTTTAGTCTATAAAATGAGAGTGTAATGCTAGAATGTCCTATGACTCTATGGGCCCAGTTCTCTACATCTTATATTCCTCCCATCTTCTGGTGTTTACTTTAATCCATTCTACTTCTGAAAATTGCATATTGCTTGTTACCCTCTACAAAATTGCACTTCTTTCTCAAGCCCTTATCACACAGGACTAAGAGGAGAAGTTAGCATTTTTCTTGCTTTCAGCTATCATTTTCAGAGACTTCCTTTCCCAGTCACTTTCCTCAACCACTTCTTCACTTTTGAATTGAACTCCTTCCTGTCTAGAACCATGTTGCTATCATTTAGGTACTCTAAATCACTCTTCTTTTCTGTCACCTCAAATAAGTTCAACACCAAATTCACAGTCTCATTTTTTCCCACAAACCTTGCCACTTTCTAACACCCCAACCTCCTAGGTCCCTGTTCTCCTCATCTCCCATCTGCTTTACCTCCAGTCTGTTGTAACTGTGCATAAGAATGGTAATGCCATAGGCTCTACCCCAAATTCCATTCCTGTTCTGTTCAATTGAATACCAGAATTCCAGTTACAGAGTAACAGCACCAGAATTCCTACTTAGAGCTTTGAGCTCCACAACAGTAGGATGGCACAGCACAGATATGTGAGATTCCCTGGTGGCCAAACACCATCAAAGATATTACATTGCCCACTGGCTTTAGGCTTGTGGTATATCAAAGAGTTAAATAAGCAATGGTTAATAATGGTAGCTAAAATTTAAACAGTCTTTACTCTGTGCCAGACACTGTGTTATGTGAATAGAAAATTTGACTTTCAAATACGAGACTGAAGAGAAGTATAAAAAAGTAAATGAAAAAAGAAATCATAAGAGATTCAATAAGGTCAAACTGTTTCCAATCTCACACGGAAAGATGTTACTTAGAATTCCTAATAATTTTCTCATTATTAGAGCAATTAGAAGGAGCATACATAGAGAGCACGGTGTGAGTTGAATATGATGGGATGATACCTAAAAAATAAAATTAAGGAATGAGAAAGAGGAATGTACTGGGAGAAGAAAGAAAGGAGAGGTAGAATGAGATAAATTATCTCACATAAAAGAGGAAGGAGCAAAAGAGAAGGTAGGGTGCTGATAGAAGGGAGGGTGGATTGAGGGAGATTTTAGTCAGAAGCAAAACACTTTTGAGAATGGATAGGGTGAAAGGAGAAAGAGAGTAGGATAAATGGGGTAGGATAAGATAGTGGGAAATACAATTAGTTATCATAAGTATGGAAAGAAGATTTACAGCAAGTTTCTCTGAGAAATTACATTTCTCAAATATATAGAGAACTGAGTTAAAATTTCAAGAATGCAAGTCATTCTCCGATTGATAACTGGCCAAAAGCTAGGAACAGTTGTCAGATGAAGTAATCAAAGCTATCTATAGTCATATGAATAAAATGCTCTAAATTACTATTGATTTGAGAAATGTAAATTAAAATAATCTTGAGGTACCACTTCATGCTTATTAATTTGGCTTATGTAACATAAAAAGAAAATGACAAAGTGTTGGAGGGCAAGAGGGAAAACTGAGACACTAATGCACTGTTGGAGTTGTAAACTGATTCAACCATTCTAGAAAGTAATCTGGAACTATGTTGAAAGGGCTATAAAACCATGCGTATCATTTGGTAGTCTTTTTTGTTTTTATTTTTATCTGTTCATGTGTTGTTGTGAATCTTTTGTGTTATTCATTTTCTGTAGGGGATTGAAATGAAGGCTGACTCTTATACCATATACATTTAGTTATTAAGTTCCTGTTGGAGAACCCTATTAGACAGAAATATTTTAGGAAAGCTTTTACTGTAACTCCAGGTTGCAGTCAATGAGTCAAAGTCAAAGAGAGAAACTAACCCACTTGGGTCAGGTCCCTGAGATTATGCCAGATTATGTGATGCCAGAGTCATTAAGGGAGAGAATTCTCAGCTATGGATAACAGAAACATGTACAAAGAACCATTCTAGGCAAAGAGGAAGATAGAACATAGTCTCTTTTCTCATGAAGCTAATAGGATATTAGGGGAAATAAGAAATGTATACAATTATCTACTATAAGGCATATTGTAACAAGTATAAAGAGTCAGGTACACTCATAGCCTTCCCAATTTTATAGAAGGGGAAAGCAGCAGCTCTAAGAAATTCCTTCTGCCACCAACCGGATGTGTTTTGTCACGCACCAAAATACTTGTGGCAGGTTTTTTTTATTTTCTGTCATTCAAAATATTTGTGTGGGCATGGATTTCAAATGCACTTCAGAAGAGTTCTCAAGGAAGTGAGTAAGACTTTTATCTCTGGTTGTAACCGCTACTACATGAGAAGGCTCTTAGGAAATAATGTAAGGGGGAGAAAAGGAGAGGATTGGGTAATTTTAGAAAGTACTTTGGAGCTGAGGAGCAATGCTAAGTTCAGGAAATGAGAAGGAAATAGATGTGAAAACATTTATACTCCTCTTCGTACTATCAAAAGATACATGTAAAGTTGTTTAGTCAAGATGTAAGTTTTCTGATTGATTAATTAGGTAAAATTTCCCAGAACTTAAGCAACTTCTTGTGATATCTTCTTAGAGTTAAGTGGTATGATTTAAGCATATACTTGCACAGTTTTGTCTCCTATTCTTAAAACAAACTCCTCTTTCACTTTATAACTGTGATTTTGTTCCTTTGTGTCATGAAGGCTGTTCTTTCCTCAAGATTCATATCATTCTTTGTGAATATTTAAGCCTCAAAAACTAGCCTATATTATGTTTGGTACTGATTTCTTATTTTTTTTGGTTGTCTAGACTAAACTTACTTGGCTCACCACCCCCTTTCCAAAAAACTTACTCAGTATCCCCCTTGAAATCTAATTTCTTCAACCATTTAATGGAATTTATTTTGAAATTTGCATCATTTCAAAAAAATGTTATTTTTTAATAATTCATTGTAAATTTGTGAGGATATTTCCTGCATTGAAATTTTGAAAATGCAATATTGTGCCATGTAACCATATAGTATCATATTGTAAACAAGTAATTACATGTACATATTTCTGCCAATGCATGCTGGATGTCTCACAGCAGGCCAACACTTCTGCCAACACTTGCTTGTTAAGACCTATTGATAAATTTGACTATTACTTGGTTATAACTTGCATTTTTTGTGTTTATTTGGAAAATAAAGTAATCACTAAAGCTTTAACTCTGTTACATAACAGATGAAACATGTGTGAACATTTGTCCCAAATTTCCTTCCCTTTTCCTCTTTCCTTATGCCTTCACCACCCTCTTATTTTTACTCAACATCCCCCAATTGCACCTGAGGCTACTGTGTCCCCCTTAGATCATTCCAGGGGGTGGTATTACCCACTTTGGGAATTTATGATTTACTAGACTTAATAAAATGATGATTAAAATGTTAATGATGCAGCTTAAAGTTGTGTGCCATGAACATACCCCTCCCACCCAACCTTACCTGGAGAATGGGTTGTTAAATACTTACCAGTTACTGAATCCAGGAGATCAAGCTGTTCTAAATTTCATCAATATAGTCCTCATTTTCTTATTTGTAAAAAATGGAAGAGAATGGGGTTTACAAACTATGCACAAATAAAATTAAGTTTGATTATTGACAAAACTTTAGCAATTGTTATTAAAAAGTTGGTCAAGATG
This sequence comes from Notamacropus eugenii, assembly GCF_028372415.1. Lineage (NCBI taxonomy): Eukaryota > Metazoa > Chordata > Mammalia > Diprotodontia > Macropodidae > Notamacropus > Notamacropus eugenii. Next base: position 122,561,731 of record NC_092875.1, read on the forward strand.
AGAAAGTATGATCACAAAGAGTAATGCTTGCTCTATCAAAACAGGAGTTAATTCGGTTTCCTTTTTTTTTTTGATAAGTTTACTGGATATCATTGTTCTAGACATCAGCAAGATATTTAACAACTACAGTTATGCTACTCACGTATGAGATGAAAAGATATGGCTTATAAAAATAGCATAGTGGGTCAATTTAAATTTGTTGAAAACCTGACCCCAAAGATTAGTCATCATTGGGTTGCAGTCAGTTTGGAAAGAAGTAGGTGGGGGAGGGAGGCTGGAAAAAGTAAGGGGAAAAGAATAAGTATTTATATAGCACCTACTATGTGCCAGGCACTGTGCTGAGTGCTTTTACACATATTGCATTTGATCCTTACAACAGCCCTGTTAGGTAGGTGCTATCGCTTCCATTTTACAATTAAAGAAATTGATGTAAACAAGGGTTTACATGTAAATAAGGTGCCCACTGTCACATAACTAAGAAGTGTTTGAGACTAGATTTGAACTCAAGTCTTCCTGACTCCAGGGTTACTGCTCTATCTACTGCATCAATAGGTAGAAGACAGACTATACTAGAGTTACTCAATTACCAAGGCATATGTGAATGGAAAAGGAAGTGATGTGGTATTGTGTTGAGAGTATGAGGGAATGAATGGAGAGCCATAATGAAGAATTTGTATCAAGGAAATATTAAGGGCTCCTAAGGAAGGCCTATAGTGTATTGGGTAGATCCCAAATCAGCGAATCAGTCATCAACAAACATTTATTAAATGTGTTAGATGTTGTGATAGGCTGTGGGAATACAAGTACAAAGAATGAAACAACCCCTACCTGCAAAGAGCTTACATGCTAAAGGGCAAAACAATAAATACATATGTAAGAATATGCAGAATAAAGGACAGTTAGGTGGCACAGTGGAAAGTGTGCCAGGTCTGGGAGTCAGAAAAATCTTATCTTCCTGAATTCAAATCCAGCCTCAGATACTTACTTGCTATGTGACCCTGAGCAAATCACTTGATCCTGTTTGCCTCAATTTCCTCATTTGTAAAATGAGATGGAGAAGGAAATGGAAAACCAATCCCTTGCAAAGAAAATCACAAAAGGAATTGTAAAGAGTTGGACATGACCGAAATGACTCAACAACAACATGTGCAGAATAAATGCACAGCTGTTAAAAAGTTGCTTGGAAGGACAAGTACTAGCAATTGGGAGAATCATGAAGGACAAGGCAGAAAGTAATGCTTGAGTGGTGTTTTAAATGAAAGGAGAAATTTTATGAAGTGGCATTGAATAGAGTGTACGTGCCAGAAATGGAGGATGGGCAGTATGAAAGCAAATAGAGTGTTGGGTGTGAGGATCTGAGAGAGGGCCAGTTTCCCCAGAGTACAGTAAGGGGAGGATCATTCAAGAAGGCTGGAAAGATAATTTGTGGACAGGCTGTGAAAGACTTTAAAAGCTAAAAAGACATATTTATATTTTGTGAGAGATTACTGTTGGTAGAGTAAGGAAGTGACAGGGTCAGAACAGTGGTTACCAAAAATCACTTTGGCATCTAGGTGTAGGATGGGCTAGAGTGGGGAGATTCATGAGTTTGGGAAATCCACTAGGAGACTGTTAATCTAAGTGAAAAGTATAGATAGAGGGCTTGAATGATGGTGGCTGCTATATGAGTGAAGACAAATGGTCAAATATTATGGAGGAGAAAGGTCAAGATTTAGCAACTGGGTATGTACAGCAAGAAGCAGAGGATATTGCTGAGATTAGGAGTCTGGTAGACTGGAAGCATGGTAGCATCCTCAATGGAAATAAGGAAGGGTAAAGTAGAGGAGAGTTTGGGTGAAAAAGGAACAATTTCCATTCTGGACATGTTGAGTTTAAGTTGTCTTTGGAATACTTTGAAATATCAAATAGGCTTTTGGTGTATAAGACTGAAGATCAAGGGAGAGAATGGAACTGAATATCTAAATCTTATAATCATCTGCATAGAGGTCATTGATAAACTGATGGGAGCTGATGAGATTACCAAGCAAGAGTATAAAGAAAGGGAAGAAAATAAGATTTGGCAAAGAACTTTGGTGTGGGGGTATCCTCATTTAGGAGACATATATGGATGGTGGCCCAGCAAAGGAGGCTGACAAGTAGCATTCAGACATATAGGAGAAAAACCAGGAAAGAACACTGTCATGGTAGTGTAATGAAGCTATTATCTAGGAATGGATAGTGGTTCACAGTAGGGGGAACGAGTAGGGGCAGCGAGGTGGTACCTTGGAAAGAGTGTCAGGCCTGGAGTCAGCAAGACTTCTTTTCCTGAGTTCAACTCTGGTCTCAGACACTTACTAGCTGTGTGACCCATTTTGCCTCAGTTTTCTTATCTGTAAAATGCACTGGAGAAGGAAATGGAAAACTACTTCAGTATCTTTGCTTAGAAAACTCCAATAGGGGCCACAAAAAATCAGACATTACTGAAAAATGATTAAACAATAAAGGTAAAAAAGGAGGAGAACAGAGAAAAGACCATCAAATTTGGCAATTAAAAGGTCAACAGTAGCTCTGGAGATTACAGTTTCAGCTGAGTAATGAGGCTGGAAGTCAGATTGCAAAGGCCTTAGAATTAATAGAAGAGGTAGTGAAATTAGCATCAGTAGACAGTTTAAAGGAAAGTAAGACCTAGAAAAGTTTTGAAGTTTGCAATTTGCTGGACAACATGGAATCAAGTACACATATAGAAGAGCTGACCTCAGCAATGCATATGTCTACATCATTTATCAGAAGCTAAGGGAACGGGGGATGATATCAGGGGGTTTTAAGATGAAGAGAATGTGAGGAGAGGGAGATTATGGTCTCATTGTTTTCATTTTTATCAACTGATAAAAGTAGAAGGGGTAGAGGTAAGGGATTAGTAAGAAGAAACTGTGGAATAGTTTCTAGAGGGAAGGTAATAAGGAATGAGTTAGGAAGAAATAAAAGGCATACCCTTCTGCAACAAGGGCCCAGTTGAGATTGTATTCCATGAGAAGGAATGGATGGTATGTGATATGCAACAGTGAAATGACTAGCTGCACAGATGGAATTGTGGACTCACTGAAATGTAAAAGCATGGGTTCAGATTTACTTATTTTAATTCATTTACTAGTAGATATTTTTCAAAACCTGGAACTAAAGTCACCCTCCTCTCTTTTTTTTTTTTCTTCTCAAGGTTTGAGATAAAGAAAGCTTTGAAAATGAGAGACGATATATATTATGGAAAAGTCTTTGAGAAAGGTAAACAGTTGGTTGAAAGAAACATTGGTAAAAGAGCAAGTGTGGCTAAGCTTGAGAAAGCACAAACGACATGATGGAGTTCACAGCAATGAAAAGAAAAGGAGTGGGAAAGTCAATACCTATAGAGATACTGAACAGTAGACAATTTTGATGATTAAATACAACTATGAAAGACCCAGAATAATTAGCTTTGAATATGCATAAGAATAGTACTTAGCAGCATATAGAAGCATATGAAGGAGAATGAGACAAGGGGTGAGTTGTTCCCTACTCTCAGAGGGGAAAAGAAAGAAAAAAAGCTATAAAACTTAGTGTGAACTAAGATTTCATAGACAACTTCCCTTCTTCCAAAGCATGATAAAACTCCTTCCAAAATGCCTGGCACAATAAAGGCATCATAATTGTCTTTACTGTAAGAGTGCACAGGAAAATTTCCTAATCAATTGTATGACTTTCATGAAGCAAGCTGAAGTAACTTGTCTCCTGTGATGAAGAATAAGGAAATTTTCACTTACCTCTGGGCTATCCCAGAAGAGTTTAAACTTCAAAGCTGATAAGCTCCAAATAATTCATCTAGCTACAAGCCTACTTTCTAGCCTTAAACATTTTCTCCAACCAATACAAGGTCCTTATATCAAGATCCATCACCATGAAGGATGTTGGGAGATAGCTAGTGTCATTAATAAATATCCATGAATTCTGGTTCTAAAGGCGTTCTTCCAAAGCCTGTATTTAAAATGTTTTTTAAAAAAATAGGCATAATGTCCTTGATCGTGGCAAAGATGAATACCTGGAAGTATAGGATCAGTCCTGTGAGCCATTTCTTTCTTACCTACAGAAGGCTTTCTTTCAGAATATGGGTTGTAGCTTATCTCCAGATTGAAAATATAGAACACTTAAGATCTTGCTTCCAGACCTAGAATGGTCATTAAAGGTCATGTAGTCCAATCTCATTTTACAGATGAAGGAACTAGGACCTAGGGAGATTTCAAGGTAGAAAGTTCTCAAGATATTAGCAAAGGTAGTATTGGACCCAGATCTGCTTACTGCAAAAACAGTGCTCCACTTTCCCTCACTATATGATACTGTACTTTGCAGATTTGTTTCTGATATGATTAATTGTTTTCCTAATGTTGAACCATCATGTCATATGTGGTATACAACTAATTTGATAATTATGATTTAAAATATATTGCTGGATTGTTTTTATTACAATTTAATTTAATATAAATATATGCCAATATTCATTAGCAATATTTTGCTAATTTGCTGATTTCTTATTATTATCTTTTCCTGATTTAGATATATGGAAAATATTTATCTCATAAAAGGAATATGATTATTCATGTCTCATTTTTAGAATTATTTTTATAGCATATATATTAATTGCTCTTTAAATATTTGATATAATTCAAGTTCAAATCTATCTAAACCCCTATTTTCCCCTTCCCCTTTGGGTGCTTTTATGACTTGTTCAGCTTCATTTTCTGAGATTACTGTTTAAGATTTCTATGCCACGTTCTATGAATTTGGATATATTTTTATTTTGTATGTAATCATTCATTTATTTCAATGCCTTGGTTTTCTTAGTATATAATTGTATATAGTAGGTTCTGATCATTCTTTTTTATTTTTGGTTGTGATTTTGCTTTGTTCATTTCTTATTTGAGCAGGTTGATTTTTCTCCCCTTTCTTTTTCACTTTCATTGACTAAAACCTTATTAGTTTTGTCTGTTTGTATGACGAAGTTGCTTTCTAGTTTATCCTATTTCTCCACTAATTTTCAAAACTTTGTCATTTGTGGTGATTTTAAGTTGATTAATTTGCTGGTTTCTAAAGTTATTTTTAATGTTGCATATTCGTCTGGCTAATCTGCTTTTAAAATTACCCTACTATATATTTATGTGCCTGTTTATATTTTTCTTGTCAGAATTGCCTTATCTGAATCTCCAGTTCTGGTATATTATTTTATTTTCTTTCATATAGTTATTAATTACTTCTATGATTTGTTTGCTGACTTCTTTTTCAGGATAGTATTATGATACAAAAGATATGTGATCTTTAGTTTATTGTCCTTTTCTTAAACACTTTTATTATTGTATTATGCAGTAAGGCAATTTTATGTAAGCGATATTATTAGTATTTTTTCATGATTTTAAAATTTTCCTTATGTCTTTTTGTCCTAGTGCGTAGTCCAATTTTATAAAGGTTCTATATGTTGCTGAGAAATAGACATATCTTCTAACATTCTGTGTCAGAAGATGATATGTCTATTAGAAGAAACTTCAACTGTTCAATTTTGTATTTTTGGAACATTAAAGTCTCCTACAATTATTTCATTACTATCATTTTTTGAACAATTTAATTAATTGTTGCTTCATTAACAAAGATGCTATACCATTTGTTGTATATAATGCGTTATAATTGGTTTATTGTCTAAGGAACCATTAAGCATAATACAGTTTACTTGTTTGTTTCTTTTAGCACCATGAATTTTTATTTTTCCTTTGGCTGTGAGCACTAACATTGAGTATAGAACTCAGTGCAAAGAAGAAGTATTGATTTGGATTGACAGTGGAGCTTTGTAAACTGCAGTAGACAGCAACAATGGCTGCAACCAAGCTGAACTCTTGCTTTCTTGTGTAATCAAAATGTTCGGATATGGTTTGCTAGATCAGGAAGTAAAAAAGACAATTATTCAAGAAGATGTGAATGCTGGTTTCTTCTAGGTCAGGGCCTCTGGGAATTTTTCAAGAGGGTTAAATGGATGAGAAACACTTGTTCAGTTAATGTCAAAGGCTGCTGTAGCTGTTATGGTTCAAATTCATTGGCTTAAGCTACTGATCTAAAATAAAACTATGAAGCATTGGAGTTCATTGGAGCATAGATTTAGGGCCAAAGGGGATCTTAGAGGCCATTTATTTCAATGCCCTCATTTTACAGATGAGAAATTTGTGGTTGTTCAGTTGTTTCAGTTGTGTCTGACTCTTCATGACCTGTATTTGTGGTTTTCTTAGAAAAGATACTGGAGAGGTTTGCTGTTTACTTCCACAGTTCATTTTACTTAGTCAAATAGGGTTAAGTGACTTGCCCAGCATCACACAGCTAGTCAGTGTATGAATTCAGCTTTGCACCCAGAATGATGAGCCTTCCTGACTATAGGCCTGGTACTCTATCCATTGTAAGACCTACTACCCCACAGATGAGAAAACTAAGCCTCAAAGATATTGTCTAAGGCAACATAGTCAGTAAATGTCTTATGTTGGATTCAAACTCATGTCTTCTTCACACCAAGTCTAGTCTTAATCAATGAAACCATTTAGCTCCTTCTTTTCTTTTTTTTTCCTTTTGGCATTCATGCTCATAGCACAGGTTGTAAAACTAAGAAGCAGTGAAAAAACAATGTTGGAATTTTCAAATCATGGCTAACATTACCTCAAGAAATTATGTTCTTGAATGAAAGATATAAAAATGTCTTTAAGTAATGTCATGTCCTTTTCAGGGCAGGCAGCTGAACAGAACACATAGATCCCAGTTATCTTAGAAAGTTCATCTTCTTTTAAAGTATACAGAGAGAAACAGAGAAAAGTATCTAGTTTATTTGATGCTTCTGTGACTCTAACTGGAATAAACTAATTTTTTAAAAAAATAAAATGTATTTGACTGATAACTCAGTTTCTAGAAAGGAAAAAATAGGAGAAAGGAACAATCATTCCGATAAATGGATAGAGTTAGCTCTTAAATGGTATAGGCCAAGAGAGAGGAAATACTTATATTTACAGATTTAAACAGGGATAGAAACTACCTGAGATTCTACAGCTGCTGGAAAGTTTAGGGTCGGGAAATGCCTTCTATCAATGCTTCTTTGCATAGATTTAGTGAACTATTCAGGCAGAGATATTAAAGTTGGGCCCAGCAACACAAAGTCAAAGCAGATTAAAATGCAATTGGAAGATGTTTAATAAAATAAGTAAAAATACAAGAACCATAGAAAATAATTTGTGATACTCTAAGTCAATATGCCACCTATGGGTATCTGATTTTATTCAATTTTGATGCCTCTGATTTAGGGAACTGATAGGTTAAGTACGTGGCCCAAAGTGATATAACCAGTCTGTCAGAGATGGGTCTTGAACTGAGGTGTTCTCCACTTCCAGGTCTGTTCTCTCTCTGCTATACATTCGAACATCTTCCTTGACTCTGAAAGTTGTGCTAGATGAGTGATTGATCTGTTCTCAGGGGACCAGAAGCTATGAGAACTAGAGCAGCAAGGGATCACGCTTTGAGACTTTCCAGATTTCATGTTCTTTGATACCACTATGCAATCCTATTGACCTGAAAATCTTAGTCTTCATTTTTCCCCATTATACTTTATGAGTCTAGAATTCCATTAGAACCAGAGATAGATTGTAAAATCCCCTGAGTAAAACAAAAATGGTTACGGCAACTGACCTGACAATCTCTAGAGAGCCTTAAATCTCTTGCTTCCAGTCTTCCTAGAGGCAACTGGGTCCACAGGTCTGAATGAGGGCTGGAAGTTTTACCCTAAATAGAGCAAGAGGCAGTGAGATAGGTGACAAAACAACAAGATAGATTACAAGAACAAAAACAAAGCAAATATATAAGATGGTGAAAGCACCTGTACCACAAAATCATTTCATGTTGCCTTTGAAAGTCTGACCTAATCAAAACCCTGAAGAGCTGTACTTCTTTTCATTGTTCTTCTGTCTCCTTTATTTTAGAAGGCTTTAATAAACAGATGTTAAAAGAATAACCCCTTGCCCCCCGAAGCTAATTTAAAATGTGCCAAAAGCCAAAATTCACATAGCAACCTAATGGCAAGAGATTGTAAGTGAGGAGGCTATCAAGCAAATCAGGCAGCAGCCTGAGTTAACCCCTATTCCATTCCCACCTCCAATCCCAGAAGAACTGACTTGAAACCCAGATTCAGACTATTCAGGGCAAGGACCACCCTGGCTATTGATTTTGGAGTATCTTTGACCTAAAAGAATGACTGTCCTGGGAACTTCAGTATGGGGCTCTTGGATGACTTTCAGAAACTCCTTTCAGTAAAAGAAATGCTTCATTGTACCTGTTCAGAAAGAACCAGTTCCCACCTTCTACACAGGGCCAAGTTTGGAACATAGTTCTTCTGATGTCCAGCCCAATGTGCTCTTCTCTATTCTATGGCACATCCTTTTTACATTTTATTTTCTCCTCCACCCCATTCTCATTCATTCTCAGAATGTCCAGGTAAATCATAATGTTTCTTACCTTCATCCCTCTCTTCAGGCTTGTCCCTCTTCTAATCAATAATTACCATTCCAAGCCTCTCTTCTGATAGGGACCTCCCTTATTATCTAGTCCCTTTCTGTGGCCTCTGGGTGTCAGACTAGCTCTTTTTACTCATAGTAATCTTGGGAATCTATCATTTTGAGGGGGGATGTATAGGTGTTCCGGGAGGACTAGAACCTCTGGTGTAAGGGCTTGCTGAGCCCTTTTCAGTGCTGCTCACCTACTTTTGTTGCCCACTTCTCACTCAACTCTCACTCTGGCCTCAAGAAACTGTAGTATGTGCAGTGGCCACACTCTGTTAAAACGATCTCAGCAGATGGGCTAAGCCAGATTGAAGGTAATTGTGACAGGCCTCAAATGTATTGGTGAGTTAAGGGATGCCTACCCTAAGCATCTGAAGACTTCCCCTAGTGGGGATGAGAACAATTTGTTACAACAGCCATGAAGGCAGTAGACACAAGCATTGTGGAAAGCTTAGAAGATTCTAAAGTCATCCACTGCATCCTGGGTCATCATCAGGCTTCTTGACTTTGTCTTGCCATTCATCTCCCATGATTCTGGAAGGCAGGGTGAGGTTGATGACTTTGTGTAGTTCAGCCTTACTTAAATCCAATTCACATATGAGTCAAGAGATCACTTCCTGATGACCCTGGTCCTCTTCAAAAATGAAGGACAGGCAACAAAATCTTGTAAGCCTTCTTCTGCTTGATGACTAGGATATGTTGAAGTTACACTTGGTAAAGATTCATTACCTTCAATCTGTTAGACCAGATTGGGAACTAGATTTAAAAAATATGTATTTTAATGATGCTATTTCAATATAATTGATTTTCTTTGCTTTCCTGCAAAGGAAAAGTTATTAAAAATATCATTCTGAGAAAGGCTCTCAGTTTTTATCTAACTGTCAAATATAAGAAAAACAAAGTTAAGAAGTTTTGTATTTTAGGGGTGTGCTAGTAAATGTTTAACAACTGACCCTTGTAGGAAACATAAGTTTAACTTACATTATTAACATTTAATCTATCAATTTCTTGAGTCTATAGATCAAGAAAACAATAAATCAAGGCAATATTTATAGTGTTTGCTGGTTCCTGAGATGTAAAAAATTAGCACTGAAAAATAGCAATTTTCTTAAGTTAATAAGAACTGACTCCAGTATATCCCCCACAACACATTATATTACAAATATTTTTTTTACTTAGCTAGTACCTGCCTACAGCCCATTGCTGGTTCCAGATATCTGTAAAAGTGGGTCCAATATCTAGCCTGGGAAGCCCTGTTACCAACAAATTACAATTTTTTTTAATTATTGAAGCTAACCTGGGGATTTCCTGACTGAAGATTGTCAATGACTAGAGAGGGAGAGTAATCCGTCTGTTTCTAGTACTGTGACAGCTAACTCAAAGTTTAATTTCTTTTAAGGTTACAAAGCTTCTATCCTGACCTGCTGATCCCCAATGTTGGAAACATCATTGGCATGATTATTTTTGTTGGAAGAAAAAGACATTTACCAGGCAGTGCAGAACAATATCATTTATTTATCAGGGCATTCATTTGGAAAAGAAGGCCATACACCCTGCAGCTGTCTAGCAACACTGTATATTTGAACAGTTCTTTGAAGCATTGGGCACAAGGGGCATATTTTCCATCACTTTGGTTCTCCTTGCTTTCATGATCCACCCAGCTTTTGATGTTGTCCACAGGTATGTTTAACTACTGTGTTTCCTTTCTCATTGAAAGGGAACTGTGAGTCTTCTTAAGGACATTCTGGACTTGGCTGGGTGGTAAGTGTTCTGTCTTACATCAGGTTGCATGTCAAAGGATGATGAATTTGTATGGGTTCTATTTTCTGTCACCTTAGCAACTCTATCTGCCTGAATATGTGTAAAGTAGTAGTAGGAGTTAACATGAGTCAGGAGAAAGAATTCTGGGTCTAGGGTCATGAGACTTGAACACTTTCCTCCTGGTTATTATAACATCCTAGTTGCGCAACTTTTGGCCAAAAAAATTACTTTCCGAGCCTCCGTCTCTCCATTTATAAAACAGAAAGAGTAGAACTTGTGCTGTCCTCTCACAGAATTGTTGTGAGGCCCAAATGAGGGCTTTGAAACTTTTAAACTGCAAATAAAAGGAAACCGTAGCATTTAAGAGTGAAAAGTGGAAGTTTGGGATAACAATTCCTAGTTTTTTTAAATAACGTATGTGGTAATGAATGAAATTTTATTATATTGGCTAGAACCTGTCCTTTTCATGATAAAATGTCTAGAGGAATCATCATATTTCTATTAACAAACCAGGCTCATAAATGGGAATTTTATAATCTTGATATTTTTCCAACTTGTTTTTATGTTAACTGACTAACAATTTATTAAGCTTCTCTTTCATGCAAAGTTATATTTTAGGTTCCATACTTCAAAACTTAAGGGAACAATGAATTTTACAAATATTTTAAAGTACCTACTATGTGCCACCTACTAGATACCAGAGAAACAAAGATGAAAACAAAAAGTCTCTGATTTTAGGGAACTTCTATCAAGACAGACAACAGGTACACCAAAAAATATATACAATATAGAGCAAGTATATGTAGGGTATTGAGGCATAGGAAATGGCAGCTGAGATCAGATTAGGCTTCATTTATCACATGAGCTAAGCTCTGAAAGAGATAAGGAATTCTAAGAAGTAATGGTGAATATGGAATGAATTCTAGTTGTGAGGGACAGCCTGTGCAAAGGTATGGACATGGGAGACGGAAAGTCATGTGTGAGAAATAGCAAGAAAAACAATTTGATTGGACCATAGAGTTCATGAAGGGAAGTAATGCATAATAATCTTGGAAATGAGAAATGGAGATCAGATTGACAACGGAATTTTTATTTGTTCCTAGAAGTGATGGGGAGCCACTGGAGTTGTTTAGTAAGGGAGAGACATGGTCATACATATGTTTTAGCATTATCAGTTTGACAGTTATGTGGAGAATGGATAAAAGAAGGGAGAAACTTGGGGCACAGAGAACAATTGAGAGGTTATCAAAATTCAGGGAACAGGTGTGGAGAGATTGTACTAGTTGGTGGCAATTGTACCAGGCAGAAGGGGACATGTAGCAAAGATGTTATAGAGATAGGACTGACAAGATTTATAAACTAATTGAATATTTGGGATTGAGGAAAAGCAGAGAGCCAAGGATTTCTCCCAGATATTAAACCTAGGTGAATGGAAAGATAGTGATATCCTCAACTGAAATAGGGAGGTTTTGGGGAAAAATACACATACATATATATTTAAAATTGTTGAGACAATATAATGAGTTCAGGTTTTGATGGGTTAGATTTTGGATGACAGTTCAAAATATTCAATAGTTGATACAGAACTGGGCCTCAGGAGATGCTAGAGTTGGGTATATAGAACTGAGGCAATGATGTGGAGAAGATAATGAGAACTTATGAGATCACTGAGAGAGTATATTCTAAGTGCAGTGGATAAAGCACAAGGCTTGAAGTTAACGAGGTGTGAGTTCAAATCTGGTCTCAAACACTTATTCTCAGTGTGAGACTCTAGGCAAGTCACTTAACCTCCAGTTGTCTCAATGTCCTCATCTGTAAAATGGAAATAATAATAAGAACACTTATTTCCCTACATTGTTTTGAGGATCAAATGAGATACTAATTATAAAGCAATTATCATAGTGACTAACACATGTTCGTGTTATGACAAGTTCTGCATAAATGATGGGCAAGTAGGTGGTGTAGGGGATAAAATGTTGGTCCTGGAGTTAGGAATAACAGAGGCACTTACAAGCTCTATGATCCTGAACAAGTCACTTGATTCTGTTTGTCTCAGTTTCGAAACCATTCCAGTATCTTTGCCCAGAAAATCCCAAAAGGGATTTTAAAGAGTCAAAAAAGAACTGAAAATGACTAAACAACACCAACAATATAAATGATGAATATTATTATATCTGTGTGACCCTGGGCAAGTCATAACCCTACTTGCCTCAATTTCCTCATCTGTAAAAATGAGCTGGAGAAAGAAATAGCAAACCATTCCAGTATCTTTGCCAAGAAAACCCCACTGGGATCATGAAAAGTTAGACGTTACTGAAACAACTGAACAGTAGCAATAGCATAGTTATTAGTATGTGTAGAGAAGAGAAGCAGGTCCAGAACAAAACCTTGGGGAACAGCTATAGTTAGGGCATAGCATAGAAATAATCATCCACCAAAGGATACTGAGAAGCAGTGGTCAGACAGGTAGAAGGAAAGCTAGGAAGGATTTGTGTCAAATAATCCATAGAGAAGAGCTTATTCAAGAGGAGAGAATGTTCAAAAATATCAAATGCTTCAGAGAAATCAGGAATAATCAGTGACTTCGTAAGCAAGTATATCTCCTCTCCTGATTCGTCATATCTCCTCTATTATATAGTTTACTAGATTATAAAATTGATGTGATTAAAACAATTCCTCATCTTTCAGCCAGTCTAGAGATGAACCCATCTAATATTAGCGAAGGGACTTCTCCAACAATAAGACAGCCTTTCCCCAGGCCCATTGAGAAGCCCTAGCTCCAGATGTACTTTCTGATTACAGAGTTCCTCCAGTAAAGCTTTTCATAATGCAGGCTCATCTTCCATGTTAGGATGAAAGATTAACAAGAGGACTTTATCTGAAGTGACCCTGGATTCTTTTATAGCTGTAATTCTCAAATTGCCTTGCAATTGAAAGGTACATTCAGACTAGTACATATGGCATGATGAAGTACACATAAATAGATAGTCAATAAGTTTATATTCTAATAGGAAAGGCAGAACATACAGGGAATATGTGATTGTAGAAGTCCAGTTTGTCTCAGGAAGTTAAAAAAATGCATGTGTGGAGAAGTAGGGAGAGAGTAGGTCTACAGTGGCAGGCAGGGGGTGAAAGGATCTGGGTGGGTGGCTTGATGATGATGATGATGGTGGTGGTACTATAACATATAGCACTTTAAAGTTCACAAAGTGATTTACAAACATTATTTCATTTTTCTCCTCACAACTGCACTAGTTGGTAGGTACTATTATTCCCATTTTATAGATGAGATAACTAAGGAAACATATTTAATGTTTTGCCCAAAGGGTCATAGAGCTAGCAAATATTTCTGAAGCAAGATTTAAACTCAAGTCCTCCTGACTCCAGGTGCTGTATTCTATCTACCACATTGCCTGTATATCTAGGAAAACAAAGCTGAAGCCTGGTCTGATGTCTAGAGCCAAATAGTTAATATGGTGATCTATGTGGCATATTCTGCATTCACTCAGTCACTTATTATCTGGTATAGGCTCTAGGATGTGAATTCCAAAGATGAGTGGATTAACTGCCAGAGGTTTGACATATGGATTCTAGCAGGGTTATAGAGATCTTGGTCTTAGGACTAATGTGGAGGATAGTGGTCCAGGTGGGGAGGAACAGATCTGCAGTGGTAGGCAGATGGCAAAATGGCTTGGGTAGATGACTGGGGGATTTTTAGGTGGAGATCAATATTATTGGGATTTCCTCATAGTGTGCCCTTTTTTACCCTTTTTTACTCTATATTGGGTATTGGTTTTAAAAAAAAACACAAACAAAAACAAATGATCTTTTAGCTTTACTGCCATTCACTTCATTTGACTTGATAAAAAGCTGCTCTGTGCTAGAGTCCAAGGAAACTTAATAAAATCCTAAAATAATAGATCTGAAGGTAATCTTCAAAGTCATATAGATAAGGAGAATTGATTCTTCCAAGAGCATACAAATTAGTGGCAGTCAGTATTAGAACCTGTTTTTTCCTGATGGCCATGCTTAATCCTTTTTCTACTATATTACTCTGCCTTAGACTCCATTTTATTAATATTAAAAGTATCCCTTCAAGACTTTGATTACTTGGTATTTACTAAGATTACTTAACACAAAAGAATATAAGCTCCTTAAGACCATGAACTCTTCCATTTTCATTTTTGCTTCCTCTATGCCTAAAGCAGTTCTTTTATAAATTGTAAGTGTTTAATAAATACTGGTTGAATTGAACTGAATTAGGCTGGACCATACCTTTAGAACTCCAGATATATTATTTATAAAGCTATTATGTATAAACCATTATCAGGGCCTGGAGATGACAATTAAATGAATATGTGATCTCTTTGATTTGGATATTTTCTCTGATGATGTAGACTTGAATCCATCCATAACTGGTTTCTCTCTTACTCCCCATACAAGAGAGCCATCTCTTGTATCAAATAATATTTTAATACTATTAACTAAAAAGAAAAAAAAAAACTCACACAAGTGATCAATACATCAAGAAAACCTGATAATGCGCAATGTAAAAGACATGGATCTCTCCACCTTCCTAAAAAGGGGTGTGTTTGGAGTGTCTTCTCTTTTTCATTTGTCATGATTGATCTTTATAATTTTGTGACATTCATGTTGATATTCTGGTTATTCTTTCCATTTACATTGTAGTTATTGTGTATAATGTTTTCTTGGTTCTAGTTGTTTTTATTATATCAATTCATATAGACCTTTCCATGTTTCTCCATATTCATTACATTTGTCATTTCTTACAACATAGTAACATTCCATTCTATTAATGTGCCACAATTTCTTTAGCCCTTTCCCAATTGATGGATAACTACTTTGTTTCTAATTTTTCCTATCAGAAAAAGTGCTGCCACAAATATTTGGAATATGTGGAGATTTTTTTTCCTTATCAATGACTTCCTTGGGGATAGAAACTCAGCAATGTGTCTCTGTTTGAAAGGTATGGACATTTTGGTCAATCATTTGAATAATTCCAAATTATTTTCAAAAATAGCTATACTATTTCATAGCTATATCAACAATGTATCAATGTGTCTGTCACTGCAAAATCCTTGTAATATTGACTATTGCCATTTTTGTCATCTTTTTTCAATTTGCATGGTGTAAGGCAAAAGCAGTTTGGTTTTAATTAGCATTTTTCTTATTATTTGAGAGCTTTTTACTCAGTCAAACAAGAAATAGATATTTCTTGAGTGCTTACTATGTACCAAGTACTGTTTTAAGTTCCAGGGATGCAAAAAGAGTCAACAGACAGTCTTTGTCCTCAAGGCACTGAAAATCTAATAAGGGAGATAATATGATAATAAACAAATACATGGAGAGAAAGAAAGAGAGAGAGAGGTGTTGTGGGAAAGAGAGGGAGAGGGAGATGCACACACACACACACACACACACACACACACACACACACACACATATATATATATATATATATATATATATACATATACATAGACACATATCTATATATCAAGCTATATAAAGGAAAAGGAGGAAATAATTAGTAGAAGGAAGATACTAGGATTAAGAATGATCGGGCAAGTGTTCCTGTAAAAGATGGGATTTTAATTGGAACTTAAAGGGAAACTAGGAAAGTTAGTAGGTAGAATGGAGGAAGGAGAGCATTCTAGGAATTGGGGATAGTCAAAGAAAATTCTCAAAGCTGAGAGATGGAGTATCTTGTACATGAAACAGCAAGGATTCCAGTGGCACTGGATTGAAGAATAGGCAGGGAGTCAATGTATAAGAAGACTGGAAAGGTAAGAGGGGACTAGGTTATTTTGAATGCCTGATGGAGTATTTTGTATTTGCTCTTAGAGGTGATAGGGAACCACTAGAATCTGTTGAGTAAAGGAAGGGTGACATGATTAGAGCTATACTTTAGGAATATCATTAGTGACTGAAGGGAGGATAGATTGGAATGGGAAGAGACTTGAGGCAGACAGATCCAGCAGCAGGCTACTGCAATTATCCAGATGTGAGGTGGTGAAGTTCTGCGCTAGAGTAATGACAATGTCATATGAGAGAAGGGGGCATATTCAAGAGATGTTGCGGGGGGGGTGAAATTGACAAGCCTTGGCCATAGATTAGTTATAGAGGGTGAGAGATAGTGAGGAGTCCAGGATGACTCCTAGTTTATGAATCTAAGGGACTGGGAGGATGGTGCCTCCTTCTACAGTCATAAGGAAGGTGAAGAGAGAGGATTAAGGGGGACAGATAAGTTCTGTATTGATCATGTTTAATTTAAGATGGTTACTGAACATCCAGTTTGAAAGATCTGAAATGCCAATGGAGAGGTAAAACTGGAGGACAGTAAAGACACTGGAGCAGAATAGATAGATTTGAGATTAGGTAGATCTCATTGGTATAAAGATATTAATTAAATCCATGGTAGCTATGAGGTCACCAAGTGAAGTAATATAGAGCGAGAAAAGAAAAGAACCCATGACATAACTCTGTGGAATGCTTATAGTTTGATGGTGTGTTATGGATAAGGGTAAAATAAATGAGATAGAAGGGTCTTATAAATGTGAAGAAAACAAGGAAAAAGGGGTGTTCCAAAAACTTGCAGAAAAGAGAGTATCAAGAAGAAAAGAGTAATAATAGTGTCAAAAGCTGCACAGGAATCACAGATAATGGAAACTGAGAAAAGGAAAATTGATTTGGCAGCTAAGAGATCATTGGCAACTTTAGAGAGAACAGTTTTGGTGGGATGATAAGGTTGGGAGTTAGACTGTAAGGGGTTAATAAAAGAGTGAAGAAAAAGAAAGCGGAGGCAAAATTATATATGACCTTTTCAAGGAGTTTAGCTACAAAGGTCAGAGTACATACAAGATGACAGTAGGAATAGAAGAGTCATGTGAGAATATTTTTTTCAAGATTGGAGAGACATAAAGATGTTTGTTGGCAGTAGAAAATGAGGCAGCAGACAGGGAAAGATTGAAAATGAGTAATAGAAAGGGGCTGACAGAGAGGACAATCTGTCAGAGGAGTCAGGATGGAAAGAAATTACTTGAACTCATGAAGGGTTAGCCTTGGTGCATTAAGATCATTTCATTACGTGAGCCAGAGGTGAATGAGATAGTGGCAGAAGGTATCTTAGTGATAAGAAATGGGAAGAATGGGGAAAAGGAAATTGCTAGAAAACAGCCTCAATTTTTTCCTGTAAAACCTGAGGTGAGAATCTCAGCAGAGAGGGTGGGGAGAGGGGAAGTCATGGGAGATTTAAGGAGGGATGAAAATGAAAGAGATACTGTGAAGAGTAGGATAGTGTTTTGATGAGAAAATACAGTAGAACTGTCTAATAGCATTAAGTGCCCAGTTGAGGTTTTGTAACATCAATTGTATTGATCCCAGTCAGAACAACTGCATTCTTTTCTCTACCATTCATTGAGCAGCATATATGTAAGAATGGGGCATTGAATGGTGGGAGTAATTGAAGGCTAAAGCTTGGCATTGGATAATCAGAGATAAAATAAAGGGGTCTAATGATTCAAGAGAAGAGGATGATGTATATTTGAATTGGTTAATAAGTGGTTAATATGCGGGAAAGAAGAGAGTTGCTAGTACAGTAGAAATGGTTTTAGAGATAATTTAGGTGTCAAGAGATTGGAAATCATAGTGAGGATGAAGAGCATGTATTTTTAAATTAATTTTATTTTTTACTAATTTTCTGTTTAATGTTCATTTAAAAAAAAGTTTCAGATTTTTCCCCCCCTTTAATCTCTCCCTGATTCATTGAGAAGGGAAGAAATAGGTTATCAATTGTACATATGAAGTCGTGTAAAACATTTCCATATTAGCCATGTTTCAAAAATAAAGCAAGAAAAAAAGTAGAAAGTATAAAAAAGGAGACTTAAATCTGCCCTTAGAGTTCATCACTTCCCTCTATAGAAGTGGATGGCACTTTTCATTGTTCTTGGAACTGTCCTGAATCATTATATTGATTAGAATGACTAAAGCTTTCATAACTGATCACTGTTATTATCTTGTTGTGTACAGTGTTGTCATGTTTCTTCTCACTTGGCATCATTTCAAATAAGTCTCAAATTTTTTTTCTGAAACCATCCACTTCATTACTTCTTATAACACAATAGTATTCCATTATAAAAATATACAACTTGTTCAGCCATTCCTCAATTGATAGGCATTCCCTCAATCTCCATTTTTTTTTTTGCCACCACAAAAAGAAATGCTATAATTTTTTTGTGATATAGGTCTTTTTCCTTTTTCTTTGATCTCGTAGAGATACATTCCTAAAAATAGTATTGTTGAGTTTAAGAGTATACATAGTTTCATAACCCTTTGGGCATAGCTCCAAATTGTTCTCTAGAATGTTTCAAACACTTCTTAAAAGAGCAGGATTTTATAAAGGCAGGCAGAGGGAACAATGGAAAGCCAGTAGGTAATGGCCAGATAAGGGAATTTTGGATTTCTTGAATAGAGAGGGAGTACATTTGTTAGTTATGGCAAGATCAAGGGTATGACCATCTTTGTATGTGGAACTGAATGGTTAGGTGTTTGAGTGAGAGTCAATATGTATGTTGAAGTCTCTGAGTATGAGTGAATTGAGGAGGAGAGAAAAATTCTGAGATGTGTATCAAACTCTGGAGGAAGGAAGGGGGGTTACCCTGGTATGTATAGACAACATCCACAAGGATTTTGATTGGGTAGTAGATAGAAATAATATAAACATCAAAGGAAGAGAGATTACTGAGCAGTGGAGGAAGGGGGGAAACCTGGAAATGGCAATGGGGTGCAAGCAGTATTTCAACACCCTGCCTGGAGTACTGAGCTGAGGAGAATAAATGAAAGTACAGGTAGTATTGGGAACGGTAGTCAGGGAGGCTGTGTAATATAGCTAGTAGATATATATTTCTATTCCCAATCACTTATTCTCTTTTGCAGATTCACATTTCTCTCTTCTACCAATTAAGTCATGCATTCTGTTCTCACAATTCTCATTTCCATCTTAATCCACTCAGGAACAGAGTATTATAGTTCCATGTTCTCCTCAAATTCCACAGGACAATCTGTCTCATTCAATGTTGCAATTTTCCTTAGTTGTGCAGAATTTATTCCTAGAGATTTGAACCCATTAACTAGATCTGGAAGTCATATTTCCTTCTGCTCTTAATATTTTCCTGGTTGACTTATCTGCTTATCTTCAAGGAGTCTGAATTTTCTTCCTCCTGGGTTCATTGGTAATTTCAACCTTTCCTCCATTTTCCTCTATGTTCATTTTTTATTAAATATTTTATTTCCCCAATTTAATATAAAAACAATTTTAATATATATTTAATTTTTTTTTGAATTTCAAATTCTCTCTTTTCCTCTATCACCTCCCCCAAAAAACAATTTGATATGTTATCCACATTAATCATGTGATGAAAGAAAACACAGAATAAAGACAAAGGAAAATAAAGAAAATTTTTAAAAAATATGCTTCAATCTGCATTCAGATTCCTTCAGTTCTTTCTCGGCAGATGAATAGTATTTTTCATCGTCAGTCCTTCAAAATTGTCTTGTGTCATTGTATTGCCAACAGTTAAGCAATTCACAGTTGATCACTGTACAATATTACTGTTCCTGTATACAAGTTTCTCCTTGTTCTGCTCCTTTAACTTTTGCATCAGTTCATGAAAGTCTTTCCAGAATTTTCTGAGAACATCCTTCTTATGATTTCTTATACTACAATAGTATTCCATCACAATTATAAAGCATAACTTGCTTAGCCATCCCCATTTGATGGACATTCCCTCAATGTGCAATTCTTTGTCTTCACAAAAAGAGTGCCTGTAGATATTTTTGTACATATATGTCATTTTCCTTTTTTTCTTTTTTTTAAATCTCTTTGGATTACAAATCTAGTAGTAGTATTCCTAGGTCAAAGGCTGTGTATGGTTTTAGCACTTTGGACATAGTTCCAAATTGTTCTATAAAATGATTGGATCCCCTCACAACTCGATTAAAAATGTATAAGCATTCCAAGTTTCCCACATACCATCCAATATTTGTCATTTTCTTTTTATGTCATATTAGTGAATCTGATTAGTGTGAAGTGTCTAATCAACAGTGATCGGAAAATTTTTACATGAGAATAGATACTTTTGATTTCTTTGTCTGAAAACTGCCTGTTCATGTTCTTTGACCATTTATCAGTTGCAAAATAACTTAAGTTCTTATAAATTTTACTCAATTGTCTTTATATTTGAGAAAAGAGACCTTTATCAGAGAAACTTGCTATAAATTTCCTTCTATTTTCTGCTTTCCTCATTTTGTTTGCAATGGTTTTGTTTTTGCAAAAAAATGTTTTAATTTAATGTCATCAAAATTGTCCCTTCCATCTCCTATAATGTTTTTATCTCTTATTTGGTCATAAGTTCTTCCATTATTCATAGATTTGTCATGCAAATTATCCCATATTCCACAATTTGCTTATTGTATCACCCTTTATCTCTAAATCATGTACCCTTTTGACCTTACATTGGTATATGGTGTGACATTTGGTTTATTCATAGTTTCTACCAAACTGATTTCCGATTTTCTCAGTAGTTTTGTCAGAGTTCTTGCCCCAAAACTTTAGAACTTGGGGTTTACTTTGGGTTTACACAAGATTAATATGGTCATTTTCTGTACTGTGTTATGTACCTAATCTATTCTGCTGATCTACTGCTATATTTCTTATCTAGAGTGTTTTAATAATAACCACTTTACAATATACTTTGAGATCTGGCATGGCTAAGCCAATTTCTTTCAAATATTTTTTCTTTGAATCTCTTGGTATTTTTCACTCTCTATTCTTTTAGATAATTTTTATCATGTTTTCCAGCTCTATAAAATAATTTTCGGGAGTTTGATATGGCACTGACTAAGCAAATTAATTTAGGCAGAATTCTCATTTTTATCATATTGACTTGGAATGCCAGTGAGCAATTAATATTTTTTCCAGTTGGTTATATGTCACTTTATTTGCATAGAAAGTGCTTTGTAATTGTTTTCATATACTTCCTGGGTTGTTCTTAGCAGAAAGACTCCTGATTATTTATTTTAAAAGGAATTCTTTCCATTTGCTGCTGGAATTTATTGGTAATATATGGAAATGCTGATGATTTATGTGGGTTAATTTTTTATACTTTAACTCTGCTAAGGTTCTTAATTTTCTCCACTAGATTTTAATTGAATCTCTAGGATTCTTTAAGTATACACTATCATCTGTAGAAACTGACAATTTTATTTCCTCATTGCCTATTCTAAATCCTTCACTTTTTCTTTACTTATTACTATAGAATTTAGTAAAATTTTGAGTAATTGTGATGATAATGGACATCTTTGCTTCTTCCCTGATCTTGTTAAGAAGGGTTCTAGCTTATCCCCATTACAAATAATGACTCGTTGATGGTTTCAGATAGATACTACATATTTAAAGGAAAGCTCCATTTATTCCTATGCTTAACAGTGGTTTTCTTTCTTTCTTTTAAATAACTGTTGAATTTTTTTCAAAGGCTTTTTTTTTCATCTATTGAAAACATCATATGATTTTTGTTGGTTTTGTTATTGATATGGTAAATTATGCTGATAGTTTTCTTAATATTGAACCCACCCTGTCTTCCTGATGTAAATCCCACCTCGTCATAACTTGTGATCTTTGTGATAAATTGCTGTATCACTTTGCTAGTAGTTCATTCAAAAGATTTTGCATCAATATATTTTTGGAGAAATTGTCTATAGTTTTCTTCCTCTGTTTTCGCTTTTCTGGGCTTGAGTGACACCACATTTGTGTCATAAAAGAAATTTATTAGGATTACTTCATTATCTATAGTACTTTTTAGCAAAATGTAATCTCCCTGCTTATCTCTTTTAATCTGATCTTTTTTTTTTTTTTTTGCTTTGACTCGGATCATGATTTCTACCCCTGCTTTTTTATTATTTTTTACTTTAGCTTGAACAAACTAGATTCTGCTCCAGTCCCTTACCTTTCTTCTGTGTGTATCTCTCCACTTCAATTGTGTTCCTTATATAAGAACAACAAATTATTGGATTTGGTTTTAATCTCTTCTGCTATATGCTTCTGTTGTATTTTCTTCAATATTTTTTGTGACTCCTTTACTAAGTTGTTGAATCCTTTTTCATTATTTTCTTGCAATAGCCTCATTTCTTTCCCCAATTTTGCATTTGCCTTTCTTATTTGACTTTAAAACTTATTTTAGAGTTTTTCCAGGACCTGAGGCTTTTTCTTTGAGACTTTGCATGTAGCTAATTTTATTTTGTTGTTTTCTGAGTTTGTGTTTTTATCTTTCCCGTCACCATAGTAACTTTCTATGGTTAATTTCTTTGTTGGCTGCTCATTTTTTCCAGCCTGTTTCCTGACTTTATGTAAAAATTGGACTTTATTCCTGGCACATAGGAGTCACTGACCCAACATTCAGGTTTTTCATGCTGCTATTTTCAGAGCTAGTTCTGGGAATCTATAAGTCTTCAGTTTTTCTAAGATGGTATAATCTAAGGAAAGATGTAACCACCGCTCCCCTGACTTATGCTCTGGTCTGTGAGTGACCACAAACACTCCTTTTCATTTTGGAAATGTGACCAGGGTCCCCACTTCCACTAGTGCTTCTCCTCACCCTGAGACTGCTTCCTGAATTCATTATGGATGATACAACAGAATCCTGCTCCCAGTGCCAACAAAGCAACCCCTGTAATCTCCTTCTGGGCAGTTGTTTGATTCCCTTACTATCTGTGGGCTGAGAGTTCCAGAACCAATGGCTCCTGATGCAAATGTCCTCAAGTCCTGCAGCTGGCTTGCTGGGCACAACCTGCACTGGGTTGCTCTCCACTCTTAAACTGGTGAGAAAGACCTTTTCTGGCAACTTTCTAAGTTGTCTGGAAAATTGTTTCGCCCTGTCCTCTTGTTGGTTCTGCCATTCTAGAATTTGCTGTGAAGTGTTTACACTATTTAGAGGGGAATTTAGAAGATTTAATTGAACATCCCCCGCCCCCTTTTAATCCATCATCTTGGCTCTGCTATTGCTTTACTTTCTGCCTCCCTTTTCTCTGATGCTGTTTTCCTTGGGGTTTGGAACTCAAAGTCTCTCAGCTTTCTTTCACACTGGTCAATTCACAGATCATCATTCTAGTTCTCTTCCCCAAGTAAATATTGGGGAGACAGAACTGGCCCTCACTGGATGCTAGAATATTTCCCCCCAACTTTGTGGAATACCTCACAATCCCTTCACCCCCATCCCTCCACCCTCCAGTGGTGCCTTGTCTAATTCTCTCTATTCCTCAATTCTAGGTTGAGAAGTTTAGAGCATAACCACACTGGTACCATTGCAGCTGTGATTAGTTTCTGTAGTTTGCAGTTTTGATCTCTGAGGATCTGGGAGCATGGAGGGGATTGAGAAGTAGAGTTGAGCTTTATTTCATGTTTTACCATGCATGTTTCCATACATTCCTCTGCTCTCTTAAAGATATTGTTTATCTCATAAAATGCTTCCCCAGCTCTGGCCACCAAGGACCCAGCAAACTTCAACAATCTGGAGCTCAGATCGCAGTGTAATGAGGGAAAGAGGATCAGTTGTGGATTTAGCTGCCCCCCCCCCCCCCCCGCCTTGCTTTGTAGGGGCATACTGGGATTGAATAGTGGAGCTTCACTGCTGACAGGATGACAGGCAGTGAGAGAGAGGGTGTTGAGTGAGATCAAGGTATGTTAATTATTTTTCCCCCTTCTTTTTGGTTCCTGGTGTCCTAAACCATGGAGAAAACAAAATTTGTTTCATATTTCTGGTCTAATTTCTGTTTTGGAGAAATTTTAAAGGTAGAGAAAATCTAAAAAATGCCTAGTCCACTATCTTGGTCATGTGACCCCACAATGGGGTCACATAATAATGACTCATTATTTCTTATGGAGCAGTAATAATCCATTACAGTATTTGTATCACAATTTTTAAAAAAAATTTTTAACCAGACATCTAATTTTTCCCTTCTTAGTTCTTATCTATTACAAAACTGATGCTTTAAATATATAAATATATATCAGGCATTTCTTTATTTTTTTAAAACACTGATCTTGAACTATATGTCAGCAGTACAAATCTGTGGGTCAACGAATATGCATATTTTAGCCCCTTTTTGCATAATTCCAAATTGCTTTCTAAAACGATTCTGCTAATTCACAGATCCACCAAAAATATGATAGTGTGCCTATTGTTCCACTCCTCCAGTATTTTTGTATGAGAAGAAACTTCATGTTTGCTTTGATTTTCATTTCTTTCATCATTTGTGATTTGCCACATTCTTTCATAAGGTTGTATATCGTTTGCAGTGATGTTTTTGAGATCTGTTTGTTTTTATGCTTTGGGCAATTATCTATTGGGAAATGGCTTTTAATTATATCTGTTTCTGTTAGTTATGTAAATATGTTGGATGCTAAAACCTTAACTAAAAAATTCAGTATAAAGATTTTCCTCCATTTGACTGCTTCCCTTATTATAATAAATGCATTAATTATATTTGTGCAGAATCTTTTCAGTTTCATGTAATCAAAATTTTCTATTTTATCTTTGAAATTTCTTCTATTCCTTTTACAATCAATAATATATCACCTACCTAGAATTGTGAAAGATATGTAAATTTAATCTATTCCAATATTTATGGTTTAATCTTTATTATTCAGGTGGCACTGATTTTGAAATTTTTGTGAAAAATAGTGTAAGGTGAGCTTCTAAGCCTACTTTCTCTCAGACTGCTATCTAATTTTCTCAGTAAATCATATCAAGCAGAAAGTTCTTTCCTGAACGATTTTGCTTTGGGAGTTAATGGAACACTGAGTTATTGAATTACTTTATTTCTGATTCTACTTCACAAAGTCTGTTACACTGGAGTTGAGGACCTGAGAAAATGTCTGGTCTTCTAGCTTACTGGTCATGTGATCCAAAAGTGATCTCATTACTTCTTATAGGATAGTAATAATGCTATTAAACTATTTGTTCACCTAATTCTCTATTTTTAGCCAATATCAAATGATTTTAATCAGCACTGTTTTCCTTGGTACATTTTCTTCATCTTTCTTAATTTTTTTAGTCTAAGTGAATTTGTTTTAACTTTTTTGAGTTTTGTAGTTATCCCATCGATGTTTTTATTGCCATAGCAATAAAATTTTAAACTAACTTTATTAATATTGGAATATTTATTATATTTGCCTGACCTGCCCAGGAATGCTGAATATTATTTCAGCTACTTAAATCTTTTTTTTTTAAATTTATTTAAGGATCACTTTGTGATTTCATTTATAGAAATATTTTGCATGCTTTTGAGGACTGATTGTCAAGTAGTTTATGCATTTTGTAAGTATTTTGCATGAGATTTATCATTCTATTTATACCTCTTGGATTTTAAAAATCATATTGGCAAGTTGATTTTTGTGAGTTTATATTGTAGCCTGAAACTTTGCTGAAATTATTTTTTCATTTAGGTTCTTTGCCAGTACCCTCAGGCTTTTTATGTAAAGAAAGTCATTAGAAAAATAGGAATAGTTTCATTTCCTCTTTTTCTATCTTTTATTAAATGCTTTTTGATTGATTGGGTGAGGTTTTTATTCATTAAGAACTGTTTCCAATTCTAACCTAACCCCCTTTCTGCCAGAGGAAATTGCAAGTAAGTACACTGGTAAAGTTAAAATTTTCTTTCCATTTTATCATATCTATGCAGATGACCAAGGTAGAATGGTACAGTGGGTAGAGAGATGGACTTGGATTTGTTCGGATACATGGTAGGTAAGGGGATAAAAGGGAAGATTGGTGAGATTCATAAAGCTGAATATCTTAAGACAGAGGCTAGATGAAATTCATGATTTAGTAGTCCTAAAATGCCCTTTAGCCTCTGCGATTTCATAGTTCTGTGACTCTTTGCTTCCCAAGTATGAATTGATGCCCCTTGACTATTTGGATTGACTTCTATGGCATTTCATCCAAGAAGTTGTTCCAATCCCCAGAGGTGTTAATGAAGCATTATATGTGTTCTTAGTTTCTTATTTGTCCAAGTGATGCCAAGTCCCACTTTTTATAACTGTAGTTAATATTTTTACTGGACATTTTAAGAAATATAAAAATATATGATTGTCCTGGGTACTATCCTTAAATTGAAGGTTCTGGGAAAAACATTTTTCTGACTTGCAAAATGTCAACTCTTGTGCAAGCCAATGGCTAGGCTCTTTGATTCCCTACCTCATTACACACATAAATGTTTGTCATATCAGCATGTGTGTATGCAAAATGTCAAATAATCTGCTCTTATTTCTACTATAAATATTGTTAGACTATTCACTATTTTAAAAGTAATTTTCAAGGCCCTGGGTTTTAAATCTATATATTCAAATATGTAACTAAATTAGCTTAAGAAATCTTTCCCTTATATTTGGACAATAATCCAAATGTTTCTTTCTTGATACCAAATATCATTCCTACTAACCATCTTATTATACAAAAATCCCATTTCTTTTACGCAAGTTATCATCAATTTATGACACTAATGTACAGAGAAGAATAAAACTTTTTAAAAACACTTTTGCTTTTCCCTTCATACCGTGGGAAAATTTTTATTCATGGATTATACATGCAGCAGAATGACCATCGTTTTCATGCAGTTCTTCAGAGTTTTCCAAGAATATGTTAATTGCACATGACATCCAAAATTAGTTATTTGCCTTAGCCTCCTGTCCTCTGCTCAATGTTTCATGTCTTGCATAATTTTCTGAAAATAAGTACATTTAACAAAGTCTTAATTGTATAACATTACATTTACATAATTTTAATACTAATAAAAATCATGTGTTTCTCAGAACTGATATGAACTACTATTTCTGTGCTAAATACTTTTATATAAAAATATCCATTGAAGATTAATGTTTAATCATCCACATTTTATAATTAGAAAAATATTTAATTCAGTGAGAAGAAAGATTGCATGTAGATTCTAAATTATATTATCAATGTGGAAGAAAACATGGCAATATTACAAATGCTCTGGTGAGCTTTTTTATTCATAAAACTTCTATTTTGAACTTGTAAATGTTTTCAGTGTTAATGTATGTAAGAAACCATATTTTGAAACTTTGGGGGCAAAATGAAAACTTATCCATAACAATGAGAGTTACATACTGATTGTAAAATCTGAAATAATAATATCTTTGTATCTTTCAAAATCCTTCTAATGAAACAGAAATATTGTCCTTTATAATAAATCAAGATCTCTTTAATAATGTAAATCCTATAAGAAGTTGCGCCTTTTTCACCATGCTATTTCTTAACTTGATGTTGGTTAAATATAGCCAAACCACAAGGATTTGGTTTCTTTCCTCCTCCATTCAATGAAAAAATAACTTGGAATTTATTTAATAAATAAAAAAATAATCAGACATGTGTCCTGGATTTTGTGAGAGAAGATTTCAGAGTATGTAGAGGAAGGATAGATAAGATTAATATTCTGTAGCGAAAGCTAGACCAGAAAACATAAAATATTCCTAAGAATAAAATTCTGGAAACACAAAGGGAAACAAGTCTAATGAGATGGAAAGAGTGATGAAAATACACAGAAAACTCTTCCACCAACTTAGATTTTTAAATAAAAATGTGAAAATGCAAGTAGTGGAGGGAAAAGAAAATAATGTGCTACCTATGTGAATATTGTGGTATTATTCATGCTACTGGTCAGAGTAGACTAAAGATCACAAGATTTTTTTTACTATAGTCTTTATACTGAGGGTGGAGGTGGAGTTCTCTTTATCTGAAAGTGAAATGGGGTGTGTATTTATTTCCTCCTGTGGACCCCATCCTTGCAAGCTGAGTGTTGCAGTTTGAGTCTGGATTCATCCATTCTATTCCCATAGGGCATGACCTACTCTTATCACTGCCTTCAATTCAGCTTCCACATAGAATTTTTTTTCCTTTTATGATTGGAGAAAGATGTGCTTTGGAGAAAGCAGGATGATGTTATAGACAAGCTGTCTACTAGACAGCAATGATAATTTCCTCACTATCACCAAAGAGCAAAAGTCCTTGTCCCAGCTTTATCCACTTTGGGATGAAATAAATAAATAAACATATTTTCTCTCTCTCATGTAGCTCCTGCACTCCCAGTAGGTATTAAAATTTACATATACTTTTGTTTATACCAAAGACAGTCACTCTTTCTTTTGTAACTCCCTGTTCTTAAATAATGAAACACAAAGAAAAGAGCAGCTATTATCAATCACATTTTTTTTTTTTACTGAGAATGTGCAAATATATACTAATTAAATATAAAATTATGACTAAACAAATAAAAGAAATGCTTTGGACTATACCATGACCATTGCAAACAAGTGAGTAAGGATCATATTTGGCATATTTGATTTCAAAATTTTATTTATTTAAGCAATAATTACAAATATGCTTTTCAGGCTTTAATATTTTTTTTGTGCTACAAACTAAATTGCAAAGCAAGTAAATTCAGCTAGTATTTTAGTAGGTTCTTACTGTGCTTCACACATAGTAACCAGCTAAAAGAAAAACTGTACCTGACCTCAAAAAGCTTATATTTCAAGGACAGAAGATAACATATACAAGGAAGCTGAAAAGCAGTAGTGGGGCAAAAATCATAGAGAAAAAAGTCCAGAGAGTCAGAATTGGAACCAACAGAGGAATGAAGAAATGGACCTGTCTTGTCTGGGTAGTAGTTTTAAATTGGAGGTTCTAAGAAGAGTAGTCAAATCAGAGGGAGGGATCAAGGCATATATTGATCTTTCAGAATGGGAAGGCTGATGGATCATGGCACAGAAAGAAGCCTGAAGTGTCAGAGAAGAATGAAGACGTAAATTTTAGGTTACTGAACTTTTGAAAATCTAGAATATTAGAGATGTATCCCCCTCAATTCCCCAGTTTATTTGTAAAAAACAATACTAATATACAAGGAATCATAAATTTGTCAAAATGGAGAATTCACTATACATATGAAGACTATGTCGCAGACTCTTTATGACTTAAGGTAAATAAGTCCTAAGGAGTCGCTCAAGGTTCACGTAGGTCAAGGGGTTGGTCCATGCTTATATAGCTAGTATGCATCATAGTCAGAAATTGAACTTAGGTCTTTATGACTTTAAGGTTGGCTATCTATCTGCAATGTCTCTAATTCTTATTTTGCTAGTGAGGAAACAGAAGTTTAGAAGGAGTAACTAAGAACACAGAAAAAGTTTAAAAAATATTCAATATGAATTCATGTGACATTCACACCTGACAAGAGCAAGGTATGCATTATGTAACAGATAACATTTGAGGGTAGTAGACCTTGGAAGACAAGTGTGATTTCAACATGTTGATATAGGGAGGTTACAATTATGTTAGAGAGGACCTTAATTGTCATTTTTCATAGTGTGGACTTTCCTTGATAGGAAATTGGGAAAACTGAAGGTTTCTGAGCAATTATAAATATCATAAAAATCACAACAGTTTTCTCTAATCTTAATATTTAAGATATATTGGAATATAGAGAAACTAGAATCAGGGAGAATAGTTATGTAGGTATTTCAATAGCCTAGTTAATAGGTAATGAGTAACTGAAAAAAGGTGGTTGCTGTAAGAATGGTTACCTGGGGACCAATTTTTAAAAGTGCGCAGATTTGATGAGTACATTCTTATTACAAACTGAGATTGATCAATATGGAAGAGTAAAAGATGCTCCTCAGTGATAATTATGAATGACTGGATAAAAGGTTGTGTAAGGTCAGAAAATCAGTAAAAGTATCAACTTTCAGTGAGATGAGTTTTTTCTTTTTTGATATGGAGAAATTGAGTGCAAATGGGACACCAGCCACATTATAATTAAACAGAAAGTTAGTGTTATTCTTGAAGTGACAAGCAGATATAGATGAACAACACCGATTTTTAAAAAATTATTTATTTACTTTTAGTTTTCAACATTCATTACAAGATTTTGAGTTCCAAATTTTCTCCCCATCTTTCCCATCCCCCACTCCAAGACACTGTGCATTCTGATTACCCCTACTACCAGTCTGCTCTCCCTTCTATCATACCCTTCCCTTCCCTTATCCCATCTTCTCTGTTTTCTTGTAGGCCAAGATAGATTTCTATACCCCATTAACTGTATTTCTTATTTCCCAGTTGCATGCAAAAACAATTCTCACATTCGTTTCTAATATGTTGAATTCCAACTTCTCTCCCTTCCTCACTCCCCATCCATTTCCACTGAGAAGGCAAGCAATTCAATATAGCTATACATATGTAGTTATGCAAAAGACTTCCATAGTAATCATGTTGTGAAAGACTAACTATATTTCCTTCCATCCTATCCTGCCCCCCATTTCTTCTGTTCTCTCTTTTGACCTTGTCTCTCCCCAGCAGTGCTGACTTCTAATTGCTCCCTCCTCCCATTGCCTTCCCTTCCATCATTCCCCCCACCCTGCTTATTCCCTTCTCCTCCACTTTCCTGTATTGTAAGATAGGTTTTCATACCAAAATGAGTGTGCATTTTATTCCTTCCTTGAGTCAAATGTGATGAGAGTAAGCTTCACGTTTTCCCTCTCACCTTTCCCCTTTTCTCCTCCATTGAAAAAAAAGTTTTTCTTGCCTCTTTTATGAGAAATAATTTGCCCCAATCCATTCCTCTCTTTCTCTTCCCAATATATTCCTCTCACCCCTTAATTTTTATTATTTTAGACATCATTCCTTCCTATTCAACTCACCCTGTGTCATGTTTATATGTATACAATCTCTCCAACTACAGAAATACTGAGAAACAGCTCAAGAGTTACAAATATTATCTTTCCATGTAAGAATGTAAACAGTTCAACTTTAGCAAGTCCCTTATGATTTCTCTTTCTTGATTACCTTTTCATGTTTCTCTTGATTCTTGTGTTTGAAAGTCAAATTTTCTATTCAGCTCTGGTCTTTTCACCAAGAATGCTTTGAAAGTTCTCTATTTCAATGAATGACCATTTTTCCCCCTGAAGCTTCATACTCTTTTTCTGGGTAGGTGATTCTTGGTTTTAATTCTGGCTCTTTTGACTTCTGGAATGTCATATTCTAAGCCCTTCAATCCCTTAATGTAGATGCTGCTATATCTTGTGTTATCCTGATTGACTTTCCACAATACTCAAATTGTTTCTTTCTGGCTGCTTGCAATTTTTCCTCCTTGACCTGGGAACGCTGAAATTTGGCCACAGTATTCCTAGGAGTTTTTTTTTTAGATCTCTTTCAGGAAATGATCACTGGATTCTTTCAATATTTATTTTACTCTCTGGTTCTAGAATATCAGGGAAGTTTTCCTTGATAATTTCATGAAAGATGATGTTTAGGCTCTTTTTTTGATCATGGCTTTCGAGTAGCCCTATAAGTTTTTAATTGTCTCTCCTGGATCTATTTTCCAGGTCAATGGTTTTTCTAATGAGATATTTCACACTTTCTTCCATTTTTTCATTCTTTTGGTTTTGTTTTTTAATTTCTTGGTTTCTTATAAAGTCATTAGCTTCCATCTGTTCCATTCTAATTTTTAAAGGACTGTTTTCTTCAGTGAGCTTTTGAACTTCCTTTTCCATTTGGTCAGTTCTACTTTTAAAGCATTCTTCTCCTTATTGGCTTTTTGTATCTCTTTTTCCAATTGAGTTAGCCTATTTTTAAAGGTGCTATCTTCTTCAGTATTTTTAGGTGTCCTTTAGCAAGCTGTTGACTTGCTTTTTATGATTTTCTTGCATCTCTTTCATTTCTCTTACCAATTTTTCCTCCACCTCTCTTACTTGATTTTCACAATCTTTTTCAGCTCTTCCATGGCCTGAGACCATTGCATATTTTGAGGGGTTTTGGATGCAGAAGCCTTGACTTTTACATCTTTCTCTAATGGGATGCTTTGTTCTTCCTCATCTGAAAGGATGGAGGAAAATACCTGTTCACCAAGAAAGTAACCTTGTATAGTCTTATTTTTTCCCCCTTTTTTTGGCATTTTCCCAACCAGTTACTTGACTTTTGAGTCCTTTGTCAAGTGGAGGGTATGCTCTAGAGATGTGTAAGTTCACAGTTGCTCCAAGGTGGCACAATAAAGGGAGAGGAATTTTCTCCTCTCTTGTCCTCCACTTTGGTTTGGGAGCAAGCACTGACTTTTCTGCCTAGGATGTGCACATAGAGTTCCCTCTCTATAATCTCCTTCAGCTCCACCAGGCCAGTCCTCCTCCTCACACCAGGGCCACCACTCAAGGCTGAGATCCAGATCAGCCACTTGATTCCCCTAGGGTCTTTAGACTGAGGACTTCCAATCAGGACCCTACCACAGTTGCTGCTGCCACCCTGGGGCAGGGGCTAGGGCCAAATCCTGCACCCTTCTCATGCAGGTGAAAGAGATTTCTTACTGATCTTTGAAGCTGTCTCTGGCTTTTGTGGATTGAGAAATCTGGGAACCACAGCTGCTGCCCAGGATTCCACACCCTAAAGCCTGTTCCAGTCCTTTCCTTGCCACACAGCCTGGCCAAAGCTGAGCTGCACTCTCGTCAGAGCTGGTGCAATAGACCTTTCCTGTTGGCCTTCCAGACTGCCTTGAACTGGAAATCTCTTTCACTGTGTCATTTTGTGACTTCTGCTGCTCTACAAATTGTTTAGAGTCATTTTTGACATATTTTATGGGCTTTGGAGGTAGAGCTAGAGCATGTCTGTCCTTCTACTCTGCCATCTTGGCTTCCCCCCCAAAAGCAACGCTGATATTTTAAAGGAAAATGCAAGAACAGAAAGAAGTTCAAAGAAAAAAATTATAGTCCTACTTTTCTCTTTCTCAAAGGGCTTAATTTCTATCACCTTTAAAGCTCAAAAGTCTTTTGAGAGATTGAGGGATTAAGATGTGGTTCCCTAACCTTCCACATGTTATTTTGTGGTTCAGATTGGGGTATTTTTCAAAGCTCACAGGTTCACTTCTGAAGGAGTGAGGAATCTGAAACAGCTGGGAAAGAGCAGCAAGAGGGAGAACCTGCACACTTGGCAAAAAGCTTTGACACAGTATAGCAGAGGAATCAATGCTAAAGATCATTTCCGGATGTCATGAAGTTGAGAGGAAGAGCTTATATGATGGAGAGCACAATGAACAGAAAAAAATCATGATGGTCCCGTGGGATCAACTTCACACAGAAATAGAGGTTGGGGGGGGAGGGTTAAACTATATGTATGAATCCCTGATGCTCACATTTTGACTTAGAAAATGACATTAACATTACCTGTGCTCTGTTGAATTTTTATTTTGTTAAATATTTCCCAATTATATTTTGATTGAATTCACACTGTGCTCAGGAGATTTGCACCATCATGTTTAATATCTCTCTTCTACAATAATAGGAGATATTTAATGAAATTTCAGATAGATTAATGCAAATTCTTATACTTGGGTTAAAAATTGATACTTTTCCTTAAAAGATGATGGAGACAATAGTTTGTCTTAAAAATGTTTGGAAATTTTAAGGAAAAAAGTTTATTATGAGTCTATAATTTGGTATTTACAGTCAAACTAGGCAATGAAAATTTACTGCATTTTAAGAAAAACATGATCTGGAGCTCTAAGAAGGTGATAATCTCCCCTGATCTTGTGTAATTGTGAGTTTGCGTGTAGAATATTGTGTTCAATTAAAGATGCCACATTTTAGAAAGTAATTGATAAATTAGATAACATAGAGAGGAGAGTAATCTGAATAGTAAAGAGTCTTTAAATCCTATCATATAGGATATACAGCAACTCCAGAAGGTACTGCAGGTGTTTAGCTTTGAAGAGAAAATATTGGGGGTAGGGAGAGGAGTCAGATGGGAATGCGGATTGAAAGTTGCTTCAGACATTTGAAAGGCAGCCAAAGACAGGGAAGTGCATTTATTTTACTTATCCCCAGATATCAGAATGGATGAAAATTACAGAGAGACAAATTTAAGCTTTTTAGAAGAGGAAAAATTACACACAACTTCCTATCCATAAAAGTTATGAATTCTCCATCTTTGGAGGTCATCAAGCAAAGGACTAAATTGTTTTTCAGGTATGCAGTAGACGAGAATTCTTGTTCAAGAAAGAGATAGATTAGGTAGTCTTTGAGATTCTTTGATTCCGATGAAAATAATTTTTGCCTCAGAGCAGCCTTTGCAGACTGCATAATGGCCTCCCCCTACTTCAGGTGCTGACACGTCGTTTTAGTTACTTTTCTGCTGCTCTGAGGTAGACAATGACCCAGTGGCCTGAAGGTAAACAGTTCACTTATTAAAATACTATTAAAAATAAAGAAACCAAGTGAATTTCTAGTGAATCTCAAACTATTCTTTATGATCTAGTATCTCTAAAAATTCTGTTTGAGGCATACCTTTTTTAAAAAATAAATTTATTTTTTTAACTATCAAGCAATTTTCTCTATATTCTCATATGAGTATATATATATATATATACATATATGTATATAGAGAGAAGAAGAAGAAGAAGAAGAAGAAGAAGAAGAAGAAGAAGAAGAAGAAGAAGAAGAAGAAGAAGAAGAAAGAAGAAAGGAAAAGAGAGGAGGAGGAAATATAGGGCCTTTGTATCCTACAAATATCCTCAAGCAAATTAAATTCTCTTTTGAGCCCCATAAAACACATTTTTAACTCTTCATATTAGTACATATTTAAGGTAACGTATCTCCAAGGAAATTATCTCAATTCCTTCCTCACAGAATCATAGTGCTAGAAGGATTTCCTTGGTTCACAGAATCACAGAATTTTGCATTGGAATGGAATACAGAGAAAATCTAGTGCAACCTCTTAATTTTTATCTGTGGGGATACAGAGTAATAACTTGAAAAAGGGCACATGATTAGTTAGCAGGAACTCAGAATGAAAACTATATCTTTTCAACCCAAATCCAGGGCCCTTTCCATTACATGATCTTGTCCCTATAGATTATACAGTGTCATTGCCTGAAGACCTCCAGGGACTGACTGCTAATGTTATGGCTCCTGAAGCAGTCTACACCACTAGAGCAGAGCCAATTTGAGAAATAACACTTTTCTCACAGTCATAATCCTTGAGTGCCAATCCTCATAAAATTGTTCTTAGTTCATTTGAGATGCCAAGAGGCAAAGGCATGGTGCTACAAGGACTCTCATATTCTTCCCTGTTGCAAAATACTGCTTTCCCGTTAATAACTTCGTTGTGCCAAGCGGGTGGAGTTTTCTTACAGCAGTGGGGTGGGTGGAAAAAATGTATCTGACCTTTCTGAATTCCATGTTCTTTGTCTTACAAGCATAAAAGCACAAATGATATCAATTTTCAGCAAAGCTTCTGGAAGCCAGGTGATGGCTGGGTTGTTCTCGTGGGCAGTTAAGACCAAGAATTTCTCTGCCATGAGAAGTCCCAGGGTGATCCACTTGGGCTAAGGGCCTAAAGGGGGAATAAAAAACAAAACCAAAATTGATGTTCAGATTTCTGTGATGTTTCATTTGAGTTCAATTTGTCTCCTACATCCATCTTTCCTCAACCCTTTCCTCCCTTATTCTTCTGGTATAGAGAAGCAAATACATTTTCTTGGGCACTCTTGTGAAGATATATATCACTTACAAATGCTGTCTGACCTACCCAGGGATAACCTCAACTCACACTTTATAATAATAAATTAATTAATAATAATTAATGTGCTATAAAATTATAGAAAATGTGAATGCTATTAAATCTATATCCATATATGTGTATAAGTACATACATGTTCACATGTATGTATTTATGTATATATATATTTTATATAGAAACATTCAATCAATCAGACTGAAAAATAGAGGAATATGGTTAATTGAAATATAATGCCTTTCTTCATTTATTTAGCAAGTAAACATTTATTGATAATAGATCAAATTTATAAAGTGATTTGTTCTGCCCTGAGCCTTCTCTTTTGCTTACATATACCATCTTTTCTGGTGATCTCATCAATTCTCATGGGTTCAATGATCAGCTCTATACAGGTGATACCTAGATCTATACAACCAATCTTAACCACTCCCTGAATTCCAGTCTCATATCTCCACCTGCATCATAGATATCTCAAACTGCATGACCAGTGAACATCTCAAGCCCAATATGCCCAAGAGTTTAGAACCTTATCCCCTTTCAAGCTTCCCAATTAACTTTGAGGGCATCACTATCCTTACAGAGGATGATCCTCAACTCCTCTCTCATATATATCCAATATGTTATTAAGTCTTCTTATTTCAGCTTTCACAATATTTCTTTGTGTCCCCCTCTCTCCATTCACATGGTGAATATTCTGGTAGTTACTCTCATCATCTAGCTCCAAGATTATTGGAATAGCCTCTCACTGATCTCCTTGCTTAAGATCTCTCCTCATTTTAATCCATTCTCTACTCAACTGCTGAAGTAATTTTCCTAAGTATAATGTCTGACCAAGCCATATCTTCCGTCTCCCTGCCAAAAAAAGCTCCATTGCTTCTCTATTACTTGAAGATCAAATACAAAATACTCTTGATATTTAAAAACATTAGCAATCTGTCTCCATCTACAAATCTCCATTCATAGCCTTCTTAAACTCAAAATTTCCAAAGCAGAGATAATTACTTTCCCTGCTAAACTATGCCTCTTACTGATTTCTCTTGAGAACACCATCATTTTTTAAATCAACTAGATTTGTAACCTTATAATCATCCTACTTCTTCATTATCCTTCATTTTTGATTCATCAGTTGCTAAATTTTATTCATTCTACATCCACAGCATCTCTTCCTTTTGTACCTGTCTCTACACTTACAAAAGCAACACCCTATTTCAGGCCCTCATCACCTCTTATCTCAACTAATCCAAAAGGCTCTCTATTTCTAGGCTCTTCCCTTGACAATTCATTCTCCAAGGAAATGACAATAACAAATCTAAAACACAATCATTCTTCCACTCAAGAAGCTACAATGGCTATATCTTTTGCCTAGAAAAAAAATGCAAACCACTTCTCAGGTTGGCATTTAAAGATCTTTCCAAGGTAATTTCACCTACCTTTCTAGGTATTGAGCTTGACTTCTCTTTTATATACAATATGTTTGAGAAGAAGCAGCCTAGTTGCCATTTGTTGAACTCAGTCCTCCATCTTCTATCTCTGTGCTTTTGTTTAAGCTGCGCCCATATGTCTGGAAAGTTTCTCCTTCTCATCTTTGCTTCTTACAATGCTAAGTTTTCATAAAGGCTTAACTCTGGTGTCATCTCCTACAAGAAATCTTTTCTAACCTCCCAACTTAGTGTTTTCTTCCTCCTCCAAAAATTTTGCATTTGATTATGTAAATGTTTCCCACCTACCCCTCATAGCATAAAAATTCTTTAAGGGAAAGGTACATTTTACATTTTCTCTTTGTATCCCAGTTACTTAGAGTAATGACTCTATAAATAGTAAATGTCTAATGAATGACTTATGGAATGACTGAATGAATCTGCAAAGCATGCCAACTCTGCCTTTATCCAAGACATTGACAATGTTAAATGGCATATGATCAGACATATATGAATGGGTCATTTGGTTAGATCCAATACTTCAACTGAACAATAATTTATTAATAACAATTATTTGGGTCCAGTTATTCAACTGCATTCAAATACATATTTACCATCTCTGAACTTTATTTTAATCTCTGAGAAGCCCGATAGTAAATTAAAGGAGAGAAATGAAATAGCTTGTGATGATTAGTGTTAGAGTCAGTTGGTAAATAAGTAATTATGATGCTATTCTGGTTTATTTGTCTGGGATTCAGGGATTAGTATATTCAGGAATTGTGCTAAACTCTGGAGATACAAAGAAAGGCAAAACAAACAACAAAAATTGATCCCCATCCTCAGGTAACTCACATTCTAGTGGAGTAAGCAACATATAAAAATTTCACCATTTTATATAATTATAGGTGTGCACATATATATATATATATATATATATATATATATATATATATATATATATATATATAGTAAATTCTATATGGAAATATGTATAGAGTAGATATGTATATTTAGAAATATATTACCTCCCCTTCACACTGCATATGTTATGTGTAATTATCTTCCATTTGCATTGCCTGTGTGTGTATGTGTGTGCACGTGTGGTATAAATGGAAGGTAATTTAGCTGTTTATCATTGAGATACCTACACACACACACACACACACACACACACACATATATATATACATATATATATATATATATATATATATATATATATATATATATATATATGTCTATATAATTTATTTATGTAATGTCGAGAGAGGCATTCTCAGAGGGAAAGAAGTGGAGCTGGGGATCCAGAAAAGGTACAGAAGGTGAGATTTAAAGGGGATCTTGAAGGAAGCCAGGGAACATATAAGTAGAACTATGAAGGGAGAACAATACAAACATGGGATCAACCAGTAAAAAGCCAAGAAGCAAAGAAATGTAATGTCACGTTGAAGGAATAGCAGGTAAGCTAGTGCCACTGGGTTATATAGAACATGATACAACGTAAAGTATCAGAAGACTGCAAAGGTAGAAGGAACCAAGTAGTAAAGGGCTTTAAATGGTGGAGGATCTTCTATCTGAACCTGGAGGAATAGGGAGCCTCTGTAGTTTATTGAGGTGGAGATAATGCGATATGGTCAGATCTCTATTGGAGGATAGGTGAGGAGATTAAGCAGTTGGACCTAGAGTCAAGATCCAGTCTCAGACACTTACTAGTTGTGTGATTCTGGGAAAGCCATGTAATTTCTTTGTGTCTCAATTTCCTCCTCTATAAAAGTAGGATAATTATAGTGCCTAACCACCAGGGTGGTTGTTAGGATAAAATGAATTAATATTTATAAAGTACTTTATAAATCTTAAAGCACCATATAAACATGTATTTATAATATAAATATTGTATATAATATATGAAGCACTATATAAAGATTAAATATTATGATGGGTTCTGCTTTGGATATGTTGAGTTTGACATGCCTATAGGTCATCCACATAGAGATATAAAAAAGGCAGTTGAAGAGTAATAGTGTGAGATAGCTGTGGTGCCCACATAGTTTATGTGTACATGAGTTTCTCTATATCAGAGGTCAGCAAGATACATGTAAACACTAAAGTTTTATTTATTAAAAAAAATTAAAAAACCATTGCTAGCTTTTGGGCTGTACAAAGTCAGGCAGCAGGATGGATTAGTCCCTTTGTTTAAGGAACGGGTAGAAATGTGGCTCATAGCAAAGATTTGGTAGATAATAGGAGAATCTTGTTCATCTTTCTCAAAAAAATCTTCTACCTTTTGACTAAAATATTCCTGGGAGTTTTCTAGAAGTGTGTGGTGAATACTTTTCTCTTTTTAATTTGCCTTTGGTTCTAAGAGACCTATGCAGTTTTCTTATGATTTCTTAAAATGTAGTATCTAGACTTTTTTTGTCATGGTATTCAGGTGTTCTGGTGATACTTAAATTATCTTAAAACAGATCTGTCAATCTGTTTTCCAGGTCGCTTATTTTTGCCATGCTATAGACTACACTTTCACCTATTTTTTCCAGTATTTTGATTTCTTTTAATATTTCTTGAAATTTCAAGGAATCATTATATTTGGTCAGTTAGGATTGGACAATACTGCTTGTTCTGAGTTGTTAATTCCTTTTCCACGGCTCCCATTTCTTCTTCCATTTTTAACTCTACTAATCTTTTGTTTTTAAAACTTTAAAAATGATTTTAGTTTTTTTTAGCTTCCTTCCTCCTTTTTTAAAGGTTTGCTTTATCTTTTCTGGGAATTCTGGCTATACTTGAGCCCAAGTTATATTTTTAATGAAATATTTGTTGTAGATGCTTTGGAGTCTCTCTCTCTCTCTCTCTCTCTCTCTCTCTCTCTCTCTCTCTCTCTCTCTCTCTCTCTCTCTCTCTCTCTCATCTTGAGCTTTCTTGTCACCCTTATAGCTCTTTATGACGGGATTATTTGTTTTGTTGCTATTCATTTACCCAACCTTTTTCTGACATTTATGTTAGGACCAGACTGTATTCCCCACTGGAGCATGAAGGAAATATCTGATTTGAACTTTTATATTCCTGGATCACTCTACTGCTTTCTTGGAGTATTGTGTTGCATTATTCCATCATCTCCAGGACAGAACAGGCTAAGTATATAAAAGTCTTCAGTGTTCCTAAAGGGTATAATCGTGGGCAAAGTCTGATCATTCCCCTCACCCTCTTGTTTCAGTGCTGCCACTCCCTGATCCAAGTTTGGATCTGAACAACAGGCCTTGTGGACTTATCGCTTGTTAGAAGTTCCAGTAGACTGCTGCTGAATTTAGTTTCTGTCTTCTACCCTGAAAGTTTTATAGGTTCAGAGATTTCTGCCTTGGTCATTTTACTACAGATTTTAGATTGAGTTGGAAGCTAGAACTATGTCCTTACTCTTCTCATGGAGTCTGAGTCAAATAACTACTGCTTGCTTATGTGCTTCTCCTTCATATAGCACACAGACTAGAGCCTGTAACCTTTCCCTGAACCCAGAATGGAGATAATTTCCTTAGTCTACCCTGGATCTGTGACCCAGAAATAGTGATCTCCAGAGATTTCAGATGGCACCTGTTCCCATGCCCTCATATGGGGAGTTCCTAGGACCTTTTCTTTCCCTGGTGTAAAGCCTAACTTTTTTTCATTCTTTGGATGTTGGAATGCTCCACATGTTGAGCTCCTTAATCAGATTCCCATCCTAGTGCGCACAGACCTCTTTGTCCCCACTCTGTTGGCTTGGGTTGAAAAAATGACTCAGTGTTTTTTTCCCTTGGATTTCTAATTGGGATTTAGTACTGTTTTCTAGATATTTGCTGAAGGATTATGCTGAAGGAGCAATAGTTTGCTTCTTCCTCTTCCTCTTCTATCTTGATGCCACATCTAATCAAATGTTTTTGAAAGTTCTTGAAAGTCAATGTCTTTTTAAAAATCATTAAAACTCTGTCACTGGGTTGTCATTTTTCTCCTAAGAAAAAAATGGGACTTAAAAATAATTAATTCTATTTTTAAAGTGTTCTAAAATTTAGAAAGTTCTTCCCTCAAAAAAAGGACCCTCTGAGAAACAATCACCACCACAAACCCCAAATGAATTCTGAATTTTGATGAGTTGGATACCACTGCATTCAACTTAACTAGCACTTATTGCACAATGACAAAACTAAAATTGTTCCTGTCATCAAAAGCTTATATTTTGCTGAAAGAGGGGAATATTACATGTGAACAGATAAGACAAGCTGCCCAAGCGGTACAAGGCAAGAGAACATCCAAATTAAAGTCAAATAATCTGCATCCAATCTTGCTTACTTTATTGGGAAAGTCCTTTGTCCTCCATGGTCTCATTTCTTCCACATATAAAATAAAAAAGTTGGACTAGATTATCTCTGCAGTCCTTTACTGGTCCAAATCTATGAAACAAAATTTTTAAAAAGTGAGAAAGAAAATCGCTAGAGATATTAGAGAAGTCTGCTGTGGGAAGCAACTGTGCTTTTTATAGCAGGCAAAAATGAGGAGAGAATATAT
The DNA here is from genome assembly GCF_028372415.1 of Notamacropus eugenii. Lineage (NCBI taxonomy): Eukaryota > Metazoa > Chordata > Mammalia > Diprotodontia > Macropodidae > Notamacropus > Notamacropus eugenii. The sequence goes on from NC_092875.1 coordinate 122,603,656, forward strand.
TAAAGAGATAAGGAATTGATTTGTCAATTACTTACCTAGAGAATATCCTCCCTGTTAGAATGAAAGTTCCTTTTGTACTGGCATCCCCAAAACCTAGCTTAGTGCTAGGCACATAATAGGCACTAGATAAATTCTTACTTATTGATTTTTGAAAGAGTGGGCACTATAGAGTACCTGAAGCAAAGTCTAATAAAATGCCTGGATAGGTTTTGGGGAGCCAAGATATGAAGTTCTTTTCATTCCAGGCTACATGAAAAATATATCCTTGTATTTTGTTTTAGAGGTAATAAGTTAATATCAGTTTTTTGACAAGGGATGTGACATGTTTGGGTCTATATTTCAGAAAGATTATTTTGGCACCTATTTGGAACCTGGGGAAGGCCCTGAAAACAGAGAAATCAATGAGAAGAAGATGGCATTAAGAAAAGATGATGGTAGGAATTGCAGTGATGGGTATTTGTGTAGAAAGCAGGAACTGATATGACAGCATATGTGGATGTAGAATTGTCGGGGGATGACAACTGTTGTGGGTTATAGATAATTGAAATATTATTGTAAATTGAATTGCAAAATGGTTTATGGACTTATAGAAAATCTTACAGTATGAGTATATGATAGGTTGGAAACTAGAACTCATGAGTTTTTAATCTGAATCCAGATGTTGGTGTTTGAATCTTAAAAAAAAAAATGCTTGTTTTCAGATGCCTAAGCACAACAGGGTACATAATATGGAGCAACAGGGTTACTGAGTATTTCTAAGCTCTTGTCATGTTATGCATGTATTAAGCAATCTGGCTGGGTGGAGTGTGTCTTGACCATGGGTCACACCTCTGGGGCAGTGGTGATTGTTACACACAATGATGGAGGCCAGATGCTGCAAGCCCTCAAGAATTGGTGACATTTTAGTTCGGGATCCTCCCTGTCATGTCTAATAGGAACTATAAAATTACCCTCAATATCAAACACACAATGAGGAACATAGGCTCACAAAATATTAATGAACATCATTCTTTTCTCAGAGTCTCATGGCTACTCCCTTGTCTGTCCAGCAGAGGAAGAGGAGCACTTTTGGCCATTCTGACAAATAAAACCAGAATCAACAGCATTATAAACAGTACGCATTGCTCCTCTGTCTAGTGGACATTTTCAAATGAGGTTCTTTATCCAAAGATCTGGGATTAAGTGGAAATGTCTAACAGGTTGGCTTAGCCTGCATGAAATATATCTGACTAGTTATGATCTTTGGGTCTAATTTTTTATGAGCTGGGACATTTTTCTTAACATGGCCAATAAATGGCATTTGAAGTGTGATTTGTACCAGGTTCTCTGACTCCAAATCCCCTGTTCTTTCCACTACTCCATTCTAATCATCACCAGCTCTCATCCCACCTTTGACAAAAAAAGAAACAAGGCCAGAGAGGTTAAACAAGTTGCCTAAGTTTGCACTGTTGGTTAGTAATAGAGGTTTGATCCAGAATGCAACAGTAGTGTCCCTGGGATCCAACTAAGGTCCTGTGACTCAAATCCAATGTTCTTTCCATTACCTCATATTCACGGTACGAAACAATTCAAGATATGCAAGAGAAATCACAAACCCTGCCCTTGAGTTAGTGTAGGAAAGTAAAATGTTCATTAAAAAATAGCAACGCAGCAAAATACATATGTCAAATCTGTCATTCAAGGAATGAGCACAAAAGAGGACTTTCAGGTCTGGTTATCAGAAAGTGCTGCTGAATTTCCAAAATGTCTTATGGATATTGAATTGCCAATTAATTTATAGAATTATTAATTGACTTATTACAACTTAGGAAAAAGGGAACGTTCTCCAGGGAGTGCATGCAAGGTTCAGCTATGTATCCTGCTTTTTACCCATGACTTTATCGTGTTTTATTTGTTCAGTAAGAGCACCTATGAGTAGCAGATGGTCTCAGTCCTTGTACTCTTAATTGATAACTAAGAGAATAGAACCGTTGAGGGATCCATCCTCTGGGTCTAGGAGGAGGCAAGTATGCTTTTTTGGGGAGGAGGATACTAATTGGAAAAGACCAAATGGCAGAAAATGGAGATTAATGTTTCACTCAGACTTTGACAGTACAGAGACAAATGGTAGGGTCCTGAGGAGAATACAGAAGCAGGTGAGGTGGTGTGAGGAAAGGGGTGGTGGAGGGAGGTAAGCAGTGTGGGGATAAGAGACAGTGAGGAATCAAGGATGACCTAAATGAGGAGGATTGTGGTAATCTCAAGAGAAATAAGAAGTTAGGAAGAAAGGAGGGATTGTAGGGAAAATGAGATCAATTTTGGACATGGTGAGTTTCAACTGTCTACTGGACATCCATTTCAAGGTGTCTAATATGAACTGGAAATAAGAGACTGGAAGTCAGCAGAGAGGTTAGGGCTGAATAAGTTGATTTGAAAATCAGCATAAAAATGATTATTGACTCCATGGGAACTTAGGAGTCCACCAAGTGATAGAGTTTTGAGGAGAAAAGAAGAGGGTCCAGGACAAAGCCCCCATGAGACATCCATAGTGTTATCAGATATGACCTGAAGATCCATGAAAGGAGTCTGAGATGGAATGGTCAGATAGATAGAAGGATACTTAAGAGAAAGTAATAACCCCAATACCTAGAGAGAGGTGGGTATCAAGGAAATTTGGTGATTGATAGTGTTAGAATGGAATGAGGTAGTTAGATGGCATATTGGATAGAATGTTAGGCCTGGAGTCAGGAAAACCTCAGCTTAAATCCAGCCTCATACACTTAATCATGAAAGCCACCTAATCCCATCTGTAAAATGGGGTTAGTAATAGCACCTACTTCTCAAGGTTGCTGTTGTAAAGATCAAATGAAACCACTGTAAAGCACTAAGCACAATGACTGGCACATAGTGAATGCACTATAGATGTTAGCTATAATTAATATTAAAAGTTGCAGGGATATTAAGAAAGATGAGAACTGAAAAAATTTGTCAATTAAGGAATTGTTAGTAACTTTAGAGTGCAGAGCTTCAGGGTCCCTAAAATTATAGTGTAGTTTTAAACATATTACTTCAGTATAAGGGTAAAATTATGAACAGCATCTCAAAGGTTTAGGATGTGTCTTTTTATATAACTTTTTACAGAGAATGCTATGTATGTGTGCAATCAATTAACACACATTTATTAAGTGCCTACAGTTTGCCAGACACTCTACTAGGTGATTAGAATGCAAAGCCATAAACTAAACAGTCTTAATCCTCAGGTAGTTGTGTGTTTTCCCTTGGTTCTCAAAAAGGACCATGACATCAAGATCATGACATGACTTGCATTTAGACTTTGATTTGAGTGAGGGAAGGCTATTCAAGGTCACTAACCTTACTTTCTTCTCCAGAGTCATCTGGGTCCAGTGGCCTGATATTCATCAGGACAGCTGTTTAAGGCCCAGGATGATTAAATACCAACAGAAATTAAAATATGCACATAAAAAAGTTAGATAGGTGCAAAGTGACATTGGATGGGGTTGGGAGCAGGAAAGACTCTTGAGCTGAATGTTAAAGGAAACCAGGGAGAAATGAAGCTGTGGAAACCATCAGCTGATTTTATATGGTGAAAACCTGAAGGTCCAAAGTGGGCAGAGGGAATTATCTGGGTAGTCCTTAGCACAAAGCAGCCAGTAAATGAGATCATACACACACACATACACACACACATATATGTATGTATACACACACACACACACACACACACACACACACACACATATATATATATATATATATATATATATATACACACAGTGTTTTTTTTTCATAATCCTGAAATGTTCTCAATAAGCTGCTATTACAGGATCATGAGTTTAGAACAGGGAAACATCATAGCTGTCATCCAATCTAAATCCTTTATTTTACTGATGAGAAAGAGACCCAGGGGAGTTTATTGGTTTGGCTATGGTCACTCAGCTAGTAAATTACAAAAATCAAATTCAAACATGCATCCTTTGATTCTCCAGCCACCATGTGTCCACTTCACCATGCTGTCTTCACAGTACTTAAAGTTTTATGCACAGAATACATAGAAGGCTGTACAAAATTCCCTCTGTTGCAAGTTAATGATTCCCATTTCTGAAAATACTTCCTGACAGCTCTGTCCTATCTTCCCAGGCATAGCAGTTTCAGAAGTTTTAAGACACTGACATCAAATGGTCCTGGGATCCTATACCAAAGGTGAATAACATAAAACTTGCTAGAGATTCCCCTCTAAATAGGGAGCAGGAAGCAAAAGGAAACCTATTATCCTTGAATCCTACTACATTTATAAGGACTTACAAATGATAAGCCTGACCTAAAAGCAATTTGAATGCAGTTCCATAAAACCTGGCAGTAGAGTGCTGATCCATTGAAGATGCTGGAGGATCCAGTCCTCTGAAAGACACCCAAGAGCAAGACTCAAGACCTCCTTGATACCTCCTTTGACCACACTAGCCCACACTGATCTTATTCTTTCCTGAATTCAGCTCAGAGACCACCTTTTACAAGAAATCTTTCCTTTTTACTTACATTTCTAGGTGCCTTCCCATACCTTTCAAATGATATTGTATTCACTTTGTATAATGAAGGACCCTGAAGGAGAGAGAGGTAGCACGGACCTGGTAAGTCAGAATGCCACTAAATATCAACATGGATCTTTTATAAACCCTAATAGAGATAGATGAAGATCACGAGCCTGAAGAATTCTGGCAATAGCAGGGTCTCTCAAGACAAAGCTCCTCCCCCCTTCTTTCCCCATCCCACTTCCAGTTTTGCCCCTGAGGCTATAGTTTAGGGTAGAAAGTCCTAGAGTGAAGGGCACCAAACATCCTAGACTCCTCCAACACCAACGACAGACTATTGCCATTGATCGTTTGGTATCCTGGGAATAGCAATGTGGTCCAAACTACTAAACTTCCTTGTAGCCCAACCTGAAGCTATCACCCAATGGGAGCACCCTATGGAGAAAGGGCTAAATATTCGCATCAAATGCTTACTTACTGCTACCCACAGAGCAGGTAAACCAGAGTATCTGAGGCAGCAAGGTACCTAGAGGAAGAGATAGAATGTGGCACATTTCAGGGATGTGAAATGACTGAAACTGCTTCACCTACCACCTCCCTGAAGGACTTAGTGGAGACAGTCTATGTCACTGAAAAGCCCCTGGAAGTAGCAATGACACAAGATCATTAGTCCTCCTTGCTTTTCAGTCCCTACAGCCATCATCCAGGAAAGCAACCATCATGGAGATGAAAGCAATTCTTTCTGTAGGTGCTATGGAGTTCTTGCCTCCATACATCCAGAAAAGAAAGTTCTCTCTCCAAAATTCTTAGCACTGTCAAAAAGCTCAACATCAGAAGCAGATTTGATGTTACTGGGGGAAGTGATATTAATGAAGATGCATTACCATTTACTTTGCATCTATTCCCTAAGGATCATAGGGCCTTTCCATCTGGTTTGCGGCTGAAATCTTCTGTTCATGTTGTCTCTATTAGAATGTGAACTCCTTGAAAACTGAGACTTTCTTGTTCTTTCTATTTGCATTTTATCTATGGGTACATAGCAATTGCTTAATAAACTTTGTTTAATTCATTCACATTTACATATGGACAATCTGTCTTCTGAGCTATTGAACTCCATGAGTCTGAGGGTTTTGTATGCTCAGAATCTAGGTCAATGTCTGACCTATTGTATGCTCTTATGAAATACTTATTGATTGATTAGTTGTATTTCTCCATTCACAGCAGGTTTTTGCAAGACGAGTTCATTAGCTTCCTCACCGAGGAGCATACTGGAGTATTGCTAAGGGACAGGTTAACTTGCACTGATCATACTGCAGACAAAACAGAATGCTATGTTTTAAGAGAAATACTTTTTATTGTGAAAGACTTCATTTTCCCCTCAGGGACTTCTGCTCTCATTCTCTTTTTATCAAATGACTCAGGAAAATTTAATGCACTGTTTTATGCATACTTATCTGCAAAAATCTTAATTTATAAATTGCTTGCTACTTTTGAAGGAGTATGGTAGAGAGGTTAGAAAGTCAACTTCAGAATCAGAGACCTAGGATTGAGTTCTGACACTGACTTGTGTAAAAGTAAGGGCACCAATATACACAGGAGGGCCAGCTATCACAAGTTCTTACATCTGCATTTCTAAAAGGAAAGCAACTTTTGAGGGGTCAACAATCACTTTAAACAAGCACATATATCTTTCACTTATTTTGGAGCCCTGAACTTCATAGAAAATACGGAGAAATCAAAATCAACAGACAGAGCTTCCAAACTGTCTGACAATAAGCAATATATACATCACAGATCAACAGACAGATGCAACTGCCTAACCATATACACATAGTTACCAGAGAGACAAGCACCAACATCTCGATTTTCAAAGCAGTGTGCTCCTTAGAGGCTTCCCAGAGTCTCATTTGGCCCAATAAGCGCTTCCAAAGAGTAAACCCTAAAGTAAAACCTCACCTCAGAGTTTTTATACACTTTTCAGAGCCAGAGGGCATCACAACCCTTGAGAACCAGTGCCTCATTAGAAAGTTAACAAAAAATGTGGACCTTCCTACAAATCTTCCCTAATGAAACTCCCTTTAATGGACAGGACCATTAATGGGTGGGGAAGATCTTCTCATTATGAAGCAAAATTATACCGACATTAAGCAAAAATGCATTATCAATACAACATGTACTGGCTGTGTGATTATAGCTAAATCATTTAAGTTCTAAATATATTAGACAACTCTCTAAGACTATGAGTTGGAGAAGGCACTAACTTGTAGTAAGAGAGAGAATTATCTCATCTGGGTACCTACACCAAGGAAATCATAATCCCAGTCCCTATGCCTATATACTAACAAAAGATAACCAAGGCTCATTACCCAGAATTCACATTGATGATGAATGACAGTTTGACTTTACAGGATTAATCCAGTGAGTTTTTAGATCTCCTTTGTAGAACTCAAGGGGAAGGTAGGAAGAGACTTCATCCAGCCAAAATTTCACTTCTAATGTCCACTTTATTCTACAGAGCATGTCATGGGAGTGAGTAATGAATATATACAGAACAGAATAGGACATAGGAGTCTCAGAGAACAATTTTAGAGTCAGAGATTGATGGTGCTAAGTGCAGTGAAACATAATGATAATGAAAAAAGTAGATAAAAATCTATTTCCCAGAAATTCAGTCTCTGGATTCCCTGATTTTTTCCTATTGAAAATATACTTTGACATCTGAGTCCATTTCAGGACTTTTCCTAATCTGTATCCTAAACTATTTATTTGCTACAAGACTTGCTATTTATTTCTTTTCTTCAAAACATTTCTGGGTCAGACTCTTCCTGATAAAAGAATGAGGAGGAAGGGTTGTGGTCTATTTCAGGTCCAGTGGTTTTCAATTCCTATCGTTGTTTGATTCTCAAAATCATGAGATGTTATGACTGGAAGGGGCATCATCCTGATCACTACCTATTTCTGGTCTAGTCCATCCTCCAAGTTCACAATGGAAGACCCAAAGAGTAAAAGTAGCCCAGGGTCACTCAAGGAATGAAGGGCATAGTTGAGACTCCAAATGGGCTCTGATGGATTCACAACTTGGAAAATAGAGCTTGAAGTAATTTTTTTCCCTTTCATTACATTGCAAAGTCAATAGGGTGAACCTTTGGTTCATTTGATTAGTCCCTCCATTTATTTTAATGAGATTGTAGGATGTGTACCTTTGTTGAGAGAATTACTTTCCAAGGAGTTTGACACAAGCTCTAAGCATCTTGACAAGATATGTGTACTGTCCTTTGTTGAAAGGACGTACTGAACTCTGATTTGTAGCCATTGACTGTGCCTTATGAGCCTGAAAATTATTGGTACCTGAGATTTAGAGGGCATGGATTTTTGTCAGAGGGCATGGATTCTTGTTAAAGGAAATATCCTCCAGGTAGTCTATAAGAGTGAACAATGAAATGACTTCACCCCATATACCCAGTTGTCCCAGATCAAAGTGCAGCAAGAGCAGGAGGCTATTTCATTCTCCTTTATTCTCCAGCCAGAAGCAATGACAATTGACATAAGGAGCTCATGGCAACCATGACTTTTTCTTGCAAAGGCAATACTGAAACTGTATCTTCAAATTCCTTAATGCCTTCTATGTTTTCATTTCCTTTTCTAAGCAGAAATCCGTTAACTAGAAATCCTAAGAAATGGGCATATCCAGACTGATGGAACTATTCTGCAGCTGAGAATTCCTGAATTCTTGATTCAGGTACTAATCACCTTGAGCAAGATGATTTTCTAAATAGCACAATTCCTGAATGAGAAGAGGATCACTAAACAGGAAACCTCTGCAACTGAAGAACTAAAGATATGACCTGACTGGCCAAGAGATCTAGACCTTGTTGATTTCCCAGGATAACTGTTGGAAGTGTCTCAGACACTACATGTCCAAGGTGAACCGAAAACATGTGCTGAGCTATTCAATAAAGGGTCTTTGAATTCCTGTGGAGTATAATGAGTAATTGGCTTTTCAAAGGTTTTATGTTTCTTGTATTTGTTCATCCTTGCCTGTAGGTCTTCTTTCTGTATCTTGTACATTTTCTGTTGAAGAGGAAGAAAAATTGTTCCTTATTTGATATTCATATTATGCTTTGAATGTGGTTTTAGGGGGAGGTCTTTGAACTAAATTTGAAGAAATTCTAGATGTGAAACATACTTAACCTATATTTAAAAGATTTCTCTGGCTTTTTACTCTGGCATGTAGGCATTAGGATCCTAAAGAGAATTTGAACCCATTAGGTTTAGTTCCCAAGGATTAAACTTTTTCTGTAATATCCCAGAGTCTACCAAAGGTTTTTGGGGGCCCTTGGGTCACAATGACATTAAAATGCATTAGATACATCATATTATTTCTGTCTTGGCGTCTGTCACAAAAAAACAAAAAAACAAAACACTGAAGGCAACTCATAAATTTTTTGTTAGCTATTATTTTATATAAAAGATCAACAAATAACTTAATAAATAAGCAATTATTAAGTGCTTTCTATGTGAAGAATGGAGAGGCAGTATGAATAGACAGGCATCCTAAAAAGCCAGGAAAAGCTGGGTTCAGGCCAGCTCTATGATACATCCTGGCTATATCACCCTGGACAAATCATCTCAGTATTTTAGGAAACTCTTCAAGTTTCTTTGGACTCTAAGTTTACAGCAAAGGTGCTGGCAAGATTTGATAGAGGAGGTTGCCTTACATAGGCATGTTCAATTTTGCTGAAATCACACTTTCAATTCCTATCCCTATCACTTACTATGTTCCAGGAGCTGTGGTAAGTACTGGGGACACAAGAAAAACAAAAACATTCCCTACACTCTAGGAGATATTTGGCTTGGCCCTAGATGATAGAACTGGGAGCAATGGATAGGTTGCCAATAGGCAGATTTAGTCATGATAAAAGGAAAAGATAGATGATCATTTGAAGAGCATATAGCAATGGTTCGGATTAAAAAGCCTATGAGGTCTCTTTTGATTCTGACATGTATGTGTATGTATGTGTGTGCATGTGTGTATGTGTGTGAAAAAGAGACAGAGAGAAGGAGAGAAGTCTTGCATATGAAAATCAATACAAAATTATTTATGCCAAGTAGCAAAAGTTTCATCTTTGAGAAATACATCCATAAAGGTAGACACTAATTCACTGGGAGAGTACTGGAGTTATGAAGTCATCACATATGAAGTCAATGCCACTTCATGTTCTGATATTGTATCAAAATGGCAAAATAAAGTATTCCTGCTGCCCAAAACAAGAGTGAGAAAAAAAAAAAAACACCACAGACTTTTTTTCCTATGAAACAATATACTTCTGAGAGCTCAGGCCACCAACATAGTATTTCACAGTCCACCCCATTAAGTGGTCGAAGGAAACACTCTGAGAAGGGGGGATGGTGAGAAATTATGAAGGTGACAGGTTTATTGTTGGTTATGTGTGGTAGGAGGAGTACTGAAACATCATCCTTTGGTCACATCACTTTGATCCTATCATCATGTGAAATAATTCTTTAAGCTTAAAAACAGGCAGATAAGTGGTTAGGCATTCAAAGTCTGTGATTTTTTTTTTTTGCATAAGCCATCATCCTATAATCAAAAGTGTTAGTATGAAAAATAAAACCCTGTGGAAAGTTATCATGCTATAGTCAGATGTACATTTTGAAAAGGGAAAGAATTTTAGAGTAATTGTCTGGTTAATTTGAGATAAAGAGGGGAAAAATACCCCAATTTTCCCCCAATTGTCTGAGTATAAATGTACAAGTAATGTACAATGACAATTTCTACAAAAAGAAATGCTTATGCGGGTTGAGCAAAATGGTTTCCTGTTCAATTCAATGAGCATACAGGATATTAAACATTTGTTTGATAGTTATCAGAGCTTTTTAAAATCAGGTCATCTTCATAAGCAGTGACTACCTCTAATGTATGATGTGAAATTCAAAAATTACGCTTTCTACCAGTCATGACCCCAACATTTCTTATAAAATATTCCTCTTATCCTCAGTTATTGATGTACAATTTCTTAATTATAACATCCAAATCACTACAGAAACAGAAAAATGCAAATAAGCTAATCTTCCACCATAATCTCATTCAGTGTTTTCCTTTAAAAAAGTTCTCTTTAGTACATTTATCCATGGCAAATTCTCTCTCAAATTCTCAAAACAGTCTACTTCTCTTCAACATTTTAGCTGAGAAACTATGTTATTTTCCAGATGATTTTTTATCAGTCTTCTTTATACAAATGTTCTTCCCCCCCCCCCCTTTAACAGTCAAAATATCTACATTTGGAAGAGGTGATACCTTATTGAAGTTCTAGCTACTTTCCCACATGTATCTCTCTTCTCCTACCTCTGAGAGAGCCTAAAAGACTATCAGAGCTAAAACAAAGCCTACAATCTTCAGGAATATGGAGGGCATCCCTTCCTGTGGTACATTCTGAGATAGCAGTGACCATCTTGAGTCAGACACACTCATGCGTTCAGTCATGTGGCTGGAAATAAGAGTCCATAGACATGTGACTCTTGGCTTCAGTCTTGAAAAGGCAGTAAGGTAACTTATCAACCACATGATATGGTGATTTCCACCAACTATCAAAAAGGGAACCATGTGGCCACAGTGTAAGAAGTCCAAAATCCCAGCATTTGGGGTGATAGGATGGGGGTTTCTGGGTAGCATGAAGCTACAATCTGACCTCAGGAGAGAAGGAGAATTTTCTGTGTGATAGTAGCTTTGGGAATTACTTGTCTAGTAACATCAATTTTGAGATTTCTGGAATTAACCTTCTACTGAAAGGAAATAACCTCAGCATTATCAGGCCAATGAGGAAAGTGAGATAACTCATGTAGCTTCAAAAGTCAGAAGATCACAGAGGAAATAAAGTCATGATATGAGGGAACAAGGATAAAAACTTTGACAACAATATTTGTGTCACTTGGACAGTGTGGGTTATGTTTAAGAAAGGAGCTAAGTTCATTTTCATATTTGGTGGTTTAAGCTAGTACTACGTTAGAAACTTAAATCCATTTCTATATTAGATAATAGACTCATAAAATGTCAAGGGGTTGAAAGATTGCAAATCATTTTTTTTCTCTTGTGAACACACTCCAAGCCACAGGGTAGCTCTATGAGTTTGGTGAACTGTATTATTTCCCAGTAGAAGGAACGACTCTCCAGATATAGAAAAGACTGGAACAGATTGTTTATGGGATATTTTAAGTCCTTTGGCTTGTTTTCTACATGGTCTATAATAAAGGCACTTCCTGTATTTTCTATGGGGTAGGATAAATTTTGTCCTGTATCTAATAAATGTATTGTGCTTCTGTGCTTAGCGATCTGCATAACTATTTACCATGGGTGTGTTGGTAAGTGTTTAACAGCTTGTTCTTAGGAAAAACAAATAAATAAATGAACATGTACAAGACCCATCTTTTAATTTAATGTGCATTATTCACATGTTTCTATCACTTTCTTAAATCTAGACAAGAAAACACTCAATTTACTTGTGGCATTCACCGATTACCATGGTGTAAATGCTCACGCCGAAAATTTCACTCCAAGTGTCTCTCATGATCCATTTGAAGCTGGTTCCAGCACACCCTTGCTCTTTACCACATGTATAGAGACCTACATATGAAAAATGTTCTTAGATTTCCCAAAAGGAACTCTGGGTAGAGAGAAAATATGTGAAAGAAAAGATTCTTTGGGGCTTCCAATACGATTCCATAGTGTGTAAGTCTAGAGATTAGGGACTCTGGACTACACGAAACATCACATTAGAAATGTAACTAAATGTCCTATCTTTAGTAGATAAAGTTATCAGCATTGAATTACCATCAGGTAAATGTACATTTATAACTTTTTTTTTCAAATAGAGGCAGCTAGGTAGCACAAGGTATAAAGTAATGGGCCTGGAGTCATGAAGGCGCATGTTCAAAGTCAGCCTCAGACACTTTCCAACTATGTTACCCTGAGAAAACTACTTAATCTTTGTCCAACTCAGTTTCCTCAAATGTAGAACAGGAGTAATAAGAGTTTCTGCCTTCCAAAGTTGTTATGAGGATGTATTAAGATTTTCATTTTATTTTTACACATATGTATTTATTTCATTGAATATTTCCTCATTACATGTGAAAATATTTTTAAAGTTCATTTCTTCAAACTTTGAGTTCCAAATTCTCTACTCCCATCCTTCAGAAGGCAAGCAATTTTGACGCTCATTATATGCAGTTGAAATGAAGGTAAACATATTTCCATATTAACCATATTGGAAAGAAAAAGACAGTAAATAATCTACAAAATAAAGTATGCTTCAATCTACATTGAGAGTTCTTCAGTCTTCTCTCTGGAAATTGCTAACATTTTTCATCATGGATCATTTGGAATTGTCCTGGATCGTTGTCTTAATCAGAGTAGCTAAGTCTTTCACAGTTGATCATCCTTAAAATATTACTATTACTGCAACGCATTGTTCTCATGATTCTGCTTACTTAATTTTGCATCAATAAATATGTGTTCCCTTTTTTTTCTGGAACTATCCTGCTAATCATTTCTTATAGAACAATGGTATTCCATCACAGTTATATACCACAATTTGTTCAGCCATTCCTTAATTGACAGACATTCCCTTGATTTTCAATTCTTTGCCATCACAAAAAGAGCTGCTATCAATATTTTTGTATAAATAGGTTCTTTTGCCTATTCTTTGTTCTCTTTTAGGACACAGACCTACTAATGGTATTGCTGAGTCAAAGGATATACACAGTTTTATAGCATTTAAGGGTAGTTCCTAATCGTCCTTCAGAATAATAGGACTTGTTCACAACTCTACTAACAATGCTTAGTACTTTAATTTTCCCGCACCCTCTCTGGCATTTGTCACTTCTCCTTCTTTCATCTTGGCCAATCTGATAGGTATGAGTTGGTATCTCAAAGTTGTTTTAATTTGCATTTCTTTAATCAGTTTTAGGGCTTTTCTTTGTTGGGATTGGAAGCTCAATTCCGTGTGGACAGTCTCGGGCGGGTAAAGGTGGGAGCTTCTAAATCTTAGAGCTCTCACGAGACCCTCCCAGGAAATGGCAGGGAATCGAGGTGAACCAAGCTATCTCGAGTAATTCTGCCTCTTCCCGTGAGAAACGTGATGGGAGAGAGATCTCCCCGCCCTCGAGATTGTCCCGGATCTGGGCACACCTAGTTACCTAACAGCACAGTATTCAGATGCAAACTATGCGGCTGAAGGTTAAGTAGGATTGAGGAAGCCTGAAAGCTCACTTAGCACGTGAGGAGCCAAGAGGACAGTAGGCTCCGCTTTTCTTCTTTCCTCTCTCCCCTCCCCCTCTCTCCCCGCTTGTACTTCTACTTCCAATCCCTTAAGATCCTAGCCTCCTTAGGAAATCTCCCCCTCTTCCTCCTAAGGAAGACCCCCCTGCACTTGTAACCGAGACCCTGAAATAAAGCTCAACCCTTGTTCGACTCTGGAACGTCCTTTCTCTCATATGAGCATCCGGTTTTGGCCAACCGAAGACCTCGGAGGTGAGGTAAGAAGACTCGGGTAGCCCACACAGGCCTCTAGGCCTGGCATTTCTTCATGTCACCATTGATAGATTCAATTTCCTCTTCTGAAAACTGTCTGTTCACATTCTTGGACCCTTTATCAACTGAGAAATGAGTTATATTTTTGTGAGTTTGTCTCAGTTCCCTATATTAAGAAATGAGGCTTTTATCAGAGAAACTTGCAATTTCACTCCCCTCTCCCAGCTTTCTGTTTTCTTTCTAATTTTCACTGCATTTGCTTTGTTCATACAAAAGCTTTTTAAGTAAAATGTATCCATTTTGCTTCCTGTAAACTTTTCTATATCCTGTGTGATCACAAACTCTACATTTGTTCTTGATTCCCTTGATATTCTTGATATTTTGTTCTTCCAAATGAATTTTGTTGTTGTTATTATTATTAGTTGTAGCTGGCTATTGGATTTTGTTAAAGATTTTTCTGTATTTATTGCAATAATCATTTGATTTTTGTTGTTTATTTTATTTATATGGTCAACCATGCTAAGAATTTCATAATGTTGAACCAGCCCTGTATTCCTATTATGAATCCCATCTGATCATAGTATATGATCTTTGTGACTCATTGCTGTAGTCTCTTTACTAGTAACTTATTTAAAATTTTTGCTTCAATATTCATTAAGAAATTTGGTCAATGGTTTATTTTTGTACATCTTGACTTAGGTATCAAAACCATATTTGTGTCATAAAATGAATTTGATAGGATTCTCTTTGTCTATTTTTCAAATAGTCTATGTAGTACTAAGATTAATTGTTGGTAAAATTCATTATAAATCAATCCAGTCCTGTGGATTTTTTCTTAGGGAGATCATTTATGGCTTGTTAAATTTCTTTTTCTAAGACATGGTTATTTCTTTTTCTTTTGATGTAAGCAGCTTATATTTCAATAAATATTCACTGTTTTAACACACATTGTCAATTTTGTTGGCAAATAATTAGGCAAAAAATCCTAACAATTGCTTTAATTTCATCTTTTTTGGTCACAGTCACCCTTTTCATTTTTGATACCAGTTATTTGTTTTTCTTCTTTCTATTTTTAAAACCAATTTAATTAATGGTTTATCTATTTTATTTTTTATAAGATTGTCTCCTAGTTTCATTATTTGTTCAAACCTTTTTTACTTTCAATTTTATTAATCTCTCCTTTGATTTTTAGGATTTCAATTTTGATGATTAACTGGTGATTTTTGATTTGCTCCTCTTCCACTTTTTCTATGTGCCAATTCATCAATCTGGTCTCTTTTTTTTTCTTTTCAATTGATATATGAATTTACAGATATACATTTTCCCCTAAGTGTTGCTTTGGCTGCATCCAGAAAAATTTTAAGTGTTATCTCATTGTTATTTAATACAATTATGGATTGTTTTTATGATTTGTTCTCTGACTTACTCATTCTTTACAATGACTCTTTAGCTTGCAAATAATTTTAATCTGTGTTTCACAGCACTTTATTGCATGTAATTTTTATTGCAACATGGTTTGAAAAGGGTACGTCAAATATTTCTGCTTTTCTCCATTTGTTTGTGAGATTTTTATACCCTATTTGTTGTTGTTCTGTCATATCAGTCATGTCCAACTTTTCATGACCCCATTTGGGCTTTTCTTGCCACAGGTACTAACTTAGTTTGTCATTTCTTTCTCTAGCTCATTTTACAGATGAAAAATAGAGTAAATTAGGGTTAAGTGACTTGCTCAGGGTCACATAGCTAGTAAATGTCTGAGTCCACATTTGAATTCAGGAAGGTGAGTCTTCCTGACTTTGAGCTTGGCACTGTATTCACTGCACCACCTAGCTTCTCTTTTATACCCTAATTCATCATTATTTTTTGGGAAAGTGCCATGTATAGCTGAGAAAAGGTTTTCTAAAATTCTATTTGTCTCCATAACTTTTTTCTAATTTTTTGTTTGATTTTTCTCTCTCTGACAGGGAGAAGTTGCAATCCCCCACTAGTACAGTTTACTTTCTATTTCATCCTGTAATTCATTCAATTTTTCCTTTAAGAATTTGGATGTTATGTCTATATCTATATAAACACACACACACACACACACACACACACACACACACACAGAAAGAGAGAGAAAAAAAAAGAGTGAATAAGCACCTTTGTTTTCTTTTATTTGCCCTCCTTTTAATCACCTCCCTCCTTTTCTCTTACCCCTTTCTCTCCTACTTCCCTATTGTTTAAGAAATGCTTGAAAATCTTTTTTCATTAAATATTTATTTTTTTTTCAAGGATTCTAACAGTTTTATTTGGTAGGTTATTCTTGGTTATAATTCTAATTCTTTTGTCTTTTGGAATATAACATTCCAAGTTTTCCATTACTTTACCATGGTAGCTGCTAAATCATGTGTGATCCTGACTGTAGCTCCATGGTATTTGAATGGTTTCTTTCTAACTGCTCAAACTCTTTTTTTCTTTAACTTGAGAATTCTGCAATTTGGCTATAATATTCCTGGAAATTTTTCTTTTGAGATCTCTTTCAGATGATGATAAGTAGATTCTTTCAATTTCTATTTTGCCATCAGGTTCTAGGATATCAGTACAATTTTCCTGGATAATTGTTTCCAAATATGATATCTAGGATCTTTCTTTGATCATTATTTTCAGGTACTCTAATATTTGAAAATTATCTCTTCTTGATCTTTTTTTCAAGATTATTTTTCCAATGAGATATTTCATATTTTGTCCTATTTTTCATTCTTTTGATTTTGTTTTACCCTTACTTTTGATATCTCATAGAATCATTAGCTTCCATTCACCCAATTCTAAATTTTTAGGCATTATTTTCTTCAGTGTGTTTTTGTGCTTCTTGGCCAGTTTTTTTTAAGAATCATTTTCATCAGTGAAATTTTGTACCTTTTTTTTTCCATTTGGCCAATTCTGTTTTTTAAGGTATTATTTTCTTCAGTATTTTGGTGGCTCTTTTACCATGGTGTTAATCATCTCTATAACTTTCTTCATTTACTTTCATTTCTTTTCTCATTTTTCCTTTACCACTCTTATTTGATTTTGAAATACATTTTTAAATTTCTTCCAGGAAATCTTGTTTAGCTTGTGTCCAATTCACATTTTTTCTTTGAGACTTTGTTGTAGCTTTTTTGACTCCATTGTCTTCTGAGTTTCTGTCTTTATCTTCCCTGTCACCACAGTAGCTTTTTGTGATCATTTTTTCTGGCTCATTTTTTACCATGCTTCTTCATTTTGAACTTTATCCTAAAATTTTGCTCTTATGCCAGTATGGGGGTGCCAACATGACCTCAAACTTCAGGTTTTCATTGCACTATTATTTTCTAACTAGTTCTGTGTTTTTGGATATTTTAAGTGCTTTGGGTTGTAGTCTGTGAAGAAGTATGGCCATTCCTTTCTTGGTCTGCATTCTTGTCCTTACCTTGGAAGGACCCCTGATCCCTTGGGACTGCATTTGATATTGTTCCTCATGTTACTGTTCCCTTCGGATCAGAAGAAATATATCTCCTCAGGGTTTCTGATCCCTTGACTCTGGAAGAAATACTATTCCTTGGGGTGGTCTCTAAATCCTCATGAATCAAAGGAATACTGCTACTCAGGGTCCCCATTCCCTCTTGACCAAAAGTAGCCTTTGAACAACCCAAAAGTGGGTATAGGTAATGGGTTTGCCAAACAGCATCTGGTCCTTCATCCAAAACTAGCACAGAGGTCTCCTGTAATCTCTTTCTGACCAGTTGCCAGGTCCTCTTATTGTCTCTGGCTTGAAAGCTCCCTAAGCTGTTGCTGCTTCTGTCACCACTGCCTAGACCCATTGTTGGGGTTTCATTCACTTGGACTCAGGCAGCCTCTACCTGATCACTTTCACTGATCTCTCTTTCCAACCTCCTAAGTATGGGCTTTTATTTTAAAATTATTTGGAGAGCAACGTTTGGAAGAGCTTGGGTGAGTGCTTTCTCTACTCTTGCATCTTCACTTTGATCCTGAAAGTTCTTCAGAACTCAATGAGATATTTATATAGTTCTTAGCATTGGGTCAGGCACATAGTAGGTGCCTAATTAATGCTTGTTCTATTCTGTTTAATGGGGACAGCTTGGGAGGATACAACCAGGATGACACAGGAATAATGGTCAAGGATCAAGGTTAATGTCCTAGAGCTAGTAAAAAACTGTATATACTACTTGGACAAAACTATTAATTCCTCTGAGTCCCAGTTATCTGATCTATAAAGTGGGATATGGAGGCAGGGCACACTAAGAATAATTAAATAGTCTTCACTGAAAGATTAATTGCACTTAACTAATGTTTAATGATCATATCTCTCTCCCCTTATTAGTAACTTTGTGGTACTATTTCTCATGTTAAAATGATATTGACAAGTAAGACATTTTTTTCTTACCTATTTGAATAAATCATTTGCACGTATACATGAATAAATTTTCATCAGTATTAATTGCTTATGTGTATATGTGTACATATTCATGTTTATATTTTCATGCATATATATCTATATCTCTAAATGTATGTGTATGTGCAGGTTATCTGTGCATCTGTGCAGACATGCATAGACAGTTGTTATAAGGAAGAAAAAGGGGCATATTACAGTGGTTGAACATCCCAACTTGAAAGTTGGGAAGACATGGGTTCAAGGACTATTTTTGACATATATGGAGGGACAATGAGAAGTGATCAAATCTTTCATTGCCCCCAAATAATTATCTAAGACCTTAACTTAACAGATGAGTTGCTGATTTGTATTGGTAGAGAAAGTTTCCATGCCAGGAAATGCTCCAAAATTAAACTATATTTCTGCATCAAAAAATAATAAAAATAAAGTCATAGGGAGAAATAGGAAGTGGCTAACAAGTAGAACTGTGTTAGAAAACAAGGAAAAGGTCAATTTATTTTGCAAACCAAAATTTTGTCTCTTCCTTGTTCCCCAATAAACTTTTACTCTTTCATCTGAAACTAATGCTCTTTAAAAACTCTTTGGAAGGCTACATAATTTTATGGGTTGGTATTAATTATGAAAGCTCAGAAGTTGTGGTGTTTTAAGACTTATAACCATAGATCGTTGTCAGGAAAATATTTGGGTTGAATATATAGGTCTATGCACTAGAAATCATTAAGAGTACTGCATGATTTCCAAGATGCAAACCATTCATCTTCCCCTTTCCTATTCAACTCTGGGTCTATCTCTTTATCCAATTGCCTTTTCCAGCTATATGTCATGCTATGTTACACCAACCAAGTAGACTGACTTTCCAACTTATGTAAGTCATAATATAGATGACAGACATTTGTCATTCATTTGGTTTTTTCCTATTTGAATCATTAGGCTCATCTTCTTGGAATAATCATGAATCTCATTGAGGAAGCCCTGTAATAATAATAATAGGGACATAAGTAAATCCTCACACTCCCATCTGCCAATAGGATGGTTTGAGTGAACATTTAGTCATAATAACAGTAGGTTGCAATTATCCCTTCCAATACAAGACATCTAGAGTAGCATTCAATATTCCAGATTTAGTCTGATTGGTCCAGAGCACAACACAATTATCAGCTCTCTATTTCCAGTGACTTTACCTCTCATAATATCTCCTAATACCACATTAGTTCTTTTGGCTGTTCCATCAGGTTGCCATCTGATGTTGAGCTTCCAGTTTACTTGAATGCTTTGATTTTTTTCCTTCTTTTTAAAATAGCATTTTAATTTTTTCCAATTGAAGACAATTTTTAACATTCATTTAAAAAAATCTTGAGTTCCAAATTTTCTCCCTCCCTTCCCTCTCTACTCTCTAAGGTGGCAAGCAATTGGATATAGGTTATATATGTGCAATCATGTAAAGTATATTTCCACAACATGACTGATGCTGCGGAAGAAGAAACAGACCAAAAGAAAAAAAGAACATACACACAAAAACAAAGTGAAAATAGTATGCTTCAATCTTCATTCAGATACCATAAATTCTCTCTCTGGATATGGATGATGTTTCCACATGAGTCCTTTGGAATAGTTTTATTGGATATTACTGAGAACTAAGTCATGAATAGCTGATCATCACACAATGTTGCTCTTACTATTTACAATGTTCTTCATTTGTTCTACAATATCCCTTCATTTTGCATCATTTCATGTAAGTCTTTCTAGGTTCTTCTGAACTCTGCTGACTTGTCATGAAAAATTAATTTTTGGATAAATATTTTACTTTTCTGTGTTTGAGTTTCATCCTCATGCTAAATTGTCACTGCCATGGAACAATGTCTTATCAAAACCTTGTCCCTCTTGGAGCAGTTTTCACGATGCTTTGCACACAGTAGGTGTTTAATAAGTATTTGTAGGTTGAAAAATGAAAGTAGGCAAATACACAACTCTTTCCCCATGTATATACATCTGACTATTTTCCTTCATGTAGGAAACTATCAAGTTTGGAATCAAGTAAAATACTTTAGTTTATTTAATAGTATTTTTAGAAATTACATATCAGGACAATTTTTAGCATTCATTTTTACAAAATTTTGAGTTCCAAATTTGTCTCTTTCCTCCCCCACCTTCCAGTTTTCTGAAAATGATGGGCAGCCTGATATAGTTTATACATATGTTGTCATGTGAAACATTTCCTTATTCATCATGGTTGTGGAAGAAGAAATAGATCAAAAGAAAAAATACTGGAGAAAGAATAAACTAAATGAAAAAAATTGTGTTGATCTGCATTCAGTGTTCATCACTTCTTTATCCTGATGTGGATAGCATTTTCCTTTGTGAGTCCTTTGTCCTCTGTCTTGGATCCATGTGTTGCTGAGAAGAGCTGAGTCATTCACAGTTGATCATCACACAATATTACTGATACTGTGTACATTTTTTTGTCTCTTCTTATTTCACTTTGCATCATTTTGTTCACATCTTTCCAGGTTTTCCTGAAATCTGCTTGTTCATCATTTCTTATCACATAATAGTATTCCATTGCATTCATATACCACAGTTTGTTCAGTCATTTCTCAATTGATGGGCATCCCCCTTTTTTTTTTGCCACCATGAACAAGACTGCTATAAAGTGGAGGGCAAGTTGGCAGAAAATGCCTGCCTGCCTGCCTGGGGCTACACTGAAGCATGTGGTGATTCTTGGAGCTAGAGTTTGCAGTTTCTCTTGGCTATGCTAAGGCCTGTGAGGGGTCGTGGTGCTGGCTTTTTCCAGCTCCACCATGCTGAGACTCAGAATCTCCCTCTGGTTTGCTAAAGTGGGCTTGCTGCTAGCTTGATGGGATACTTCTTTTCCTGAACTGAATCACCACCCCATTTCACTCAAGTGATTTTTCTTCTTTTTGGTTTTTTTCAGTATATTTTGTTTACTTCATTAAATATTTCCCAATTAAATCTAAAAAAACCAATTCATTCCAAAAAATTGAGTTCCAAATTCCCTCTTTCCTTCCTACCCTTGTTAAGAAGGCAAGTAATTTGTTATCAGTTATGCGTGTGATATAATATGCTGCATATTTTCATATTAGCCACATTGCAAAAGAAAGCCCAAAAGAAACAAAAAAGCAAGATAAATAAAGAAAAAAATGCTTCAGTTTGCATTCGGAGTTCATAAATTCTCTCTCCAGAGGTGAATCCTTTGGAATTGTCTTGGATCATTGCCTTGATTTTTTCAAATGAATTGATTTCTAGTCTTATCTCCTTCCCTCTGTAGTTACACAGTTTACTTTTTTAACTCAAGTCCCGAATTTTACCTTTGTCCTTATTATATTTCATCTTTCTCCTTTGCGCTCACTTTTTTACTAGGCTACGCTCTGGGCTTTTCCATCATGTCCTTGGAACTTCATCCTGGAAGATCATTTCATCTCTGGAGCTCATACCACATCAACACTCTATGCCCCAGGGTATTTTTGATTGGAGAGTAGAGAGCTCCTTCTTGACTGGTGAGTTATTGTTCAGTCTAGTGAAGGCCTTCATCAATTCTCACCTGGACTTTAAAAAATGTTTTAATTGATATCCCTGTGTAAAGTTTCTCCCTCTGCACAACTGTTAAAGAGATTTTATTAAAATGTGGGTTAGACCAGATTATTCCCTCACTTAATAAACTCCAGTGGCTTCCCATTACCCCCAAGATGAAATTTTAAATCCTCTTGCTTGTAAAACCCTTCACAACCTCATCTTTTCCGCATTTTCTTTCTTTTCCTTTGCATCCCCCCATTACTTTACAATCCAGCTATATTGTCCTATTTTTTGTACATTGTGCACAATACCCAATAATTAGTCTCTATGCCTTCCCTCTCGCTATTCCCTATGCCTAGAGAGCTCTCTGTCTGCTCACCTCTTCCTCTTATTTTCACTCACTTATGTTAAGATTTCACTCAAATCCCAGGAGACCTTTTCTACTCCCTCTCACTGTCTGAGCCTTCCCTCTATAATTATCTTCCATCTTTGCAAAAGATACCTTATATGCATATAATCACCTGAATGTTGTTTCTTCCCATTAGAAAGTGAAGTCCTTTACTGCAGAAACTATTTTTATCTGTCTTTTCATCCTTAACACTTAGCACAGTATCTGGAATACAGTAAGTACTTAGGCAATGTTTATTGATTGACTGTTAAAAATGTTTATGTGGACATCTTTTTTTTTTCTCATTAAGTTGTAATTTCATAATGTGAGAAACTCCCAGAGGATGAACTCCGCATACTAGTGCAGAATTGAAATTTTCTGTAAATTGAGTTTCCTGAGGCACTAGAAATGCCTTGCCCAAGTTCACACAGCCAATATATGTCAGAAGGGGTACTTGGATGCAAGTGTTCCTGATTCTGAAGCTGATTGACCCTCCATCTACCAGGACGTTCAACCTCTTGTCAGTGTACTAGCATCTTAATGCCATGGTCCTCAGGTTGGACCAAGAAGGGCATGTTCCCTTTCCACTATTCCTGGAATGTGTTTAGGGAAACCCTGTCAGGTTAGCAAGAACAATGAAATGATGTGCCACCTATGATTATCTCCAATTTATCCTGTCTATACTTGTTTGCATGTTGTCTTGCCCATTAACTATGAGCTCCTTGAAGACAGGGAATGGTTTTGTTTCTTGGTTTGT
This sequence comes from Notamacropus eugenii, assembly GCF_028372415.1. NCBI lineage: Eukaryota > Metazoa > Chordata > Mammalia > Diprotodontia > Macropodidae > Notamacropus > Notamacropus eugenii. The sequence goes on from NC_092875.1 coordinate 122,626,816, forward strand.
TTGTTTTTACCATTTTAATATTCTCAGAGATTGAAACAATGCCTATAACTTAGTAGGTACTCGGTAAATGCTAGATGGTTTTACTTGAATTATTGACTTGAATAAAAAAATGTATCAAATGCTTACTATGTTTCAGGATATTTATTAAATATTTCTCATTCCCCTTTCATAGAGATTTCCTTTATAACAAATAATAAAAATGATGGAGGAAGGTTATTAAAATTAATGAACATATCAAAAAAATCTGACAATATTTGTAATATTCCACCCCCACAGGGCAGCTAGGGAGAGCAAGGGATAGAACACTGGGCCTGAAATCAGGAAGACCTCAGCTCATATCTGGCTTACATTTCTTAGCTCTATGATCTTGGGCTAGTCACATAACCACTGTCTGCCTCAGTTTCCTCAGCTCTAAAATGGGAATAACTTACCTCACATGATTGTTGTAAAGATGAAATGAAATGATATTTGTAAGGTGATAATAGGTGCTTAATAAATATTTGTTCTCTTCCCGTAATTCCTTAGTTTTGGCAAATAGTAGAGATAGATCTTTTCTCACATGTCTTATTTAGAACCAAGCTTAGCCATTATACTTTCTCTGCATTCAGTTTTGATTTTGTTGTTTGCATTGGTACTCTTTACATTTACATCTGTACAACTGTAATTCTTTAGAGTAATACACTGATCTTTCCATTTTTATATGTACTTTTAAAATCTTAGCTTTTCAGAAGTATCCCCGTGCAACCGCATATATAAATCTATATATCTCTTAATTGGCTTCATATTGTATTAGAATTTCATTCTGGAGAACCTCCTATCCTTTTTCTCATAGTTTTCCTTTAGAGTCTTAATCCTTGAAATCTAGTCTACCATTTCTCTGATTTTATAAAAAAGTTTTCTTAAAGATGTCTATCAATTCAATTATCCCTAATGCTTCCCTCCTTTATTTCTCATTAACTCTTTACGACAGTCACCTTTTTCTCCCAAATTTCCTGTCTTTTCCACTTTATTCTAATGAATTCTCTTTTAGAATAACCATTACTGTTGTTGTGGCTTCCTCTAGCTTCTAACAAATGAAGCCATTAGCAATCAAGTCAATAATTTATCAGATACTATATTTTGAGAAGGAAAAAATTCTCCACCAGTTATCTGGATGATTACAGTAACAATCTTCCTTCATGAGACTATATCAATAATTCCTCATCTAGTTCTCCTTGACATTTGAAAAGTAAATCTCATCAGTATTTTGAATGGTATAGTCTCAATATATGAACAAACTTCCCAGACCATGACTAAATTAAAACTAAGGATGATACATACATAAAAGATTTGAGTGTGTGTATGTGTGTGTGTGTGTGTGTGTGTGTGTGTTTGTGATATTTCAGCGCTTCTTTAAAAGTCCCAGGCAGCTATGAAATGTTTTACAAAATTAAGTTTCTTAATCTCCTGATCAGATATACTAAAGGACTATATGATTCTAGAATAAGGTTGAGAATTGAAAAATGAATAAACCATTATTTGTAATTTTTAAAAGAATCACTAGCATTCATTTTCAAGGACTTATGATTGTTTAGGGTTCTTTTGAGCCTACCAGTATGACAAGGTCAAGTTCCCTCTTGAAAAGATGGTTATTCATCCATTGGGTTGAAGTGATCTGACATCGTCTCTGATCTTATGTGGAAAGGAGAATATATCAAATATGTCTTCATGGTCTATCAAAAACTCCCTTCCTCCCTTAAAATGTAAGCCACTTCCTCTGATTTTCCCTTTTCTTTTGTTGTTGGAATGGGATTTTTCATACACAGAGTAGTAGACTGGTTTTCTGGGGTTAGCAATATTTTTCATTTATACTCATTGAATTTGCTTCCTCACCACCCACTCACCACTCAGCTATTTCAATCTGGCTTTTAGCGTTACCACTGCATTCCAAATATTTTCTCCAAGGTCTTCAGGGCTCTCTTAATTGCCAGATGCAGCAGTCTTTTCTTAATCCCCATTTTCTCTGACCTTTCTACAATATTTGATATTGTGAGCTTCCTCTTTTTTTCTTTTCTCTTGGTTTTCTCTATCTCCTACTTACTTTGTCTATTTCAGTTTCCTTCCTAATATAATTTCATTTTACCGCATCATGAGTATGGACTTCCTCCAAGTCCTTGTCCCAATTATGTGGACAGCCCTTTCCACAGTCTAGCTCATAGAAATTCTTTTCTTTCAAGACACATCTCAGGCAGTACTTCCATCAAAAGCACATTCTGATCCTCAGATCAGACAATAAGAATCATTTCTCTTTTTCTATTTCCATTTACCTCTCTTTATAGGGAGATCGTGATCTCTTTTTTGCCTTTACGACAATTTATCTTGTATGTTTTTTTAATGTTTTATTTATTTAAATTTTAATTTATGGAATAAAACAAGCATTTCCATAATATGGAATTGTAAAAAAGATGATTCTACATGAAATTGCAAATTATGTACAACTTGTTATTTTAATACATGTATATATGTATATATATACATATGTATATAATAAAGTTATCATATGAATCCCCCCCTTTTATTTCCTCTGCCTATGGCTGCCATGCACACACACACACACACACACACACACACACACACACTTTAAAAATCATTCTATACATCTATTTATCAGTTCTTTCTCTGCATACAGATAGCATCTTCCTTCATTTACCCTTTTGGTGAATTTGGATATTTATAATAATCAAAATGACTTGGTCACTCAAAGTTGTTCTTAAAACAATATTTTTGTTACTGTGTACAACATTCTCTAGGTGCACTTTGCTCTTCAATGTTTTGTGCAAATCTATCCACATTTTTTTTAAGATTATCAAGGTTGTCGTCACTATTGCTTAGTAATATTCCATAATGCCACAAGCTCTTTAGCTTTTCCTCAATTGACAATCATTTTCACATTTTCCAGTTCTTTGCCACTGCAAAGAGAGCTACTCTAAATATTTAAGAATGTATAGGTTCTTTTCCTTTTTCCCTAATCATCTTTGGAAATAGACCTAATAATTGTATTATATTTTTCTTATTTGTGTCACTTTTTCACTTTTCATAAGATCATAATTTCCTTGAGAAGACTGGTAGTTACTTTTTATTTTTGTATATCCATTACCTGGCACAATCCCTTGTTCAAAGTAGCTGCTTAATAAATGTGAGTTGCATGGAATTGTATCAAAGTGACTCTAAAGAAGGATGTCTTCAGGATCATTCCTAGGGAACTTTGCAACCTAAGTGTGATAAAGTGGATTAAATTTGGAGTCAGGAGAGCCCTACGTTCAAACCCCACTTCTGGCATAAGGGAAAGGTACTCAGTTTTACTAAACCTCATCTGAAAAATGAGGATAATAAAATTTGTACCCTACAGGATTGTTGTAAACTCAAATAACATAATGTCTGTATAAGTTCTATATTAATGTAAATTATTATGATTATTAATATTTCTGAGGTACTTTGTGCTTATGTGGATTTTTTTATGTCATTTTCAAAATTGAACTGAAGAGGAATGAAATGTCACTACTCTAAAGGCAAGCCTAAAATAGAAACTAAGCTATGAATAATAACATAATATGATACCTTAATGTAAAAACCTACCAGTTGTAATCTCTCAGAGATATAATATAATTAAAATGCATAAGAATATTCAAACATGGACTATGCATGTTTATTATGACAGTTTTATTTTTTTGTCTATTTTTTCATGTTCCACTGTAGGAACAGTGGGAGAGACAGATTGTAAGTGTGTATAAAAAAAGAGATAATTATTTTTAAAATCATATCTTAAGGTAAGGAAGCATAGTGTTCTTGGTAGAGAAATGTCTATGGGAACTGAATTCAAGTCTCTCCTATAACATAGACTAGCTGTGCCACCTTGAGTGAGTCATATAAACTTCCAAGACCCCAAGCAACTCTCTAAGACTGTAAGTTATAAACGAGTTGCTGATCCGGGCTACTATAATGTTAAGGGAATTTGAAGATCTTCCCTGCCCCTTAATAGGCCCATGTGACCTGCTTTGAACTTTGGCCCAGTCCACAGCCTGAGTCACTTGAAACTTGGTGGGAGGAGCTTGCCAAATGGGTGGAGCTGAGTGAGAGGCAGCAGGCAGAGCAGGGCAGGGCAGCTAGCCTGGATGAGAGAGGGACTTTTTGCCTAAGAGAGCTTGTTCATGGGGAGGCCTGATGAAGGGAAGGCTTGAGGATGACTGTCCTCCCTCCATTGGTAATGGGTACAGACTTCCTTTTTATCATGGTGGAATTGTCTTTCTGGAATCTGAATAAATATTTTGGTTTTGTCTTTGATGACGAGAGTTTATATTTTGTGAATTTACCCTGGAAATATACCTACATAGCCATAGTAGTTGCTGTTGTTATGCACTGGTGCTACAATTACACATAGGCAAAAAAAAAAGTTTCTATTGGGCTTTCCTCCCAACAATGATCAGAGAGTGATTGTAGAAGCATTATCATCTGATTTTACTCATGAAGAAACTGATACCCAGGGACTTAAGTGCTCCTTTCAGAATCACGCTGTAAAATTTCAGAGTAAATTTCTAAGCCCAGTTTTAGAATTTGAAAACCAGACCTTAAGTGGAGTATTCTATCCCCTCACCCAGTGAAACAGTGAAATTCAAGCTTCATTAAAATTCCAGGAAAAAGGGAATATGAAAGGTACATCATCATTTATACCTTCTCTGTTGTCCTGGCATGGATGGTTCCAAGAACAAAGCACATACATTTCTAACAGTCACTCAACAAGCATTGGTTAAGTGCCTACTATGTGCAAGGCATTGTGGGGCTAAAAGATTAAAAAAAAAACAATCCTTGCCCTTGAAGTGTTGACATTCTACAGAAATAGTACTGGTAAATCTAGTCTATGTTTTACCTGTTGTGACCTTTTGACTATATTTTTCATGAAAGAAATGTAACATCAAAATTAATTTAATACAGTTTGGAGTCTCATTATCATTCCTCTCTGCAAACCCAGAGATTTGCAGTACTTAAACATAGTAGATATTTAATAAGTGATTTTTGACTGACTTTGCTTGGAGCATCTAACGACACCCCTCCTCAGTCAAGAGATTTGGTTAACAGAAGATGTTGGAGGATCCCCTCTGAACAACCAGATCCTGCACCATGGTCCAAAGTGGCAGAGAGCATCATAGTTATGTTTTAGGATCTATGCATCTTTGGCATGACAAGCATTAGCCACTTCCAAAAGGTGTTTAAAAACAACAACATTGCATTGTTTACATCATTTAGTCCTCACAACAACCTTGGGTAGTAGGTGTTATTTTTATTTGCATCTTACATATGAGTCCATTGAGCTTGAGTGGTTAAGCAACTCACTCAGGCTTGTGGTTATTATTGTTCAGTTGTTTTAGTCATGACTTACTCTTTGTAATCCTATGTGGGGTTTCCTTGGCAAAGATACCGGAGTGGTTTGCCATTCCTTCTCCAATTCATTTTACAGATAAGGAAATTGAGAGAAACAGGGCTAAGTGACTTGCCCAGGGTTACACAGCTAGTAAGTGTCTAAGGCCAGATCAGAACTTAGGTCATCCTAAGGCCCAGCATTTTATGCACTATGCCACCTTGCTGGCCCAACTTGGCCAGGGGCATACACAGTCCTAGTTTAGTGCTGAATCTATTCCACCATGTTACCTAGCTTTCTGGTAAGCATTTCTGGGAAACAAAAATGAAAGTATTGCTAAGTTCTCCAAATAAGTACTAAATGACTTACAGCTTGAGGTTTTCTTTCCCCAAAAGCTTTTACTCCCCAAAGGTAGCTGGAGATTGTGAAATTGTTCCCATATCTTACAATTTCCCCCCAATTTCCTTTTGGAATAATTTAACTTTCCATTTTTTATCCTAGACAATAAGCCAAGAGTCTGATGGTCATTAAAATACAGACAAACAAACAAGCAAAAAACTTTATGGACATCTCCAAACAATGGTTTGCCCAGAGATGGGGGTGGGGGAGGATGGAGGAGGTCTCAATTGGAGATTTCCCAGTAACCTCATTCTTTGAATCTCTGGAAAAACAGTATTCTAAGCTTACAACTTTAGAAACACAAAAGATTTAACTATTGAGTCACAGAATCATAGAGCAGGAAGGGACATTTGAGAGCATTTAGTCTAATTACTTCTGCAAATACTACACTTAAATCCAAAGAGATTGAGTGAATTTACAAAGGCCACACTAGTTAATAACAGAATTAGTTAATAACTAGAATAACATTCTAGTTAATAACAGAAAATTAATAAGAACCCATGTGTTCCAACTCTCATCTCAGCATGCTTTCTATTGTCATGTTTATGTTCATACACACACATCTATACACACATACATATATGCACACATATGTGTATGTATGTCTTATACATTTTGTTTCCTTGACCAAGCTTTGGACTCATTTTTCATGATTTTCTTGCATTGCTGTCATCTCTCTCCCCAATTTTTCCTCTAGCTCTCTTACTTGATTTTCAAAATTCTTTTTCAGTTCTTCCATGGCCTGAGATCAATTCATATTTTTCTTGGAGGCTTTGGATGCAGGAGCTTTGGTTTTTGTTGTCTTGTTCCATGTGTATTTTGATCTTCCTTGTCACCATAGTAAATTTCTATGGTAATAATTTTTTCTCGTTTGTTCATTTTACCAACTTATTACTTGACTTTTAACTCTCTGTTTAAGCAGAGCTCAGTTTTCAGGGTGGAGGGCACACTGTCCCAAGCTTCAGGGGTTTTGTGCAGCTGTTTTCATAAATACTTCTAGGGACTTGGTAGTTTTCAGTTCTTCCATGATAGTAAGATCTAAGGAGATCTAAGGATCTCCTCTCCTAGCCTGTGCTCTGCTCTGTGAGAAACTACAAGGACTCTTTGCTGCCATGAGAATGTGAGGAGGGTCTTCCTTCCACTGTGGCCACAAGCTCTGCTATGCTAGTGTTCCTCCTCTCTCTGGGGCTAGAATTGCCACCCAGGATTGCAACTCAGATCCAAGTGTGGGCAAAACAACAGGGTCCTGCTTCAATGCTAGCAAAAAGACCTCTGTAATCTCATTCTGACCGGTTCCAAAAAGAGCTGGGCTGATTAAGTCACTCCCAAGGCCTGATCCTGATTAGCTGTGTTTGGGACTGTGCTGGTGTGGCTTGCACTGGCCTGTGCTCCACTCTCACTCAGGTGCTATAGACTTTCCTGCTGACCTTCTAAATTGTCTTTGTCATCTGTGGGCCAACTGGTCTGGAAATCATCATTGTTGCCACTGATTCAGTCACCCCAAGACCTGCTTTTATTTTCCTGAGGCTTGGTCTGCATTGGCATGGCCTGAGCTGGACTGTACTCCTCTCTCACACTGGTGAAATGGACCTTTCCTGTTGACCTTCCAAGTTGTCTTGGGCTGGAAATTTGTTTCACTCTGTATTTTTGTGGGTTCTGCTGCTCTAGAATTTGTTTAGAGTAATTTTTAGAGGTATTTGGAAGGGTTTGAAGGAGAGCTCGGGTAAGTCCTTGCCATTACTCCACCATATTGGTTCTGTTTCCATGTTTGTATATTTTTTTTAAGTAGTGAGTTATGCATTTTTTGAACAGCAACACCGATTTAATCCTATCAGGTCTTGCAAAGTAAAGAAAAAAGAAACTTTCAGATCTGTCAAGAAATGAAATGGTCTGCCTTGTTTCTTGGTGAGCTCCTGATCACTGAAGATTTCAAGAAAAATTTCCTACATAGAAGGCTAAGTGGTACAGATATTGAACCTGTACTGAGGAAGTTATTAGTTCAAATCTTGCCTCAAGCTCTTACTGTCTGTGTATCCCTAGGCAACTACCTTAACATCTCTTAGCTGCAGTTTCTTCATTTGTAAAAGAGAGATAATAATAGTACCTACCTTCATGATTATCATGAGGATCAAATGAGATAATATGTATGCAGCACTTTGCAAATCTTAAAGAATGATAGTATAAGTTTTAGCTATAATTTTATTATTACTTTTTTTATATTGGGCCAGATGACCTCCATAATCCTCACCAACTCTGACATTCTGCTTTTATAAGACATGAATAAAAAGACTATCTGATGCTTTTTTTTTAAGAGAGGGAAATCAGATATTTTGTTGTTCCCTCAGTTTTTTGATTGGTTGGGTTGGAAGCAATCTCTTTTAGAGACTATGGTTATGATGATGTACCCAGAAGCACCAGACTTTAGTAAGAGCAGTCTAATAACCGCACTCTGGTTAACAATTGCATGGACTTGCCAGATGACTAGCATGGTTGATTGCTACCTCTTCTATTGTGAAAATGTCTGTAAGACATGGATTGATGTGTATTACTATCTATGACTGACTGATGTTTAGAGGATGATAGGACCTGGAAGGGCAGCTTAAAAGTTCATTGTTTATAGAAATATTATTGAATCCTGTTGGTATCTGTTCAAGCAGAGTCTAGAAAATTGATTTGGCAAGAATATACTGCCAATCGGTAGAAGGTAAAAAGAGACTATTTAAATATACTGAGATTTAAGCCCTTAAACAGAACACAGCCTTCTGAGAATAAAGCAGAGAAACAGCTAAACAGCATTATAGAGACTGAAGAAATGCATGTGCACCAGCAGTTGCTTTGTTATTTGACCACCATAGAATTGTCCAGTTTCCAAATTTTCTTCCACACATGTTGGGAGAGAGTAGTTACTTATAAAGGGATTATAACTTACTTTGCCCAAAATGTGCCTCATCATTATTTTAGAATGCATTCTTAATGTATCAAAAAAGATTCTTATTTCCCTATTGTGCTCTGTAATGGCAAGGACCCTGGCATACACAGGAGGGCCTGCTGTATGGGTTCTTACATCCACTTTTCTAAAAGGAAAGCAACTTTTGAAGGGTCAACATTCTTCCTTAATTACATTCACCAACAGAGAAAATACAAGCATGAAATGAAGATCAACAGACAGGGCTGCCAACTGTCTGACCACAAGCAATACATTCATCACAGATCACCAGAGGAATTCAACTATCTGACCATTATATACATACATAGTTATCAGAGAGAGAAGCACCAACATCTGGATTTTCAAAACTGGAGGGCTCCTTATCAGCTCTCCAGAGTCTCATCTGGCCAAATGAACACTTCCAATGAGTAAACCCCGAAGTAAGATCTCACCTCAGAGTATTTATTCACTTTTCAGAGCTTGATGGCATGACCCTCTGACCCAGTGCCTCAACAGAAATTAACAAAAGGTATTGAAGCCTATTAATGGGCAGAGAAGATCTTAAACTCTTCCCCCCACCCACCATTAACCTTACATTAATATTACATGCTCTCAAGATGATTAATTCACTCCATGCATACAAATGTTTAATGAATGTTAACTACATGTATACAAGGCATTCCATGAAGACCTGTGTAACTCATGATATACAGGAAATCTAGCCTCATATGATTGGGCCTAATCACCAAACATAAGAATATTTATATGGGTAAATTCATTGCAAGTTGTAACTTAAGATAGCAAGGATACAACTTTCTCCCATATAGCCTTACCCATTTAGGTTGCAAGTTGGGAATGCTGGTATATGAATAACATCCCACTTTCTGGAAAAAATAAAAGTAATCAGGTTATACTTTTAAGTTTAATCTTCATCATTACTACTTGCTTCAACACTTTCTTAAGTCTATGAATGAACTCAGTCCTGATTTGTAGCATTTGCCAATTTCTAAATGCTTACATAGGAAGTTTAATATTAGGGCTCTGGGAGCTGGCTCCAGCATATCCTTGTCTAGAGGGCTAAGACATTAAGAAAATCATGTTGAAGATTAAGAAATGCTTGAGTCTCAAAGGAGAATCTACCCTAGTTCCAACTACAATGTAAAGTTCTTCCTGATTTTCTTGCATCACTCACATTTCTTTTTTTAATTTTTTCCTCTACTTCTCTTATTTGATTTTCAAAAGCCTTTTTGAGCTCTTCCATGACCTGAGGTCAATTCATATTTTTATTGGAGGCTTTGGATGTAAAAGATTTGACTTTGTGGTCTTCTGTTTGTATATTTTGGTCTTCCTTGTCACCAAAGTAAGGTTCTAGAGTCTGACTCTTTTTCCAGTTTTTGCTCAATTCCCCAGACACTTACTTGACTTTTGAGCTTTTTATCAAGTTAGTTCTTTGTTCCTAGTGGGATTAGGGGGTGTACTGTCAGCCTCTTGATACCTTCACAATAGATGGGCCTAAATATCCAGAAACAGCAGCTGCTGTTGCTGCTACTGTTGCCCCTGCTGTTGAGGCTGTCACAGGCTCCGCTGCCCTGGGGCTGGGGCTGGACCACTTTAGTATCTCACAGAGGTCTGCCAAGTTTTTTCCACTGACCTTCCAATTTGTCCTTGGCATTCTGGGGTTGTGAAGTCTGTGCCAGAGATTCAGTCCTCCCAAAACCTGCTCAGGTTCCATCCGTACCAGTGTGGCCCACACTATGCTGTGCTCTGCTCCCACCCTGGCATGATAGATGCTTCATGTGCAATTTCCTGGCTATCTTGGGCTGCAGATTTTCTTCATTCTGTCATTCTGGGGGTTTTGCAGGTTCAAATTTGTCCAAAGTCGTTTTTAAAGTTATTTGACCAGGTTTGGCTGGGAGAGCTCTAGCAAGTCCATGTTTTTAACTCCATCATCTTGGTTCCACCCACTTTAACAAAAAGTTCTAAATCTTTAAGTATTTAAAAACAATGTACTGAATTAAGTACTGAAAACAATGTAGAAGAGAAGAAAGAGAATAGGTTAAGTGTCTTCAAATATCTGAATGAAGTAGTTTGGAATAGACATTAGATTTATTCTGCTTGTCCTCCACAGGCAGAACAAGGTGAAAGTTGAAAAAGTTTTGGAGACAGATAGGGGTTCAAGAAAAAGATAAGAGGTAAGGTATATAGACAAATAGCAGTTCATCTAAAACCAGCACCAAGTTTTATTGTAAAGTTCACAATGAGTCATAAGTGTGATATGACAGCCAAAATCCATTTTCTAATAGATTTTTATTGGTATTTGGTGTTTTTCCATCACCATGATTTCTTCATTTTCTCTCTGCCTACCAGGGTTGTGCTAGAATCATCATGAATCAGCTCTCAAGAGAGAGCCTATGGTTAAATTTTCACTGTGAGAAACTGGCAAATTACAAATCAATGCTTGATTTATTGGTTTTTATTGCCTAGACTTAAGAAAGTAATGGAGAAAATGTTAATGATGAAGATTAAACTTATAAATGTATCTTGTCTCTGTCTATCTGTCTTTGTCTCTCCACATATATGAACACACACATATATATGCATGCACATTCATACACATATATCTATATATGTATATCCATATGTTTATTTGGAGAGTTGTTTGTTAAACATTTACCAGCATGTCACTGTCCAATTTAGAGCCAAGACAAAAACTTTTTAAAAAAAAAAATGAGGGAAAAGAGAAACAAAAACAGCAAAATATAGCAAAAACAGCACTCTCTCTTCTCATATCTCTTCTTTGTGTCCAAAGTTTTGTTTTTTTTTTTTAATATCATTCTGTGGCAATTTCAATTATTTTGTGGTAGTTCTTTTCGTTTACGTTGTAGTCATTTTGTATGTTGTTTTCTTGTCTCTGCTTACCTCATTTTGGATCAGTTGATGACAGTTTGTGCCTTCTCCATTTATGTTTATCATTTCTTATAGCACAGTAAAATTCCATTACATTCAAGTGTCACAATTTGTTTATTCACTCCCAATCAATAGATATCTAGATGGTTTCTTTAATATTGCAAAAGATGTGTAGCCGAAAAATTTAAAGGTTTGTTAGATTTCATTAATTTCCAGTTTCTTGTGCAATCATCTCTTTTTTATTATACTATTATGGAAATTTTACAAAGAGAAGCACAGTGTTGAAAACTAGGTTCTAGAATGGTCCCAGTATACTCTGCTCTGATCAGAATACAAACGGATTTTAGGCACTCCATTTTAGGAAAAAAATGCTGGACAGCATTCAGAGGAAAGTTATAAAGACATTAAATATCATGCTCTCTAAGACTCCATTCAATGAACTAAGAGAGAAGACAGGGAGGAATATGATAACGGTCTTCAAGTATTTGAAGAATTGTCCTATGGAGGAGACTGTATCAGTAAGCACCCCAACATACAGAGGGGGACCTGCTATCACAGGTTCTTAGATCTGCATTTGTAAAAGGAAAGGCAACTTTTGAAGAAGTTAACAATCCCTTTAATCAAGCACATGTATCAATCCTTTAGTCAAACACATTTCAATCAAAGTTTAGAAGAATCAACACCCTGAATTCCAGAGTAATCAACAGACATAGCTTCCTCTGTCTGACCATAATTCAAGAGACAGACAGCTGTCTGACCATAATTACTAGAGAGGGAAGAATGACATCTGAGTTCTTAAAACATGGGGCCTCCCTAGCAGCTATCCAGGGTCCTCCTCTGGCACTCAAGCCTTCTTACCAAAACTAAACCCCAAAATAAAACTGCACCTCAAAGTCTTCATGCACTTTTTAGAGCCAGAAGGCATTCTTCCCTTGAGAACCAGTGCATCATTAACAAAAGGTGTAGACTTTTTTTTTATAGATCTTACAAATCTTCCCAGGTCTGATAATGGGTTGGAAAGATCCTTCTCAGTCATTTGCAAATAGAGGCATTCTACTTCTTGATTATGCTAAAACAAAAAACAGCAAAGATCCTTCTTTACTTGCCACTACAAAGACTTTCTTTACTTCACAGAGAAGGCAGGACTAAGGAAAGTCTGAGAGTCTGGCATTGGATCCAAATAAGAAAAAGCTTTCTAATCACTAGACCTATGAAGAAGTGGGATAGGCTGCCTCTGGAGGTGGTGAGGTCTCCATCACTAGAAGTCTTCAAATGGGGTTTGGATGTCCAATGGTCAAGGATGTGGTAGATGGAATTCTTGATTGGGTAGAGGGTAGAGGTTGTATTAAATAGTTCTTGAAGTCTTTTATAACTCTAAATATATGGGAATCCATAAGCTTCTTCCATACCTTCCTGTCACCCAGATTAGAACATAGCCTTTTGAAATTTTACATCGCAAACAGGGAACACCCCACAATCCTCCTTATGCCATCTCATATGTCCTTTTGGGTCAAACACAAAATATCTAGTCCTTCATGTGACAGTATTACAAATATCTAAGAACAGTTACAATACTTCCCCCACTCATCTCCTCTATCACTTGTCCTATTCAGACTTAATATCCTTTAACCTGTCCTTAGATGACATGTATTAGAGATGCTTTCCCATTTTGGTTTTCCTCCTCTGAACCCTCTCCAGTTTATTAATATTATTATCAATAATATTAACAAACTTATTGTTTCATATTCTATCTTATTATAATGTGCATAACAGCAGTTGTTGCATGTATTTTATCTCTGCTGCCAGATTGTAAATTATTTGAGAGGAGACCATATTTTGCTTATCTAGCTCCCTCAGAGTCTAGTGTTGATGTGTAACTAGGAGGTATTTCATAAAGGTTAGTTAAATAAATTTACTTGAAAAAATCCTCCACAAGTTTTCTTTTGAATCATATTATCAATAAAGTATCAAAGGTAGAGCTTTGGAAGGAAAAAAGAGACTCAGGAATTAGAAGAAGTCTTAGTTTAGTCTGACTTTGCTCGACTCTCCATGTTTATATTTGTCAAGATGCTAAGTCAAGACTGAATGTGGTCCAATGATGAGGCCCATATGTATTTCTCAGTGGCTTTTTGGAAGTGCTGTTGGCACTTATGGGAAAAGTGATTAACTAGATCGTTTTGCAACATTTGCCATTTAACTATTCCCTGCCTTTAGAGGGAATACTTTTGACTAGGAATCCTTTCAACTGGGATAAAAATAGTTGGGGAAATGTTGCAGGGAGGGTACATAGGGAAGTGTGAAGAAAGGAAGGGACAGTCTAGCTCTCGTCTTCCTTGGAGACAATGAATGTCCCATCTATACTTCTCTTTACAACTCTGATTCCTCAAAGTTGGGTTTCCTTTCTTGCTCTGCTAACTTCTGGGAATTCTTCAATTCCTTAATATTTCCACTCATGAAGGCAAGAAAGAAAGGAGAGCTATCTTCTCTTGAGAAGTGATGCAATGTAGGGGAAAGGGAATCAGATGACCCAGTCTTTGGAATCAGATGATGCAGGTTTCAATTCGGCCTTTGCCACTTATTGTCTATGTGACTTTGGGCAAGTTGCTAAAACTCTATGTGCCTCAGTTTCCTCATTTGTAAAAGAGAGGGTTGGATTAGATAACTTCTAAGATCCCTTCCAATACTTTATCTCTGATTTTTTACCCTTTGACCTGAATAGGTTGGAAATGGCAACTGTTATGTTTTTTCACCTCTCACATTAGGCAGCAGCCTTTTATAGAACCTTACTTCTGCACTTTCACAGTCTCCACTCTTCTGCCTCTTAATATCTGACAAATCAGTCCTTGATCTAACAGAGACAAAATCCTTCTGAGTTTAAAAAAATTACAGACATTGGTAAAGATGAAAAATTCTGAGTTCAATAAGGTAGAATTGGGTATAAGAAGGTCTCTTCATAGACTCATTCCAGGTAGTCTTAATAAAGCATAACATGAAAGGGGCCAGACGTGTTGATCAGAGAGACCCTAATCAGTCTGATGATTATATATCCTTACGTCTATAATAGTTTTTGAACCTCTTATCAGAATAATGTTTATTTAAATGTACAAAAATGCACAGGATAGTAAAGGAAATGTATTTTGTTGAAATAAAATTATCAGCACATTAAAAAATAAAAGTTCATGGGCCCCAGGTTGAAGACCCCTGGTCTTTGGCATAGAAGTATTCTAACACCTTGCTTAGAATATACAGGGAACTCATTTAATTGATTCCAAGTTATTGAGGCTGTCTTCAAGATATTTGATGATTGAGAATCAGGGGGCAGACTTTCTGTCCTTTTTCTATTATCTGTAAAATCAAGCTGCAAAGTAGCATGAACATTCTTTGTGTTTCCCTTCTCTTTCTTGGACTTTCATACTGGAATGATATAGCACAGTTTGTGGAGGGGGGCAGGGAGGAAGGTGATGGTGGAGGGGAAGAAAGTACCGACTTGCCAAAGAATTACATAGCAAGTTGAGTTTGGAGGTAGAGAAGAGGGGTAAGAAAGGGAGGTTTCTGGACTTCCTGCTCCTGTCTGTCTGTCTGACTTTCTTTTTGTTTCATTTTGTTGAACTCAAAGACTAGAACTGTTGTGAAAGGATTTCCCCAATCTTGAGATTTGTTAACAGGTAGCCCAAAGAGTAAGAGTTCCCAAAAGACTATAGTTAAAGTACCCCAGCCATGTCATGGAGGGAGGGGAAAGAGAACAGAAATCTAGATTTTCCTGACCCTCCTATTTCCGTGACCTGCTCAGACTGTATGGAGCATGCCTTTTCTAAAATGTGCTTTCCTTCCTGGAGAGAGTCTAATGAGTCCGATACAGAATTTCAGTGTTTTGTATTTACATATATGTTCTTAGACTCCCAGAGCTTCCATTCTATGGATTATCTCTCAAGGCTATTCTACAACAGATGCCCATCTTATATATTATGTGTGGAATTTGGGGTTCTTGTTGCTCACATATGGAGAAACCCTGGATAACAAGTTACATCTTAAATTTTATTTTTCCTGCAGAACTCTAGATGGGGGCAATGAGCTTAGGAGAATGAAAACCACTTACCAATTACTTATTATGAGTCTGGCATTTTGCTAAATTTTGGGGTAACAGATATAAAAGCAAGACATTCTCTAACCTCAAAGAGGTTAGAAGAGGGAGACAGCACACGTAGTGGAGTATTGATCAGAAAATGATGTTTTAGATGGGGAAATCACAAAGATGGTGAGTGTGGTCATAAGGGAGTCAAATGACATGTTCTTTCCAGGAATAAATGTTTGTTTTGATGTGATTTGCTCTTCCTATAACAAAGTGGTAAAAAGTAGAGAGAGGAACAGAGTAGGAAACAACAGAAGTTCAGCGGGAGGTTGCCTTGCCTTCTGGAAGGGGGCTGGCCAGAATAGGTGGCTAGATGGCATGTGAAGATTAATCAAAGTCTATTGTTCGGGCCTGGCTAGGTGGCACAGTGGATAGAATGCTGTGCCTGGAGTCAGGAAGACCTGATTTCCAATCTGACCTGACACTTAACATTTGCTAGCTATGTGACCCTGGGCAAGTCACTTAACCCTGGTTGCCTCAGTTTCCTCATCTATAAAATGAACTGGGAAAGGAAATGGCAAGTCATTACAGGTTCTTTGCCAAGAAAACCCCAAATAGCATCATGAAGAGTCGGAAACAATTGAACAATAACAGCAGATATTATACAATCTGTGTGTTTCAGTGACAGAATCCAGATCTTAGTAGATTTAAGACACTCAGGGCATGGTCTCAGGAAGTTCTGTGATCCAGCATTTGGGAAGTTTAAAAAAGATGATCAGAGTAAATTATAGGATGGCATATGAAGAACGAAATGTGAAAATATAAATTTATCTTATGGAGGTGAGACCCCAGGGTCCTCATCCACATGAGGCCAGAGTCCTTCAGCACTTAGCAGTGTTTGATGCACAGAAACCATTTAGCAAATGTTTATTGACTGACTATTCACTAATGGATTCAAGGGCACTGAACCATGAGTGGCACAGAAAGTGCCAGAAGGACTTTGATTTTAACACCACACATAAGATGATACTGCAACCCAAACTTTGTGCAAAGTTTACATAAATAATAATTGCATGGAAAGTGAGAAAAGGGAAGGATTCTGTAGCGAAGCAGTTGGACAAAGCTTCAGAGTCAAGCAAGGGCGGGAGTTTGGTTTTGGAGAGTAGGGAAGATTTGAGTAGATATGTGAAAGAATCAGTTCCACCCTGGGAGACTAGAATGGGGAAAGGCACTGAGACAATAGAAGTAGCATAGTATAGTGGGAAGAACATTGACTCTAGAATGAGACAACCTTGATTCAGATCCTGCCTCTAATGTTTACTACGTGTGTGACGTGGGGTGAAAAACAACCTCCTTGAGTTTCAGTTTCCTCATCCAAAAAATGATGGTAGTGGATTGGGAGATCTCTGAGGTCTCTCTTAGCTCTAGCTCTATAGGAGAGTGTAGTGAGCAAAGAAATCTAGATTGACTGTAACCCAGGTCTAATAGGAGACAGGGGGAATCTGGACTTGGCACTTAATCCTTCACAAAAATCATATCTGGATATTTCATTATGGAATGAAAGTCTTCAAGTATGCAAGTGAGTTCTAATTCATTTTAATTCAGTTCAATAAATATTAAGTGCCTTCTATGTGCTATATGCCTCCCAGTAAGCTTGGGGAATACACAGAGGGAAAAGGCAATACCTGCCCTCAAGGCACTTACAATCTAATGGGGGAGAAATCATGCAAATAAATATATGCAAAGCAAGCTATATACAGGATAAACGAAAATAATTGAGAGGTCAAATACTGAAATTAAGAGATATTTGAGAAGGCTTCCTATAGAAGGTTGGATTTTAGTTGGGATAAATAAAGGAATCTAGGGAGGACAGGAGTCAGAACAGAAGAAGGAGAATGTTCCTATAGCTCAGAGATGGAGAGTCCTGTTGTTGGAACAGTAAGGAGACCAGTATCACTGAATCAAAGGGTATTTTTCAGTGAGTAAGGCATAATTAGAAGACTGGAAAGATAGGAATAGTCTAGGTTATGAAAAATCTTGAATGCTAAAAAAAAATGCATTTTGTATTTGTTCCTGGTAGAGAAGGAAATGCAAACCATTCCAGCATCTTTGACAGGAAAACCCCAAACAAAGGACTGAACAGTATTTGCTCTTGGTGGCAATAGAAAGCCATTGGAGTTTGTTGAGTTGGAGGAGTGTGTCTTTAATAGCTGAATGGATGATTGTTTGGAGTGGAGAGAGACTTGAGGTAAGCAAACTGACCAATTAGTTGTTGTCATGAGGTGATGAGAGAAGGCGTTAGAGTGGTGGCAGTGTCAGAGGAGAGAAGTTCAAGAGATTCAAGTATTTAAGAGATGTCATGAAGGTAAATTTGGCAGACCTTGGCAATAGCTTCGATTTGGGGGATGAGAGATAGTGAACAGGCCAGAATGACTTCTAGGTTAAGAGCCTGAGGTACTAGGTGGACGGTATTGTCTTCTATAGTAATAGGAAAGGTTGGGAAAGGGTTTAGGGGGAACCATAATGAGTCCTATTTTGTACATATTGACTTTAAGTCTAAAAGGCAGTTGGAGAGGAGAGATTAGGGCAGGAGAGGAAGATTTGAGAATCATTAGCATAAAAATGGTAATCAAATCCATGGGAGCTGAAGAGATCACCAAATAAAGAACTTAAACCAAATTCAGCATTTTTTTTCATTACACCTAACTAGCAGCTAAAGACACACACACAAAAGTGATGAAACAGGTTGAAGGAACATGGTCTCTAGCAATTGAGAGTGAAGCTAGAGAGAGAAGCAGACCATGGGCCCTCAGCATGTGCTCTATAAAGAGAACATTGTTATAACATAAACCTAAGTTATTTTGTCTATTATAAATACCCAAATTAGCTATAAAGGACATATGAAGAAAGACACTACCTACATCTAGAAAGAGAATTGATAAATAGAAGTTTGCATAGGATTATTTTACATACATACATATGCATACATACATATAGACACATACATGCATGTGTGTATATGTGTGTATATATGTATGCATGTGTGTATATATGTACATACACATAACTATCCTATTTGTGTCTAATGGTAACCATCTCTGGGGGGAAGAAAGAAAAAAGTGAAAAAATTAACATGATGATTGTGTTGGATAATTGAAAGTAATAGAATGTTAGGAATAGTAGATTTGCAGTTTCATGTTCAATCTTCTATATTATACTGTGTTATGGAAATGCTTGTTTTATTCCAGAAATTAAAAAGAGAGAGACTTTCAGACCCTGAAATATCAGAATTAGTCATGAGTTCCTTTTGCCACATGTATATCCTGTATATGTGCCCCATTATGATTGTAGTCTAAGTTTGAACCCACTCTTCCTCTGGACCCTGTGTATTTGAGGGATCATTCCTCCACCCCTTCATGTAATAACTTTCTGTCAGCTCCCTTTGGTTAACATTGAAAAATTCAATGAACATTGATTAAATGCCTACAATGTACAAAAACACAAAACTAACACTATCTTGACCCTCAAATAGCTCACATATTGCTAATAAATTTTTGTTGTTACTATTTACTGAATTTCCAATTTCATCAGTGTAGGAAATTCCTAGAGATGAACTTCTTCCATCAATGCCAATTATTATTTTCCTTTGTAAGTTTTAGTCTTGGAGAGGGGCAATGAGTAATTAAGTGATTTGCTCAGGGTCACATGACAGTACTGTTAGAGGCAGGATGTGAATGCAGGTCTTCTCTGACTTCAAGAACTGAAGCCTGTCTATTATAATATACTGACTCTCTTTAAGCCCCTAGCACTTAAGATTCTAGGGCTGTCCCCCATTTAAGTGCTAACTAGGCCTGAACCTCATTAGTTTTTGAGATATGAAGATACAGCATGTTTTCAGGTTGGTATGGCCAAATACTTGTGTGTATGCATGCATGAAAGTTGAAAAACTTTGAAAAACTCTAAAGTGAAATATACAAATACAAAGTGTTCTGACTGGAGCAAATCCAAACCCACATCTTGGCAAGCCCTCTTTACCCTTTTAAGAGAGTCATTTCCAGGATGAGAAACCAACAATTCATTCTATGAGAAATCAGAACTCCCAAACCATGGTGTCTGGCTTCATTTGCCAGAACTAGTGCAACACAGAGACCTTTTCTGATGCTTAAATAATCCAGCATATGGGCTTGTTCTTGGATCCCCAAGTGGAGTTCTGTTTGAGCTCCCCAAAGCTAGAGAGTCGGAGTCTGAAATGAGCTGCTGAAATGATTTGCACCAAACTTCAGAGAGGATGGCAAGAAAACTGACGCCAACCTCCTTGTCTGGCTCTCTCAGTCAATTGGGAGAATATAGAAGAAGAAAATGATGTCACAATGGGGCTCCATATTAAAACAATGTGTGCTGAGAAAGAAAAAAATATGTCTCTGAGGTAACAGTTTTACACTGTAAAATGTTTGCGCTAATGCTATTCCATCTGAAGTGTCATGTGAAAGAGATGGAATGTGCAATAAATTGTATAAAAATGTTGTAAGAATTATCAATTTATAGTCTAATGCTTCCTTTTCCCTTCTCTTAAAAAAGACCCTTCAAGGGAAAAAGAAATATAAAAAAAAACAACAGAACAGATGTTTCTTGGGAGGCATATTTCAGGAACTGCGATTTCTTGCACAAATGTGTAGAAAGAAGTAGAGAAGAATGAGTATACATGGTTGTGAATATAAAGAAAAGAGAATGGTGGGGGGAGGTAGAAAGAAAAACAATGAGATACTGATGTGGCCACTGATGATAATATTCAGCTTTAAAAGCCTCTGGCATGAGTCAAAATGAATGAGTTCTATCTCTGGAGCTAACATTTTATTTTCTTGAAGAAGCAGCCACTGTTAATTGAACTCTAATTGCTGCTGATTAAGGGAAAGTAGATTTTTAAAATTAAAAAAAATTAATAACTGCTTTTTGAGGACATTTTCAAGCAATAGTTAAAGACGCTGCAGAAAATCATTTAATCTTTAGACAATACACACTCTTATTTGAAACTATTGTAAGTCTTTACCTTTTAGTTGATTAAATCTTTCTGTGGCCATGTAAGTTCAACGTGTTTGAATTGGAGGGAACAGAATTTAATTTCCAGTTCTTTGGATTTTAATAAATCTGGCAACAAATACAAAAGTTAGAATGTTTATCTGGAACTTGGAACTAGAATCCCAAGCCCATGGAGTACAAAACAACAGAGCAGAAAGAGACTTCAAAGGAAATGTGATGAGAGATTTAGAGCTATAAGGGAGCTTAAAGATTATTTTACAGATGAAGGAAAATTTGATTGAGAAGGGTTGCTTGAATCACCTGAAGTCACACAAGTAATAGGTGTCATAGCAGGGATTTGAACCAAATCTTCTTACTCTGACCCCAGGGTTTTTGCAATACAACACATCACACTGCTTCCTACTCATTCAATATTGTGGTATCCTGTCTGATGGGGCAGCTAGGTGGTGCAGTGGATAGAGCACCAGTGCAGGAGGACCTGAGTTCTAATCTCACCTCAGACACTTGATACTCACTAGCTGTGTGACCTTGGGCAAGTCACTTAACCCCAGTTTCCTCATCCTGGGTCGTCTCCAGTCATCCTGATGAATATCTGGTCACTGGATTCAGATGGCTCTGGAGGAGAAGTGAGGCTGGTGACCTGCACAGCCCTCCCTCACTCAAAACAAAGTCAAGTGCAAGTCATGTCATTATTTCTCTGATGGCATGGTCTTCTTCGGCAGCAAAGGACAAACACACAATCCTGTCTGATGTTCCAAAAATGAGAAGCACTTAAGGTACTTCTTACTCCTAAAAGGGGATAATCATAGACATTTCACCAGGATATTATGAGTAAATAAGAGAAAACTTGCTAATGTATTTTTACAAGTCTTTGGTGGCAATATGCTTTTAGTTTATTTAATACATCCATCATTCATTTTCTATTATGTCTCTTAGATAGTCAGAAATTTTGATTCTTTGCTGATCAAGCTTTCTGATGAGTGAGATGACATTGTTTTCAATCTTCCATCATTCTCCTCATTCTGAAATTACTTTGCCTTCTAATACAACATTGCATTCAGCTGTCATGTCTCTCTACTTGGCAAAGAGATGAAATGTCTGTTGGCTGAGGTTGTTTCTAGACTTTTTTTGGCCTCTCTATTATGATGATTATTTTATATCAGTTAAGCTTCTTTAATGAATGCTAAAGTGGTTTATATGCTTTTAATTATGAACAACAAAGGAAATTTCAAGGCACTCGTTTTACAGTGGAACCCCATTAAAAAAGTTCATTTCATCAATAACAGTTTACCACAAGTCCAATTGTGGTCGTGAAACACACTTCAGTGCTTGGAGGATATGATTTCATTAGTTTTTAGATAGGAGTGGGGGAACCTTATGCTTTATTAGATACAGGCAGTTTTCAATAAGAAAAATGCCAAACAAAGCTATCGGGAAACAATGCTCTTAGATTGTTTGAAAAATGTTTTTTTTCAGAGAAGATTAATCTAAAAGCTCACATACGTAAACAGCACTTATTGATTGGCAACCGTACAATGGAATTTTATTCTGAGCTTTGAGGGAATTGGATCTGCCTTTGAGGGTAAGTATCCTTAAAGCACAAGACAGGATGAAGGTACACGATGATGCTTTTGGGTGATATTTAACATCATATAGATCTCTCCAAGGATGAATGAATTGGAATTGTTTATTGAATTAGTCAGTCAATAAGTAGTTATTATATTACTAAGAGTCACAAACTATACTAAAGTCAAGTGATACAAAGACAGACAAGATGCAATTCCTGTTATTGAGGAGCTCACAATCCAGAGGGAGAGACAATATACAAACAACTATGTAAAGTTATGTGCAAGATCAAATGGAGATAATCGATACTGTAAAGGTATTAAGCGGCTTAGCTTCTGATAAAAGAGAGAATTTTATCTGAAACTTAAAGGAAGTCAGGAGGTAGAGAAGAAGAGGGAGAATATTCCGAGCTTGAGGAACAACCATTGAAAATGCCTGGAGTTGGGACATGAAATGCATTATATGAAGCTTGTGTTAATGGGTCTCAGAATATGTGTATGGGGGAGAGTGGTGTAAGACTGGAAAGGTAAGAGTGGGGAAGGTTATGAAGAGTTTTAAATACCAGTCACAGGATTTTAGATTTGTTCTGGAGCTGACAGGGTACCACTAGAATTTATTAAATGGAGGGAGAGGGGAAAACATAATTAAAACTACCCTTTAGGAAGAATAATTTAACAGGTGGGTGGATGATGCATTGGAGATGAATCAGGGAGATCATCAACAAACAGGATACTGTAAAAATCCTGGCATAAAGATGATGAGGACTTAAACCAGAATGGTGGCAGGATTGGAGGAGAGAAGAGGACTTATATGAGAGATGTTGGGGAAGTTAAATTAACAAGACCTGGCAACAGATTGGATATCAGGGATAAAGGGGGTGGATTTGAATTTCAAGCCTGTGTGACTAGGAGGATGATGGTGGCCTTGACAGTAATAGGGAAGTTCAGAAAAGCAAATGGTTGTTTTGGGGCAAGTTAGTTCAGTTTTTGAAATCCAGGTTGAGCAGTCTAATAGGTAGTTGGAGATATGGGTCTGGAGATTAGGAGAGAGGAGAAGGCTAAATAAGTAGATATGACATTAACAAAGAGAAGATAATTGAATCCATGGAATCTTATGAGACTACCAAATGAAATAATATCAAGGGAAAAGAGAAGAGGATGCACAACAAAGCCCTGGAGAATATCTTCTGTTGGTGGGCATGACCTAGATGCAGATCTGGCACCCCATTCCTTTGGGGTGATGCAGACTGAATAACAAATAAAACTGTACAGAACTCTTTCATCAATCAGTTTCAATCAGTATCAGTATTCTGTACTCCTGAGGTCATGACTCCAGGCAGGGAAGGAGAAAAGTTAAGCGTTTGTGTGGGTTCCCTCTACTGATGTGGTCCCTTTGCTCTCCTCTCCCCAACCCCAAATCATTCCTTCTCCAAACTTCATTGTTTCTGTTGTTGGTACTATTATATTTCCAGTTAATTAAGTTTGCAACTTATAAGTGAATTTCAATTTCTCCCTCTCCCTCTATCAGACTTGCAAACATTTCCAAGTCTTATACCTCAATAATATCTATTGTTCCTAGCAATTTACTTCTATTAATAGTGGACTTCCAGGTTTTTGGAACTGAATCCAAGTTTTGAATTAATGAATAGGTTTGCCTGCCCTTTCCCCCTATATTTAGTGTATAATACTCTCTAAATATATAATTCCTGTGATAAACATTGCCTCTAAAATACATGACTGTCTTATATTTCAGTGACCTTTATTGACAGATACAAGTTTTTGCAGAGATAAATTATAGTTACCTCAGTCTTAGATGAGCAAGAAGAGAAAATATAACCTGTGCTCCACACTGGATTTATTGCAGATAAAGAGTACATTCCCCTATACCTGTTCAGTTGTTTTTTCCTATCTCTGAACCAGTCTTTTCCATGCTGATAAAAAGGATAGCATCTATTTGAAGGTCACGTGATACCTTTAATTTGGAATGATTTGTTCTTGATTATATTATTTTAAAAAGCTAAACATCTACTTCTATTATCATTCTTTGTCAGTAAAGGCCCTTTTTCTTCTAATGTTTTTAAATTTACTATGACTGATTGGTAAGATGGTGCATGCATGAGCCTGTGGAGTCTTCTGTTCTAATTCGCCAGGGCACAAGTGCTTAACTCATGGACATTCTTTTCCAGTTTTTGATCAGCAGTAGCCTCAAATGCAGGTACCCACACTCTGGGGAAAATATTTGATGGGCCAGTTCCCATAATTAACCTAAGTATGATATATGAGGCAGGATATGGGAGGTGGTGGTTAGCTCAAGGATGAGCAGTTTGTTCTGTCTGGATGCTAATAAATATCATGAGAATGACCTTGACGGAAAGTTTGATTTTTGGAGGTGGGATGTGGAACAGGGAGTCAAAAGCTTTGGCAAAAATTAGAAGAAAAAACAAAGCTGTTGCTCTTGTGAGAAACCAATTGACAAAGGTACAAGGAGATTTTCTTCAAAGAAAACTACTAACAGCATGCAAGCAGAAGGGATTACAGTTAACCATACTTAATGTGAATGTCTCCTCCCATTCAGAAACAGAACCTTCAAAAATTGGAGTTGCATTTGGCCTGTCTTGATCCATTGATTAGCTTCTCTTCTAAAGGTAGGATGCTATGAATCAGTAGAAATTTGTATTTACAGTAGACAAAATAAAAAACACTGGCTAATGAAATAAGAACACCTAGTACATCTTTTTCCAAACAATTTTCTAATCTGAAATACTCAAATGGACAGCTCAAATGGATCACATTCATATGGATATCTACTCCAGTGGTTAAGATTTCAGCTTAGGCAAATTTGCATACATTTCCTCTGAGGGTCTTACTTACCTCTTCTCTTTAAGGTTGCCATGAGAGGATGCCCAAACTGCCTTCCACCTTTTCTCATTACATCTCATGAATACCAAATAGAGCCCATAGATCATCCATTGTTTATCTCTTCCAACTGCCATTAAAAAAAAAAAACAAAAACAAACAACTCACACACATATGACATCTTTTATTTACTCTGTTTCTCCTTTGTACTCCTTTGTTTTTAATTATTCATTGTAGGTTTTTTTGCAGCCAGATCACATATGATATGTGCTTTCCAATTCTTTCTCTATAATACTCATTTTCAATTCTTCAGAGTTGTATTGCATCTTGATTTCCTTTCTTTTTTTGTTCTTAAATTTAAATTTATTTTTGTCAATTACATATAAAAACAATTTTTGACATTCACATAGATTTTTTTTTCAGTTCCAAATTATTTCCCTCTCTCTTTCACCCTTGTAAGAAGGCAAGCAATTTGATATAGATTATATAGGTGTGGTCAGGCAAAACATATTTCCACATTAGCCACATTTCAAAAGAAAACAGACATCCCCCAGAAAACTCCTAGAAAAATAGTTTAAAAAGCACATTTCAAACTCCATTAAACTTCTACCATGTTTTTCCTCTGGAAGTGGATGGCATTTTTTTTTATCATAAGTCCTTAGGAATTGTCTTGGCTCATTCTATTGCTGAGAATAACTAAGTCAATCACACTTAATTATAGTTCAATACTGATTTTTTACTCTGTACAATGTTCTGGTTCTGCTCACTTTATTTTGCACATGTTCATATATGTCTTCCCAGGTTTTTCTGAAAGCATCCTGCTAATCATTTCTAATGACACAGTAATGTTCTATCACAACCTTACACCACAACTTGTTCAGACATTATCTAGTTGGTGGACATCCTTTTACTTTCTAATTCTTTCCCATTGCAAAAAAACAAACAAACCAACAAAAACCCCAAGACCCCCAAAAAACCTGTTATATTTTTGTGTGCATATAGTTTCTTTTCCCTTTTTCTTTGATCTCTTTGGGATTCAGACCTAGTATTGGTACAGTGTATAGAGCTTTGGTCATAGCTTCAAATGTCTCTCCAAGAAGTGTTGGATCAGTACACAACCCCATCAACATGCATTAGTGTTCCAATTTTTCCACACCTCCAACACTTGTCATTTTACTTTTCTACCATATTATTTGAGGTTGTACCTCAGAGTTGTTTTGATTTTCCTTTCTCTAATCAATGGTGATTTAGAGTGTGTTTCCATATGTCTATACATAGGCTTGATGTCTTCTTCTGAAAACTCCCTGTTTATATCTTTTGACCATTAATTGACTTGAGTATGACTTGTATTCTTATAAATTTGACTCAGTTCGACAGTTGACTATATCTGATTGGTGAAATAGTCTGTGTTTCCCTAATTTTCTTATATCATCCTTTATGTCTAAATCATCTATTCATTTAAATCTTTTTTCAGTATACAGTTTGAGATGTTGGTCTATACCAAGTTTATGCCAAACTTTTGCTAGTTTTCCCAGAAATTTTTGTCATTTAGTGAGTTCTTGTCACAAAAGCTTGGATCTTTTCATTCTAATCTCCTTCAAGGCAATATATTTTACTCCTCCTTAAACACTTCAACAGCTCATTCTCCACAGCATCACTTCCAAACTCTCTCATGTCTCCTTTGGCCTCCCATTTTATCCCCTCTTCGCTAACTTCTCAGCTGAGAATTTTTCCTCATATTTAATTGAAAAAAATATGAGAGGAATCATGATAAGCCTTCTTCTCTCCTCATCATGATATATTAGTGAGAACTTTCCCACTAAATTCTCTTTAGTTCCTGTTGCACATGCATAGGTACTTTTACTTTTGAAGGCTACCTCCTTTACACGTATTGTGGAGTCTGTCCTCTCCTATATTCTCTGGAAGATTGCTCCTTGTATCACCTCCATTTTCTCTGTAATCTCCAATCTCTTGCTATCTAATAATTCCTTTCCTGCTTCTAAATATTTTCATGTCTTTCCCATTAGGAAAAAAATCCACAAAACACTGAGTATTATCATCTCTGGTAGTTCTTGTTCTTCATCAGGCTTTCACTTCACAGTTAACATTTTTGAGAAAATTACCTATACTCAGGACCTCCACATCTCTTCTCAGTCTCTTCTAAACTTCTATCCTGCACTCTTCAAATTTATTTAAGATCTTTTATATTTACCCATGACATTTAAAGGACAAATCTAATGGCCTTTTCTTAATTTTTTTCTTATTATCCTACCTGCAACATTTGATATTGACATTTGCCTTCTCTCCTGAATATTATCTCTTTTCTGAGTTTCCATGACACTCTTCTATGTTACTGGTTCAGTCAAGCATAAATTGGGTCACCCTGTAAAGTAATTACATCTCCAGTCTTCTCTTTCTGTGGTGTGTGTGTGTGTGTGTGTGTGTGTGTCTTTTCTATTCTTATATCACCAACTGCTTTCTTGTCATCTCTCATGGAATGCCCTGTAGGTATCTTGAATGCAACATGTTCAAAAAAAGACCTCATTATCTACATCTCAAAACCCTTATTTTTAAAAATTTCCTGTTATTGCTAAGGATACAACCATCTTCCCAGTCACCAGAGTTTACCAAGAAAGTGAATTCTCAATTATTCATTGTCATTAACCCCACATATCCAATCTATTACCAAATCTTACAATTGCTACCTCAACAACATCTTCCACATACATCTGCTTTGTTCTTCTTGAATCATTTACCCACTCTCTAGTTACTCCCCTGCTGCCTATGAACATGCTCATGTTTCCCCTATGCCCCCAAAATAAACCACCCAATTTATTCGAATCATCCTGGCTAGCTATCATCCTGCATCTCCCATCCTTTTCTCAGTTCAACTCCTTGGAAAAATAATATACATAATGTGTCTCCATTTCCTTTCTTCTCACTCGCTTATAAACAGTCTATAATTTGCCTTCCAACCCTAACATTTAACTGAAACTACTCTTTTCTATGTTAAAAATGATATTTGAACTTCTGAATCTAATAACCTTTTTTTCATAGTCCCTCCTTCTTGACCTCTCTGAAAACTTTCATACTGCCAATTAACTTTTCCTTTTGGAGAGATCTCTCCTTTCTAGGTTTTTGTGACAATGTTCTCTCCTGATTGTCCTCCTATTTTTCTGACCATTCCATATCATTCTCCTTTGCTGGATCTTCATATGCATGACTTTCTTTAATCATGGGTGTCTACCAAGGCTGTCTTGAGCTTTTTTCTCATTTCTCTTTATACTATATACCTTGCTTGGTAATCTCATCAGCTCCTATGGGTTTAGCTATGACATCTATGTAGATCATTAGCAAATCTATATATATCCAGCCTTAATTTATCTCCTAAGTACTTGCATCAGCAAACAACTTGTAGACATTGTGATTTGGATCCCCAGTAGACTTCCCAAACTCAGCATGTCCAAAGCAAGGAATTGTTTCCTTCCAAAAACTCAGTCTTTTCTCAAGTGTCCTATTAATGTAAATAATGTCATCATTCTTTCTGAAACTCTTACTCATAACTTTGGTGTCTTCTTCAACTTCTCATTGGCACTCACCCACATATACAATCTGTTGTCAAATTTTATTGTCACTTAACTTCAAATTTGTCATATGCACCCTCTCCACCCACATAACTACAACCCAGATACTAAGTTGCTTCTCCCCTTTAAACTTAAAACTTTAGAACTGTGATCTCTTGGCAATATGGCCTCTGAGGTCCTTTCTATTGGAACCTGTGATGAGGGAAGTGATTGTTCCACTGCTCTTTACCCTTATCCAACCATATCTAGAGTACAGTGTTGAGTTTTGGGCCCTACATTTTAAGAAGAATATTTAAAAGTTGGAGAATTTCTAGGAAAAAGCAACTAAGGTAATGAATAGCCTTGAAGTTTTTGAGGGTATTTATATAAAATTTTGTTGAAGAAATTAAAAATACTCAGTCCAGAGGATGTAAGATTTTGGAGGATGAGAAGGGAATATGATAGCTCTATTAAATTTTTTTATGGAACCACCACAAACAAAAGAGTTTAGACTTATTTCCTTGATCCTAAAATGTTGAACTAGTAGTAATAAAGATTGAATGAGGCACAATTTAGTTTGATATAAACACAAACTTTTTTTTTTTTACAATTAGAACTGTCACCAAAAGTAGTGGGTAGTACCTTATTAGAAGTCTGCAAGAAAAGAGTAGATGATCACTATTGGCAATGCCATAGAGAAGTTTCTTATTCAGACTTCAGTTGGTCTATATGAGTTCCAAGAGCCCTTCCAGACTCTGAGATTCTTCAGTTCTGCAATTGAATTCCTACTACTTCCAGGGAATTTATTCAAGTTTAATGGACTAGAGATTTGCTCTGATTCATCACTGTGACATGGAGATGACTTTAGGGTCTCAGTAGCTACACCAGTGGGATTCAAACTCTGGCAGTTCCTACACGGGTGAAAGGACTATAAGTGGTAGACTGGGAGTTGGTTGTTAAAGGATTCATCTATTTCTGTGGGCTCACTACCAATTTAGTTAGATCATCAAGGAAAATGTATCACCCAGGCAATATTCTCAGCTCTGAGAGTGACTATGAATATGCCAGCCTAGTTCAGCATCACAAAGTATAACAGACTCTCCATATAGAAGGCAGAAGAAAAACATTTATTCAGACACCAGAAAGCCAAATCCATCATAGTTACCAAGAAGTCAATACACATTGGCACTGCAGGGGACAAAGCCATTCCCATACCTTCCCCCCAACCCCGGCTGTGCCTGCCTGCCTAAACCCCCTCTCCTCTACCCCCAGAAACTCACATCAGCTTCCTCCTAGTTCTGCTCCATCCTTCCTGTTCCACCCATTCAGCAATCTCCTCCCACCAAATGTGACTTAAGCTTCCATGTGATTTAAGCAGGTCACATGGGCCTGTTAATAAATTGGAAAGATTTTTCTATTTTAATTGTCATTATAGAAGACTATATAGGACAAAATTCCAAATGAATTAGGAGCCTTCGTATTATCTCCTACACTTGAAATTGCTAATGATTGTAATATGATTTTTACATTCATTTGCTTCTATTAGATTGTAAACTCCTTAAGAGAAGTGTAGATCTCATTTCATCTTAGCACATGTAGACGTAATGTAGTACTTATCACATATTTGGGATTATTATGTTTCAAATCAAATTTGTTGGATATTTGTTGACAACTATTGAAAAAAACCCTATGGTCATTTGGAAGGAGTGAGGGATTTTAAAACAAGCAGACTTGTTTGAACACTATCAGGAAATTTGAGGAGTGAAGACACTTTTAGCTGTAGGAATGACACATGTGCAGAGAATAATGTTATATACCTTTCAATTATGAATTTTGCTAAAAAAATTTAGATGTGTTACCCCATTTAATACTTATACAAAACATCATAAGTGAGGGAAGCCAGGAAACAAACAGAACATAGTTTGCTCTTGATGCTTACAAGTTTGGTTTATCATTGTTTTCTCATGTCTATCTTGATGCTTTCTAATGGAGTAAAAAAGAAATCTATGACCATGAATACTTAGTGCTAAGACCCTTTCTCCAAAGTTCCCAACTCTCAGGGGAGAATTTTCTCCTAAAATTTTTCATTATAGGAAATCTTTTTTCTCTGTCCTTTCAGTCTAAGTCTAAGTGTTCTTCCCTCCATTTTCTCATTTTCTCTTACACAAAAGAATAGAACTGTTAATTACAACATCTGCCTTATGTAGTTTCCAGGAAGGATTGACAGAACTGAATGGCCCTATTCAGTAGTAAGAGCTAGTTATCATCAAGAATTCATTGCCACTTGCTATGCATATTACCCAACACTATAGAATACTCTGTGGTAACCACCAAACCCTCTCTGACTCAGTGATTGTTACCTCTCTTCCAATAATCTCTATCCCAGGGGTGGGGAATCTGTAACCTCAAGGCCACATGTGGCCTTCTAGGTCCTCAAGTGTAGCCCTTTGACTGAATCCAAACTTCACAGAACAAATCTCCTTAATAAAAGGATTTGTTTGCTAAAATTCGACTCAGTTGCAAAGATGTACTTGAGGGTCTAGAGGGTCACATGTAGTCTTGAGATTACAGGTTCCCCACAACTCTCTATCCTAATCTTCTGGCTTCTGTGACTCCCTTCAAGTCCCAGATAAAATCCTTTCATGTACAGGTGGTCTTTTATCTCACTTAATTTTAGCCCCTTTCTTCTCTTGATTATATTTTATGCAGTATATATCTTGTATGTACATAGTTATTTGCATGTTGTCTCCCTGTTTTAGTCTACAGAGTCCTTGAGAACAGAGGTTATGTTTTGCTTTTCTTTGTATACTCAGTATTTAACACAATGGCTGTCTCATAGTAAGTGCATAATAAATCCTTGTTGATTTGTCTTTGTGGGTCTAAGGTGATTGCATCCTATACTCTCCATCTCCAAAACAATAGTAGGCTTATCTCCACCATAACTACACCACTCTCTTCCCAGTTCTACCCTTTCCCAATACTGACCCTTCAGGGAAGTTAAAGCCTAATTTGACTCAGCATCCACAAAATTCATCTCCCTCTTCTTGCCCCAATAGTGACCCTTCACAATCACCACACTTAATGCTATTAGTTTTTTCAATTACTTGTAAAGATAGTCTACAACATTCAATTTTATGAGATTTGATTTCCAAATTTTTCTCTTCCCTTCCCTGTCCCTAAGATAGCAAGTAATGTGATATAGCTTATACATGTGCAATCATGAAAACATATTTCCACATTAATCACATGGTAAAAGAAGAAATAGAACAAAAGGAAAAGGCCACAAAAAACAAACAAAAATG
Source organism: Notamacropus eugenii (assembly GCF_028372415.1). NCBI lineage: Eukaryota > Metazoa > Chordata > Mammalia > Diprotodontia > Macropodidae > Notamacropus > Notamacropus eugenii. The sequence goes on from NC_092875.1 coordinate 122,658,832, forward strand.
TGAAAATAATATGCTTCAATTTGTATTCAGACTCCAAAATTCTTTCTCTGGATATGGATAGCATTTTCCATTATGAGTCTTGGAATTATCTTGGATTACTGAGAAGAGCTAATTAAATCACAGTTGATCATCAAATAGTGTTATTGTTACTATATACAATACCTCCTGGTTCTGCTCACTTCACTCAGCATCAATTCATGTAAGTCTTTCCACATTTTTCTGAAACCCACTTGGTCATCATTTCTTATAATATAACAGTATTCCATTACATTCATATACCACAACTTGTACAGCCCTTCCTTAGTTGATGGACATCCCTTCAATTTAGAATTCTTTGCCACTACAAAAAGAGCTGCTATACATACTTTTGTACATATGGCTCCTTTTCTCTTTTTTATGATCTCTTTGGTATATAGACCTAGAAGTAGTATTGCTGGATCCAAGGGCATGCACAGTTTGATTGTCTTTGGGTGTAGTTCCAAATTGTTCTTCAGAATGATTGGATCAGTTCACAAATCCACCAACAATGCATTAGGTTCCAATTTTTCCAAAATTTCTCCAACGTTTATCATTTTCCTTTTCTGCCAAATTAGTCAATCTGATAGGTATGAACTAAGTTGTTTTAATTTGCTTTCCTCTAATTTATGTGATTTAGAGCACTTTTTCCCATGAAAATAGCTTTAATTTCTTCATTTGAAACTGCCTGTTCATATTTACCATTTATCACTTGAGAAATGACACTATTTTTTAAGATTTAAATTTATTTATCTATTTTTAGTTTCCAACATTGATTTCCACAAGATTTTGAGTTACAAATTTTCTTCCCATCTTTCCCCTCCTCCTCACCCCAAGATGGCATGCATTGTGATTACCCCTTCCCCCAGTCTACCTTCCGTTTCATCATCCTCCCCCCCTTATCCTCTTCCTCTTCACTTTCTTGAAGGGCAAGATAGATTTCTATACACCATTGCCAGTATGTGTCATTTCCCTCCACAATAGTCAAGTTGTAAAAGACTATATTTCCTTCCATCCTATTCTGCCTCCCACCAGTTATGCTATATTCTCCTTTTAGCCTGTCCCTTATCTAAAGTATGTTCTTCTGACTACCTTCTTCCACAATCTACCTTCTTTTCCCCTCTCTTATCCCCTTTTCCCCTACTTTCTTTAGGGTAAGTTACAAAATTGAGTGTGTATATTATTCCTTCCTTAAGACAAATCTAAGGAGAGTAAGGTTCACTCATTCCTTCTCACCTCCATCCTCTTAACCTCCATTGCAAAATGCTTTTTCTCGCTTCTTTTATGTGAAATAATTTACCCCATCCTATCTCTCCCTTTCTCCTTCTCCCAACATAATCCCCTATCACTCCTTAGTTGTATTTTGAAGATATCATCCCTTCACATTCAACTCACTTTGTGCCATCTATCTATCTATCTATCTATCTATCTATCTATCTATCTATCTATCTATCTATCTATCTACCATCTATCTATCTATCTATCTATCTATCTATCTATCTATCTATCTATCTATCTATCTATCTATCTATCATTATCTCCAACTACTCTATTGCTGAGAAAGGTCTCATGAGTTACAAATATCATCTTTCCATGTAGGAATGTAAACAGTTCAAATTTAATAAGTCTCTTATGATTTCATTTTCCTGCTTATCTTTTCATGTTTCACTTGACTCTTGTATTTGAAAATCAAATTTTCTATTCAGCTCTGGTCTTTTCATTAAGAACACTTGAAAATTGCCTATGTCATTGAATGTTCATTTATTCCCCCGAAGGATTATACTCAGTTTTGTTAGGTAAGTGATTCTTGGTTTTAATCCTAACTCCTCTGACCTCCAGAGCCCTTGAATCTCTTAATGTAGAAGCTGCTAGATCTTGTGTTGTCCTGATTGTATTTCCACAATACTTGAATTATTTCTTTCTGGCTGCTTGCAATATTTTCTCCTTGACCTGGAAACTCTGGAATTTCCTAGGAGTTTTTCTTTTAGTATCTCTTTCCAGAGGTGATCCATGAATTCTTTCAATTTCTATTCTACCATCTGATTCTAGAATATCGGGGCCATTTTCCTTGATAATTTTTTGAAAGATAATTTCTAGGCTCTTTTTTTTTTTTTTTTACCATGGCTTTCAAATAGTCTCATAATTTTTAAATTCTCTCTCCTGGATCTATTTTCAGTATTATACCAATCAGACAACCAAAAAATTAGTTTATAGAGCTAAAAATAATAACAAAATTCATCTGGAGAAACAAAAGGTTAAGAATATCAAGGGAATCAATAGGGAAAATGGGAAGAGGTGCTAGCAATACCAGATCTCAAACTACATGATGAAGCTATAACAATCGAAACATTTTAATACTGAGTGAGAAACAGAGAGGTGTATCAATGGAACAGATTAGATACAGAATATCCAGAAACAAATGAACACAGTAACTTAACGTTTGATAAATCAGAAGATCCCAGCTACTGGGGCAAGAGATCATTATTCAACAAAAACCATGGGGAAAAGTGGAAAGTAGTCTGGTACAAACTAGATATGTATTAATTCTTTACATTGTAAAGAAAGAAAAGCTCAAAGAAATTAGCCATAAGTGGTGATATTATAAGCAAAATGTTATGCATGAAAGAAATTACTTGTCAGATCAGATCTCTGGAAAGGGGAAGATTTCATGATCAAAGAAAGATAGAGAAGTTCACTTGTGGCAAAATGGATAATTTAGATTACATAAAATTTAGAAGTTTATGCATAAACAAAGCCAATGCAGCTAAAATTTGAAGAAAAAAACAGCAAACTGGGGGGGAAATATTGCAACAAGTTTCTCTGATACAAGTCTCAATTTGAAAATGTATGACTCATAAAATTAAAAAAATGACTCTTTAGAGTAAGAAATCCAAAGCTATCCACAGTCATATAAAAAAAATTCTCTAAGTCGTTAATAATTAAAGAAATGCCTACTCAGTAGGTGGGGAATGGGGAGGAGGGGGAATATAATTTAAAATTGAAAATAAAATAAAATTTAATTAAAAAAACCTCTCACTACCAATAAAGTTCCACAACTTTCTGCAGTTTATAGTCTTAAAGATTTGCCTGGGCCCCTAAAAGATTAGGTGCCTTGCTTGTGCTACACATGTGGTACATTGGGTACCCTGCCTGTGAACCAGAGTAAAGCACAAACAAGTGTCTCTGGTCCTAAAAGGAACAAAATATGGGGAGGGAACAAGCTTTTATTTTCTACTATGTCCCAGGCATTTTGCTAAGTGATTTACAAACATCTTATTCAATCTTAAAGCTCATCTCACTATCTATTATACATCAAAGTATATTTAGCCACAGAATTTGATTAGCCTTGTGTAGTGTGGCCAGAAGGTTGATTCAGTTGGGAAAATGGGGTTTAGATCCTGGCTTTGGCACATGCCAGCTGTGTGACTACAGGTAAGTTACTTAAGTACTCAGTAATTCCAGGTAGCATATAAATGGCAGATAAAGCTGCCTTTTGCCTTAATTGAGAAAGATTTCTTCTGGAGTTTCCTCCACTGGTAAAATTAGAGGATGAAATAAAGACAGGAAAAATTAAAAAACTCCCTTTTTCATAGTGTTTTTGGGTTTAAAAAATCCTTTCTTAAAATAAAGTTTTAATATTACTATCTTCATTAATAGATGAGGAAACAAAGGGCCAAGGAGATGAAATGACTCACCTATGATCACTCTGCTAATACATGTCAAATTTTGGAGTCCAAGGTCAGGTTTCCTTTTTAACTCTACTCTAGTTGCCTTACCTTTATAGGCAACTAAAGCCACTCTTCCACAAGATGCATTTTGAAAAAACGTTGAAGACTAGTGTGATTCTGTTATCTTCAATATTTTGATCATGTCTTCATTCAGAAGGGTAATGGTATTCAATATTTGATGATGAGATATTTATAGCAATTCCTAGCAAGAAGATTGTAAGTCAAATCAAAGCCATGAGGATCCAGAGTGATTGGAAATCACATCAATTAGGGCTTCTGAAATAACATTATGTGTATTTTCCCACCACCTATTAGCACCACATTCTCCCCACATCTTTGCATAAGTGATAACTGCTCTCATTAATCCTCGTTGAGGAAATGATGCCCAAAAGATTTCTGTAGCAATGGTTTATATTTTTAATGATAAAATATGCCACTGTATGGTGTTTTAAAGTTATAAATCACTTTGCATACATCGCTGTATACATTATTATGTAAGCTCTTTGAATACTGGGGCTATTTTGTTTTTGTCTTTGTATCCCAGAGTGTAGCAAAGTGACTGAAACATGTCAGGTACTCAATAAAAGCTTGTTGTTAACTGAATGAATGACTTCATTTGAGCCTTCCAATTCACTGTATCTGGGGGATAAGAGCTACAAGGATTATAATCTCTATATCACAAATTGAGAAGCTGAGACTCAGAGAGGTTAAGAGATTTGCCAGTGGTTTCATACTTGGTAAGTGTTGGAGATGGAATTGACACCCAACTCTTCTTGGCTATAGGTTGGTCAGTTTTTTCACTATTGCATATTAAAAAAAATATTTTCTTCAGTCTAGACCTATGAATTCTTCAGTTTAAAGAGTTCCCTGACAAGAAAGCTTCCTCCACCAATGCAACTAGGCACCTGCTTAGCAATGAGTCTTAGAGAGTTGCTTAGATAAGCTTTCATTGACTTGCTCAGGATCACACAGTCAGTATGGTCAGAGAGAGGACTTGAACACCGAACTTCCTAACTCTGGGCCAGCTCTTTATCCATGATACACTGCCTATCCATGTTATTTACATGGTACAAATTATGTAGCATCATACATTCAGAAAAAAGAATAAATCAGAATATTAATTAGTCTAAATGGTAATAGAAAAAACATGAGTACAACTAGGCACAATGTCAGTGATGATATGCACTGAACATAACTCTAGATCTAAAAGGGTATTTGGAGACCATCTAATCCAAATTCCTTATTTTTTAGTTGAAGAAACTGAGGCAGACCTTTGAAGATTAAGTGAATTGTTCAAGGTCACATATATAATAAAAGTCAAGGGAAAGAGTTGAACCCAGGTCCTCAGACTCTAGAGTTAGTGGTCTTTAAATTATATCACTCTGGCTTTGAATCTCAGTCTTGTTTCATACTATCTGCATGACTTTAGAGAAGTCCTTTCACTTCTCTGGGCCTCAGTTTATACTCTATAAATTGAGGATATTGGACTAAATAATAGTTGCGATTCCTTTGAGTTCTAAATCTGATGTTCCTACAAGAAATACCATGAATAACACTGGCAAGGACAGGTCTGGCTGGAAAGAAGACAGACAGAGATGGAGAGACAAAGACACACACACACAAATGCTTGCATGTGTGTGGTGGGGGGAGGAAAGGAAAGTACATGGACCAACGGTAGTATGACATGTCCATACACCATCCTTTCTCCAGTCTTGGATATTAAAGGAACCAGAGAAGGTCTCTCCAGTAATTTAAATGCAATCTCCTTAAAGAAAACTTATGGAAAAATGTGGATAAGAATTGCAGAGCGTGAGAACATGGCAAAAGCCTGTGATCTGCACATGAAACCAAGGAGCCAATATAGATTCAAAGAGATCTGGTTACAATGAAAATCAAGGGCTGCCTTGATTAATGGAACTTGAGCCTAAATGTCAGGAAGAGCAAGAAACCTGGAGTCAAATTATTAGAGAAAAGGAGGGGTCAGGAAAGGGCTAAAAACAACCTGGGGAAGTTAGAAAGGGACATGATTTAAGGCCTTCTGTAACCAGGATAAAAACTACCTTTCCCGTTTTATTTTCCATTATTTCCCTTTACACACAAGAATACAGCCAAACTAGTCTGCTTACCATTCTCTGAATTCAGTTCAGCCTTCTCTCTGTCATCCCTGCATTCTCATAAGGCTATCTTCCATTTCTTGAATGGCGGTACAGAGAAAAAGAATATTCACATTGGAATCAGGGGGTCTGGCTTCCAAACTTCTCCCTGATGTTTACTACCTGTGTGACTTTTGGCAAGTCATGTAATTTCCCTGAGCCTCTGTTTCCTCATCTATAAATCGAAGGGAGTTGTACTAGAATTCGGAGGTTTCCAAACTTATTTGGCCTACTGCTGCTTTAAAGAAAATTACTCATCACCCATCTGGAAATCTAATTTCTTTTACCCTTTAACAGATTTTTGTATGTCATTTCAAATTAAGTAATTTTTTTTTTATTAAAAATGACATTTCTTAAATTTAAAAATTTATTGTAAATTTGTGTTTTTTTCTTGTATTTAAATTTTGATGACATAATATTGTGTCATATAACCATATAGTATCATATTGTAAACAAGTCATTACATGCACATATTCCTGCCAGTGCATGCTGGACTTCTTCCCCAACAGTTCATGACAGGCTCTCCCAGTCAACGCTTGCTCATTAAGGCCTTTTGATGGACTTGATCACTGATCAGTTATAACTTGCATTTTGTGTGTTTAATTGGAAAATAATATAATCATTATGACTTTAGCTTTGTTATATAACAGATGAAACGTACAAACAGCTTTCCAAAATTGTTGTCTCTTCTTCCCTTACGCTCCCACCATCCCCATATTTATTTAACACACTCCAATTGCACCCAAGGCTACTACTGCTGTTCTGTGCTCCCTTTCGGCCCCCCATTGTTCCATTGCCCTCCAGGGGGTGGTATCCCTCACTTTGGGACCTCCTGGACTAGATGGTCTCAGGTCCTTTCCAGCTTTCCAGCTGAAAGCCTGGGATTTTTTCCTCATCTCTGCCTTTCAGAATTCTTATCTTCCTTCAAGGCTGACTATTGATGTCACTTCCTCTGTGAAGCCTTCCCGTATGTTGTTCAATTGCCTATACCATTTTCCTCCTCACAATTTCCTAGAGGCCTTTATCTGGATATCTCCTCTGCCTTATCTAATCACTAGTTGCAGTGTTCTTATTTGTTAAAGGTTGAAATTAAGCTCCTTGCAGCCAGGGCCTGTCTCCCCTCCTTTGATTGCATACACCCAATACTAGCAATTTTTCACATAATAACCACTTAACAAAGGGGAATGTTGCTGTTGAAATTTATTATTATTATTTAGTGGTATTTATTACATCATAACTTACCAATAAATTGTAAGCTCCTAGATGTCTGGTTCCTTTCATCTCCAGTTCCTGGTACAATGCCTTTCATGCCGTATTGCTTAATTAATTGTTTATTGAATTGAAATTTATATTTTACACATTGTACACATTGTATATTGTACACATCTTTCTCCTTCTCCCTCGGACTCCACTAATCTCCCCAAGCTTGAAAAATATCCTAGGGCTGGATTTATCTGCATTTCTCCAAGTGGCTATGAGAAGCTCAGGGAGGACCTATAGTCCAGCCCCCAAATCTGCCAAAGTTATACAATTTGCTTTCTAAATAAAAGCAAGAGGAAAAAGCTAATGATGAGAGGACTTGAAATGAAGGGACAAAGAAGGTACACTTTGATTTAATTATGATTTGTCTCAATTGGCATAGGATTTCCCCCCAAAGAGCATCTAATTGTTTATGAAATTAATGTGGTATTCATGCTCTTTAACCTCATCTGGCAGGCTAGAGCATGCGTTTATTATTCTCTTGAATGGAAATGTATGATCCCACATCTGTTCTGCATTTGTTTTCCTTTAATTTCCTTTACTCTCCTCCCTCCCAATTCTATCATCCGTGCTTTGCTAAACAGTAATATGAGTGGATGTTAATACCACTTAGCATTTTACATTCAGACCTCCAGCTTGTGTGCTGTAGAAAAATCATACAATCAGCTGAGTTCAATAAAGAGGTGCAAGAAATTGAATGCCTCCACTGATGTTCATTCCTTTTAAAGTTTAATCAGCCTAGACCTAGAAATGATTGTTCAGACACAGGAATTATACATTCAGCACCATGAGAGAAAATTGGAAATAAATAAATATATTTGTATATCAACTGGGTATGTGGTAAAATATTTGTAAAAACATAAACATATACATATAAATGCAATGGATATTCACATTTGTATTAATATCACATGCACAAAGTAAATGCAGGATGTGCAAATTTGGGATATCCACCCCAAATATTCCCCCAGACTATCTGTGCCAAACCTGTGGTAGAGCATTCCAAGCTCTTATTGGTCCGATCACCCACAGCTGGACACATTGAAACTTGACTTTATCATGGTGATGTCATTTTGGTCCTTTTCGAAGATGAAGGACAACAACCAACCAACCAATGTTACATGTGAACACTGTGCTTATATGTATATATGTGCATATGTATAAATATATGTAATATATAAATATGTATGTATATATACTTATGTATGTGTATATATGTGTGTGTATATATATACATATATATATATTTATACTTTAATTGAGAAATGATAACAGTAACTCCCAATTATATCACTTAATCTGTCTGGGTGTCCTCTTCCCCACTCCAATCCCTTGGCCACCTGGTCATTCCAAGCCATAAAATATTATCAGGACTAAGACTATGGATTCCTTAAATCCACTGGGGCCAGCATCCATTTATTAAGAGCCTAATATACATCAGACCCAATGTCAAGCACCGGGGTTACATAGAAAGGTAAAAGTCAAGGCAATTCCTGTTTTTGAGGAGTTTGCATGGGAGGAGTTCTAATGGGAAGGGAATGCAAAAAGCACATACAAGTAAGATATATACAGGATAAATTGAAGATAATCAAAAAAGGAATGGCTCTAACATTAATAAGAATTAGGAGAGGTTCTTAAAGAAGGTGGAATTTTGTCTGGGACTTGAAAGAAGTCAGGGAAGTTAGGAGGTTAGGATGTCTGGAAGTTGGGCCCTCATCACTTCTCACCCCAACTATTGCAATTTTCCATTTGTTTGTTATGCCTGCTTGTAGTCTCTTCCCAATTCAATCCATTCTCCATTCAGCTCTCAAATTAATGTTGCTTTCCCTTATCCCTACTCAATAAGCTCCCATGGCTCCCTATCACATCCAGGATCAAATCTAAAATCCTGTGGCATTCAAAAACAATTATAATCTTCCCCACCCCCCCATGTTTCCAGTCTTTCTACACATTTTACCCCACCCTCATCTTTGAACCAGTAACACGAGCCTTCTTTCTGTTCTTTAAAAAGAAACTCCATACAACTACTAGGTCTGTATCCAAAAGAGATGAAAAGAAGAAGGATCTATAGGTACAAAAGTACTATAGGAGCTTGTTTTGTGGTGGCAAAGAATTGAAATTTAAGGGATATCCATCAATTGAGGAATGGCTGGACAAGCTGTACCTTGTGATTGGTGATGGAATACTACTATGCTGTAAGAAATGATGAGCAGGATGGTTTCAGAAAAATCTGGGAAGATTTAGATGAATTGATGCAAAGTGAAGTGAGCAGAACAAGAACATTGTACACAGTAATGATGATCAACTGTGAAATACTTAGCTATTTTAATCAATGCAAAGATTCAAGCCAATACTAAAAGATTCATAATGAAAAATACTGTATACTTAAAGAGAGAGAACTGATGAATTCTGAGTTCAGAGCAAAGTATATTTTTTTCACTTTTTAAATTTTTCTTGCATTTTTTTGCAACATAGCTAAAATTGAAACATATTCTGCATGATTCTACATATATAATTGATATCATATTACCTGCCTTCTCGTTGGGTAGGGGAGGAACTGGAGAGAGGGAAAGAATTTGGAACTTGAAATTTAAAAAAAAAAGAATTATATTAAATCGTTAAATGGGGGGGAGGGGAAGAAAGAAAACTCCATCTTCCAAATCCTGGTATTTTCACTGGTTATCCTCCATTCATGGAATGTTATCCTTTTGCATCTCTGCTGCCTGACTTCTCTGGCTTTCTTTAGGCACCAGCTAAAATTCCACCTTCTGCAGCAAGCCTTTCTGCATCTTTCTTAACTCTAGGGTCTTATCCCTGTTGATTAAACAGGCCTATTCAATGAATGGGCATTGCCTTACCATAAGTGAGTACCTGCAAAGACCTTGGCCTAAAGGGCCCAAGGTCCCCCATTGCATCCTGGGTCATCTCCAGTCATCCTGATGACTATCTGGTCACTGGATCCAGATGGTTCTGGAGGAGAAGTGAGGCTGGTGACCTGCACAGCCCTCCCTCACTCAAAACAAAGTCAAGTGCAAGTCATGTCCTCATTTCTCTGATGGCGTGGTCTTCAACAACGAAGGATGAACACAATTTCAATGCGTCTATATATGGCTTGTTTGTACAGAATTATTTGCACATTGTCTCCCTCATTACTGTGTGAGTTCTTTGAGAGCAAGGATTGTCTTTTATTTTTCTGTGTATACTTAGTACTTGGAAAAGTATGGCAAATAGTAATTACTTTAAATCTGTATTGACTGACATATGAGGAACAATAGATGCCAGTATCACTGGAGCACATCATGGAGAATAAAGTATAAGAAGACTGGAAAGGCAGAAAGGGGCCAGGTTGTGGAAGGCTTTAAAAATCAAATAAGATTATGTATTTAAGCCTGGATGCAATAGGGAGCCACTGGAATTTGTTGAAGAGGGGAATGATATGGTCAAACTTGTACTTTGGGAAGGACAATTTTACAGCCCAGTGGAGGATGAAATGGAGAGGGGAGAAACTTGACACAGGCGAATCTATCATCAGTCTATTACAACAGTGCAGGTGGGAACTTTTGGGAGCACACACTAGTGTAGTGGTAGTGTCAAAGGAGAAGAGGGAGAATACATATTACAAAGACAAGATCAACAGAACTGGCAACAGACTGGATGTGGAAGGGGAAGAGAGAGAGGCATAGACAATGCTCTTTATACACAATGATGCCTACCTTTCAAGTCTGGATGTTTGGAATGATGCTTATTCCCTTGGCAGTAATAGGCTGCTTGGAAAGTGTGTGTGTGTGTGTGTGTGTGTGTGTGTGTGTGTGTGTGTGTGTGTGTGTGTAAGAAAGATTATTTTTGGACATAGTGAAAATATCAGTTTGAGATGTATAATAGGAAGTTTGAGATTTGAGCTTGAAGATTAGGAGAAATGTTAAGGATAGACAAGTCAATATGAGAATTATCTTCATAAAGTAGTTGAAACCAGGGGATCTGAAGAGATCACCAAGTGAAATAGTATGGGGAGATAAGAGAAGACAGCCCAGGACAGACCCTTGGCGGACACTCATTTAAAGGGGTATGATCTGGATGAGTCACCCATGAAAGAGTAGTGCTGGGGAAGCCTAAAGAGAAGAGAATATCAAAAACAGAGTATCAGCAGTGTCAAAGGTTGTCGAAAGGTCAAGAAGGATGAGGACTGAGAAAGGGCCATTAGATTTCATGTTTAAGAGATCACTGATCACTTTAGAGAGAGCAGTTTCAAAGGTTTAGAAATGGAAATGGGGGGAGAGGAGACATGGCTATAGCATCTAAACACCTCTTTATATTTGTTATAGATTCTTGCTGTTAGAGATGAGTAAATATACTTTTGTTAACTGTTACATGACTTACGAGCACCTCATTTTAAACCCAAATCAAACCCAAATTCTGCAGGCTACTGGCATAAGACCAATTTGTAACACTGAGTCTTATTTTCTAAGTCTGCAAAACAAGGAGTTTTGGCTTGATCATGAATTTCCCACCTGGTGTACTCATATACGAAGGTGTGTATATGTGTATGTTCATCCTTCATTGCCAAAGAAGACCATGCCATCAGAGAAATAATGAGATGACTTGCACTTGACTTTGTTTTGAGTGAGGGAGGGCTGTGCAGGTCACCAGCCTCACTTCTCCTCCAGAGTCATGTGAATCCAGTGACCAGATATTCATCAGGATGAGGCAAGTGGGGTTAAGTGACTTGTCCAAAGTCACACAGCTAGTGAGTGTCAAGTGTCTGAGGTGAGATTTGAACTCAGGTCCTCCTGACTCCTGCACTGGTGCTCTATCCTCTGTACCACCTAGATGCCTTACTCATATGAGAAGCTTATCAAAGGAATACAAGGCGATATTTCATAAATACTATTTTTGCTATTGAAACTGAATCAATTTTTCTTAAACATACATGGTAAATGCTATCATTTATTTTATTTCATATTGAATGGAGGGTACAGGAAAGTTTCTGGAAAGTCAAGGGATCATGAAAAGTCGAGAACCAGTGGGCTAGAATCATAGGTACTCAAAGTGTACATTACTGCCCCCTCTGGGGCACTGGAACATTCCAGGATGGGTAGTCATAGCCTCAGGTGCAATTGGGAGACCTGGAATGAAAATAAGGGTTAACCTAGTCTAACCCTAAGGATGCACTGAGTAATTCTTTTTGAAAAGGGTGTGGTTAGCCAAATGAGTTTGAGAACTTCTGAGCTAGATGATTCTTTAAGTCTTTTTCAAATTTAAATCCTTTGTTCCTTGGTGTTCCACTTAGTAAGTACTTAATAGACACTTACTTGTTTGGATTGATAGATTCAGGAGGACAGTGGAAGCAATACAGTTTAGATGCAACATAAATCAAGGCCCACTGTGTCATCTTGTGCTTTAATCATTTTTGACTCTGCATATCCTCTATAGTCCCCCTCCCTCCAATCTACCAATAAAAAAAGTGATTAAATACTTAATATGTGCCAGGTACTGTACTTCTTAAGTGCTGAGAATACAAAGAGAAATCAGGTAGTTCCTCTCCTAGAGTGTCCTCTAACTGAAGAGATAACATGCACATGTATAACTATATACAAGAAACATGCAATGTAAATATGAAGTAGCTTTGGAAAAGCAAACACTAGCATCTGGAGGCATGCAGAAAAGCCTCCTGCAGGTGTTTGACTCAGTTTGGAAGGAAACCAGAGTTGAAGAGTTAGTGTAGAGAAAGCAGAGAAGCAGATTCTAAACTAAAGTGAAGATAAATATGACAGAAAGACAGAAGAAAAGGTAAAGTATCTGTTCATTTGGTGAGGATTTATCTCATCTGGCATTTGACCTTTCCCAGAACATCTCATCATTTGCAGAGAAGCTCCCCGTACACCAGGCATCTCCTCCTCAGACACAGGGAAGTCCAGATCAAAGGTGCCTTATCCCAGTGACCAGTTCAATCTTGTAAGCAGCCAGATTAACTGCACAATGCCACTGAAGGGATGACAAGGTTGCATTATTAAAAATAGCAATTTAAACCACATATGTAGAGTGGGAAAGGCCAGGGAGGAAGTATGTGTATCCCAGAAGAAAAGGTGTGAACAACTGAGTGAAACTGAAATATTGAGTTGGACTCAATTTATTAATACCCGAAATGTGGTGGAGTGAGAGTCAGTCACAGAACAAGGAAGACTTGCATTTAAGGCCTGTGTCTGACATGAACCCCTTTTGTGACTCTGGGCTAATCACTTCATCTCTACATAACTCACAGATTTTAAGTTGTTGCAGAAAAAGTGCTAACCTATATTGGCAGAAGGAGTTTCTTCCCCTGGCAGTTCTCTACATTGATGAAATTGCAGGGCCATTTCCTATTTTATCCCCATCAGTAGCAGACAAATAGGGTACACCATCCAGAGCTAAGGCCCTGATTCTGCATGTTTTGGCTTCTTTAACCAGACACTGAAGCAAAATGTGTATTTCCCATTCAACTCAATGCAATTAAAGTTTATGTTAAAATTATGACAGACATAGAGTGAGGAGGGGAGTGAGCAGAAGAGGAGAGGGAGATACTGAATTAAGATACAATATAATCCTTCCCTGAATGGAATTTACTGTCTGCTACGACTTCAGATGCAAACAAAGAGAAGTAAAATGCACACAATTTTCAGGAACATCCACAGAATCTTTTTTTGTATAGATCCAGCTCTTTTTAGGGATTACAAATGATCACATCATGTAAAGGTCACTGCCAAGTTCTAGGGCTTGAAAATCACAATAAATAACATTAATATAATATTTTAAGATTTCCAAAAGCTTTAAATATGCAACAACTGAAACAGTGTAGTTCCTCAATCAGCTTGATGAGACTTTTTTTGTTTTTTGCAGACTTTGATTATATTTTCCTGTGGAGGTTGTAGGCACGTCCAGTGACATACTTTCAGATATCTCATTAAAAACAAGAGACATAATCTCATTGATGATGAAATGATTGGCTTTGGTTGATATAGGTCAACTGGGAAAATACTTAACTTGGATTGTTTAAGGATGGAACCATCTGTTTTCTGTTTGTTTACTTAAAAAAATTATATTTATCATATTGACCCTTTTAGCAAATCCTGAGAGCTAAATTTGAAAAGAAAAAAAAGAACCTAAATTATGGAATGAGAATTGAATGAGGTAGCTAGAGAGTGCAAAAGATAGAGTGGCAGATTTGGAGTCATGAAGACTTGAGTTCAAATCCAACCTCTAACATTTACTAGCTGTGTGACCCTGAGAAGGTAGCCTAACCTCTGCTTCAGTTTCCTCATCTGTAAAATGAATATAATGACCCAGGGTTATTGTTGTAAGGGTCAAATGAAATAATAATTCTTACATTTTTTTTTTTCAGAGCACAGTGCCTGGCACATAGTAAGGGCTGTATAAATGCTAGTTTTTCCTGCATAAATTCCTAGCCTCCCTAATAATAGAACCTGTTAATGAATGGCACAGGGAAGAAACAATGTTCAGAGGCACATGTTTTCACCACCATAGCCCAAGAATAGAAGTCCTCTATCCCAAGTTTCTGAACCCTAACCTAGATAGGGGAGAAGAAATTTACTGGACAATGCTGTTTTCTTAGAGAATTCAATAGTATAGCTTGGTAGAGTTTCTGGAGTCTCTGTTTAATCCCATTTTCAGTGTTTTAGCCTCTAATTTGGAAGTTTAGGAACCCAGCCTTCCAGGAAAAGGGTAATCTTGAACTATTCCTGTTTCTTGGCAAGTAGGTCATCATAAACATGGCTTATGTAGTGGAGGGGAGTAATAATGGATTAAAGTCTGAACATGAGGAAAACAATAGACCTGCCTCTACTATAATGATAACTAATTTAAAGAGTGCAAAACCAATGGGAAGCAGATTGCCCTTCTTGAAATACCAAATTCATTTCCCTTCAAAAGGGAGTCTAATCACTGTGTTTGCATTATGAGTTTGGTGGGAAATGCAGAACCTGGGACAAATGTGGGAGTCACTAAAGATGAAAGAGAATGGTATAACTGTTTATGGGCTACTGTGAGTTCTTTATGTATTTCCTTCTTTTTTGTGGGGAGAACATTTTTTAAAAAAATGTCTTGTGCCCAATATATAACATTACCTGGAAGGATTGTATGGGAGCTGGATATTTTTTGACATATATCATTGGAAAATAAGGTAGAAGTTGTACTTAAGGTGTGATTTGAGATTTTCCAGAGGACACTCTAGGTGAGAGTGAGATATGACTACTGGGGACACTTCCAGATTGAACCTCTATCTAATAAAGTTTAAACTTTAAATGTATCAGGTCAAAGCTTTGACATATGCTATTTCATTCAAGTCTCATAATGACCTAGTACTTGTAAATGACTACACACAGATACAGACACACACACATATATATGTACACATAGGTATACACAGATTAATTCTCATGGAATTAAGTGATTTGCATAGAGCCAGGCCTGGCTAGCGATAGAGATAGGATTTGAATCCAGTCTTTCTGACGCTGTCTGATGCTCGAGGCACTAAGTCACAAAATGCTATCTGAAAACAGAAGTGTCTGGAGAATCTAGAGCACCTCTCTATAAGAAGACTCTCATCAGTAATGAAATTAGATCATATCCTTGCAATCGTACAATCAACTGTAATGTGCTAAGAATGTGAAATGCTATCATGCAACTGTCTTCTGACTATCAGAAGTATCTGATTCAGGAAATCCAAATGACACCTTAAAGACTCTCCTCTAACACGATGTCCCATTTGTATTTTAAATCTATATCCTTCAGCTAGGTGACACATTGAACCTAGAGTCAGAAAAACTTGAGTTCAAATCTAGCTCCAGACAGTAGCTATGTGACCCAGAAAAAAGTTATTTCATCTCTCTCTCTATCAGGTTCATCTATATAAAAAAAGGGGACACTAATAGCACCTTTATTCTGGGGTTGCTGTAAGAATCAAATAAGATATTACTTTAGTATTTTGGAAATCTTACAGTGCAATGTGAATGCTAGCTATGACAAAAATCCATGAAACATGTAACAGAAATTTTTTCTGATAAATCTAAATCATACATTTTCCTGACTCCAAGTCCAGTTCTTTATCTGTTCTGCCACCTAGCTGCCACACTGTGTTACCTAACTGTTTTATCACTTGAGGCTGCTAATCTGGTACTTTCACCCCCTCTTCCCTTCCATTTGGTCCTATTCTCTCTGCTTAGTGCCAAACTCTGTCCTTGGCCCCTGGAAAATTTCAGGCTAAAACCTGTTTTACAGTTCAAGCACCCATGTTACTTGTTTGACTTTGGTCTGTCAGTTTAAAGTTTTTAAAGTTTTTGGTCTGTCTACTTTGATTAAAAGTGTAAGGAAAGTGATCTGGTGTGAGGACCCACATCTACCTTCACATTTTTCCCTAAACAATTCTGTATGCCCATCTTTTCTCCCTTCACTTTTCCAGATTAAATATATCTGGTGTACATGCTTCCATCTATAGTTTCTTATCCATATTTAAATATTATTTTCTTCACAATTTTCCTCTTTTGCCTGTCTCTGAAGACAACACACCACTCTCCTTTAGAAGGCCAGTAGCTCTACTCATGCACTCAATTCTATCCTTTCTCACTTTCTCTCGAACCTTGGTGAGACTCAAACAATTTAAGTCATTTGCCTGTGGACACATAACTAGTTGATAAGCGTCAGAAGCAGTATTTAAACTCAGGTTTTCCTCAAGCCAAATCTGTTGTTTTGACCACTATGCCACATAATGTCATCTGAAAACAGAAACATTATTATTACTATTTCCAACATCTTCCATGTTGCTCTCCCATTAACTCATTTTCCTTTGCCTACAAGCATGTACAGACCATCCTGCCTAGATTTAGAACTATCCCATTGGCCCTGTTCTCCTCCAAAACCCTTAGCTGCTATCCCATTTATTTCTTCCTCATTACCAGATTACTCAAATTATGCCCATTTCCTCATCATAATCTGATCTGGCTTCAGTCTCAGTTACTCTCCTGAAGTTGTTTATTCACCAGTGACCTCTTAATCATAAAGTTTTATCTATGTTTCCCTGCCTCATGTTTTTAACCTTTCTGTATTATTTAATACTCTTGTCTGTCCCTTCCTTCCTAAAATTATCTCTTCATTTGGCTTCCATGATATTGTACAATTTTCTTAGATTCCCTCTGCAACTCACTTTTTCTTTCTCCCTTTCCAGTTTCTTTTCTCCACCCTGATAATTCTTCCTCCCACCTGAGTCTTCAGGCTTCCTTGCTCTTTACCATCTCTACCTTGAACCTCAGAATTAATCTTTTCTCATGATTTCAATTATGACCTCCATAGTAATGATTCCCATTACAGTAAGTGTGGTCATCTGTTCTAAGCTGTTGTGGTCTTTTGGGATGCCAGTTGTGTCATCCAATAAACGTCATCTCTCACCAGCAAATTGTGGAATTGTCAGGACCAAGGATAGATCACTGGGAGCACCAGATAGAGGTCACCTTCCAGATTGGTTGAATTATATTCAGGGAATATTTATTAAGTACCTATTATTACTAAGACACTTTCCTAGATGCTAAGAATGGTGTGATGATTTACATATACATGCATACATATATATGTTTATATGTGTGCATCTATATGAATCAATTACATATGTGTATGTATGTGTGTGTGTACATATATAATATTGTCATTGTGATGGCAAGCAAAGTAGGATCTTTTGCTGTTTCTGTTTTAGTACAATCAAGGGCTTCTGACTGAATCTTGCTTTATCAACCAAGAGTCTTTACTAGGGGTAAAGTATAGAAACTAGAGTTTCTTTAACTAGGAACAGTATATGTATTTGTATTGTTAATTATTTTAATGCAATTAAAGATCTTCCCCACCCACTAATGGGCCTGGGAAGATTTGTAGGAAGGCCCACACCTGTTGTTAATGAGGCACTGATTCCCAAGGGTTGTGATGCCCTCTGGCTCTAAAAAATGTATAAATGATCTGAGGGTGAGGTTTTAGTTTAGTTTAGTTTTAGTTTTAGTTTTAGCTAGGAAGAAGGTTTGTGTGACAGATGAGATTCTGGGAAGCCTCCAAGCAGCTCCCTGGCTTTGAAAACCCAGATGCTGGTGTGCCCCTCTCTGGTATAGTCAGGCAGTTGCATCTGTCTGTTAATTTTTGAGGTATGTATTGCTTACTGTCAGACAGTTTGAAAGTACTATTGATTTAGATTTCTCTGTATTTTCTCTGAAGTTCAGGGAGCTCACTTTTCCCCCTGAACTAAGTGAATGATACATGTGCTTGATTAAAGGGATGGTGACCCCTCAAAATTTGTCTTTCCTTTTAGAAAAGCAAATCAAAGAACCTGCAATAGCAGTGCCCGCTGTATATATCTGGATGCTTACTATTACAGTCATCGATTTAGAACAGGACAAGAAACTTGTCTTTCATACTAGCTATATATGTCAATTGGAGGGGAAAAAGGAACTCATGTACTCTTTGCCCAACAATCAGCTATGTTTTCATGCAGCCTTCTTTGAGCTTTACTTGTGGAGTACAGAGCTATCCCTGGTGCTAATTTGGAATTCTACAACTTTTTAGCATTTCACTCTTGCTTTAATTTTGACATTTGTGGTAGACAGAATCATACCCTTTGGCCACATGGTATGATATAGGACAAAGAGTCAAGGAAAATTAGATTCAACATTTGGCTCTTATACTTATCAGCTGTTTGACTAGACCACTCATTTAAACTTTCTGATCCATAATTTCTTCATCTGTAAAATGGAAGTCATAATGCTTACTTTACCTATCTCACAGGATTTTTCTGAAAGAAAACTCATTATAGGCTATGGATTACCATGTAAATATGAGTTATTATTATCTCATTAAACTTTGTCTTTTCCTTTTTTTATTTTTTGATTTATTCTCATTAAGGAAAAGAGTCTTTGCAAGCCAATTTTGCCAAAAAACTGTATGGATTTTATTCTCTGATATTAGCCTAATTAAAGAAAAATCTGCTAATTATCTCTAGGGGAAATAGACACTTTTCCTTAATCTCCCAAGCCCTCCTTATTGTTTCATCCTATGTACAAAACTTGAACTGGTTCAACTTTTTAACATTAATATATTAAATAAACACATCTAGAAAATATGGTGGCAAATGACTAAGTCTGTACAGTCTACTTTGGCTATGTGCTTACTTAACCCTTAATTCAGCTTGATTATTTCAGTTTCATTATTTCAGATTAATTCAGTTCAATTCAAATATTTATTGTACATTTATTGGTATCCTCTTCTGCAAAATGGATAAGAAATATGAATAAAGACAATCCTAAAGGCAATAATATCACATTTGAGAATCATTAACTAATTTCTATGGATCAGTTAATATCTTAGATGAATCTGATTTAATGAGTTTTAAGAAATAAAAGTACATGTGTTGCATCTTACATACATATCAGTAAGCACATATATGAAGGAAATCCTCACAAATATAAGTTGAGAAATCAATTGATTAATTATACAATGAAACTTAGTTCACCTATACCACACTAATGCAATGTAAGATTCTTTTATTATGTACCTATTGAGCCAGGCCAGGTGGTAATCCCAGCTACCAGAGAGACTAAAGCTTGTGGATTTCTTGAACTTGAAAGGTCTGAGCTAATTGGGCTATGTCAATTGTGTGTTCAAACTAAGTTTGGCATCAGTATGGTGAGCCCCATGTAAAGGGGACAGGAACAGGAAAGTACCAGGTATGCCAAGGAGGGGCAAACTAACTTGAATTGGAAACGGAGGAAGGCAAAGCTTCTATGCCAACAAGTAATGCTATCTGGCTCATAATTAGTCCTTGCATTTCCTACCTAGATGAAAAGGGTTGAAAAATGAAAAAAAATGAATAAATTGAAAACTATGCCTTCTTTGTCTCAGGCACTGCTCTGTTCTAAGAACCTAAATAAGAGATAATTCCTGACTTTAAGGAGATTATATTTTATACTCAGGTATATAGAATAGCCAGACAGGGAATCCAGAGTTCAAGTCTATAGAATGATTTATGTTAATGGAGAACTTCAGATTCACAAAATATAATTGAAATGATCTCATTTGATCCATAAAACAACCAACCACATTAGGAAAGCAGATGAATAAGAGACACTCAAAAAATTAAATTTACTTCTCTCAGGCACTCAGCTAGTGAATGGTAGAATAACGGTAGATCTGGATCATCTTATGATGTTCATTGCACTTTGCATGGTGCCTAGCTAACCCTTTATTAACTCATTGATAGTCCCAAGGTCTCAAATCACAGGATCATTGTGATGACATGTAAAATAGGACCTTTTGCTGTTTTTGTTGTGGTGTAATCAAGAAGTATAATGCCTCTGTTTGAATGTGAATGAGGAGGATCTTTCCCACCCATTTTTGGGTCTGGAAAGATTAGTTAATGAGGCCCCTGGTTCTCAAGGGATGTGATGCCCTCTGGCTCTAAAAAGTATGTAAAGACTCTGAGGCATGGTTTTATTTGGGAGCTCGCTGACTTGGAAGTGTTTGTCCAGATGAGGACTCTGGGAAGCTGCTAAGAAGCCTCCCAAATTTGAGAGCCTGGTTGTTGTGCTTCCCTCTCTGGTAATTATGGTCAGGTGGTTGGGGTTCCACTGTCTGTTAAATTAAGACAGAGAAAGTCATGTCTGTTGACTTTTAATTTCTCTGTGTTTTCTTTGAAGTTCAGGGTGTTGACTCCCTTGAACTAGGTGAGTGATATATGTGCTTGGCTAAAGGATTGACACATGTGCTTGAGTAAAGTGATTATTAACCCTCAAAAGTTGCCTTTCCTTTTATGAATGCAGATCTAAGAACCTGTGATAGCAGGCTCCCCTGTGTATGTTAAGGTGCTTACTGATACAGTCATGCATTGAGATCTTTGAGGGACTTCAAAGATAATTTAGTACAACATCTTTGGTTTATAGATGGTAAAAGTGAAATAAAGGAAATTAAGTGATTTTTACCAAAGTCATAGCAGAAGTAACTGAAAGAACCAGGATTAGAACCCATGTCCTCTTACTCAAAATCTAGAGCTACCCTCCCCCGCTGGCTCCCTCCCTCCCTCCCTCCCTGACTCCCCCATTGTACCGCATCAGCAATCATCAATGTTTACTCACCTGAAGGGAAGCCACTTGCAAACAAGGCATATGTTACACCAAAAAAAAAAAAAAAAAGTTTCAGAACAAAATTGCTCGTTTAAGAGCCTCTAAAACTATTGCTTTCCCTCCCTAACATTATTCTTCACCATGAATGTGCTTGAGAGAAGAATCTCTGGAGTCTTTTTTCTATGTGTTTCTGCTTTTTGTTTCACTTCTGACATATGTTCATTTGTTATTCTTAAGCAGGTTATGTAGTCTTTTTTTTTTTTATCCACATCAAGCTTGACTTACTACATCAACCCCCTCCCCCCACAGAGCAGGCACAGCGTTCTCATTGTTGAGGGTGTGTTTTATTTCATTTCAAGCAATTGATGAGTAGAAGTAGCATATCATTTTCCATCTGTCTTGTTCCTCTGCAGAGATTAGAAACAGCAGAAGTCTCATAAACTGAGGCTTTATGAGAAAAATCTCATGTGTAGATTGCTTTATTTTACAACTTTGCTCCAAATGTTGTATGGTGAAGTGAAAAGAATGCTTCATTTGTAGTCAAGAGTTAAAATCTCAGCGAGACTACTTACTAGCTTTAGAATTCTGAGCAAGTAACTTCTCTGGTTAGTTCTTCTGGTTAGAAACTTCTCTTAGTTTCCCCATCTAGGAAATTACTGGGTTCGAAAGAATGATTTCCAAGGTCATTTTCAGATTTGAATTTCCGATGTCATGTTCATTGTTAAAGTTCTTTGTCAATCTCCAAATGGTTGAATGATCAATCAATATGCTCATGAAGTATATTTGTGGCACTCAGCAGTGTGCAGAGTGCTCTGGTCATACAAAAGAATTATACATCTTGTGCTTGAATTTGGTAAATGTAATCTGGTTGGAGAGGCAGAGAACATACATTCATGTACACACAATAATAAGCAATTAATATAAAATAGTATGTGTGTATCATAGATAACACAGAAGAGAAAAGGTGAATGTCATATATGCAACTACAACATGTTACTAGTAACAATTTACTCAAGAGAAGTGGCAAAATATATAATATTAAAGACAGACACAACCAGAAAACTAAGTGATCTGGTCATGTGATTAGACAATATCAACATAGTATATAGTGAGAAGACCTGGAGTCAAGAAGATTTGTGCTACTAAGGTTCCTATCAATTGCTGAATTATTCAATAATCTCATGGGGTTTATTGTTTTACAATTTTATAAAGAATTTTATTTCAATGATAAAAATGCAGCCTTAAATTTCCTCTTCACAAAAGCTCTCTTATAAATCATATATTAAGATTCTGAAAAATTCCGGGGTAAATGACACAAGATTGAGAATTTCTTTTAAGTCCCCTGGAAAAAAAAGTTCATGTGTGATGGCTCATACCTATAACCTTTTCTACTGAGCTCAAGCTGAGGTTGATGGATCACTTGAGCTTAGGGTGCCAGAATTGTAGTATCTATCAGGTGCTAAAACCATTGGCTTCCCAGAAGCATAGGTCCATATGGCTACCTAAGGAGAGGTGAACTCTCCCAGGTCAGAAACGAAACAGGTCAAAGCTTCTATGAAAATCAATAGTGGGCTGAGAAACATGAGTAATTGCAACACTTCCAGAATGGGCAAGATAGAGATATCCAGTCAAAGCATAAAGGCATAAAAGTGAAAGTCATATTCCTGCTAAAGGAATTCACCTCTTGTGTGGATGATGTCCAGGGCAGAGTCCCAAATGAAGCTGGATTACTCATTTATAGTGAGGTTCTTCTTAAGAACTGATTGAGTCTAGAAAAATCATTTGGCCTTTATTAACCTCAGTTTCCTCATCTGTAAAATGAGAGCATTGGACTGTATTACCTCTAAGGTATGTTTCATCCTTAAGCTTATGATCCTATGATCTATAATTTCTTCAGCGCTTCTCTATGGAGATAACTTTCTGTAGGCATTAAGCTCCAAAATGCTATAGATCAATCAAACATAATTCATAATACCTGAAAAAGATCTTGTCTAACAATAGCCATAAGGCTTGCTGATACTTATGTAGTAGCTTACAAAAGTACTTTATGGACGTTGTAAAAATCCATTCAAGAAAATCTAAGTGGATGAAGAATGAGTATCTTCCAGAAGATATAGTTGGAAGGGCAACATCTAGCAAGGATGTATCTATACTTATATCTATATCAATGTCTAGGTCTCTATCATCATTGATATCATCAATGTCATTGATATCTCAATCCGTACCTACAACTGCACCTATATCAGTATCAATTATTTATATGAATCCATGTATATGTAGATACATGTACATTAGGGGAGGGGAGGGAAGAAAGGGAAAGAAATAATGATTTACTCAGTACCTGCTACGTGCCAGACACTATGTTAAGCACTTTTACCAATGTTATTTCATTTAATCTTCACAAAAATCCTGAGAGGTAAGTGCTATTAAAATCTCCACTTTACAAATGAGAAAACTAAGGTAGGCAGAGGTTAAGTGATTTACCCAGGATCAGAGTAAGTTTCTGAGGCTAGATTTGAACTCATATCCTCCTGACTTCCAACCCAGTGCTTTATCCACTATGACATCAAACACCTTTAGTGTAGAGGATATATAAAATACGTACATATAAGTATGTCTATAGATACATATTTTTTCAGTCATTTCAGACATGTCTGACTCTTGATGACCCCATTTGGGTTTTCTTGGCAAAGATATTGAAGTGGTTTGCTATCTCTTTCTCCAGCTCATTTTACATATGAGGAAACTGAGGTAAAAGGTAATGTGACTTGCCCAGGGTCACATAGCTAGTTAGTGTGCAAGGCTGGATTTGAATTTAGGTCTTTCTGACACCAGGTCCAGAACTCTATCCACCGTGCCACATAGCTGCCCTATATGTAGGTATGTACATGTATGTATGTGTATACATGTATATGTATATAACACACACGATAGACACCACACATATATGTGTGTGTGTTTATCAACTAAGACAATATTTGTAAATCATTTAGCACAGTCCTTGGCACATAGTAGATATTATATAAATGTTATTCTCTTCTCATTCCTCCTTTCCCTTCCTCTGTTCCATACCTACACATACACACAGATACTTGCACCACCCCATACATGCATACTTACATACACACATAAACATACACACATATATACATACATACACACACATGCACATATAGAGATCTATCTGTCCGTACACACACACACACACACACACACGTGCCTTCTTGCTGTTCTTTCAATAAGGCACTTCATCTCCCTGCACAATTCATTTCAACTGGCTGTCTCCTGTGCCTCCTCGTCTCTGTCTCCTGACTTTCTGGGTTTCCTTCAAGTATCAGCTACAATCTCTCCTCCTACAGGAAATTTTTCCAAATCCATGTTAGTGTTAATCATGTCCTATTCATCTGATTTATACCTTTGTGCACCTAGTTATGTCCAAGATTGGATTGTCAGCTTGGGAGCAGAGATTCTCTTTTGCCTTTCTTTGTACCCTCGGTTCTTAGCACACAGCCAGGCATGCAGTAAGGACTTAAATCAGAGTTTATTGATTAACTGACTTAACTATTAATACTTTATAGTCAGCTATATTTGTGGTTAACTACAATTAATAGTTTATTGACTAACTAATTTGTGAATCCTTCCAGGACTGTTGATAACATAGGAATTGGTTTGGTCTCAAACCATATGCCTCCCTCACATTGCATCCAAGTCGTATATAATTTCAGAGTTAAATGAGACTTAATTCACATTTAATTCAGATATCTTCCATTCATATTGCTACTCACATAATCTTCTGAATGAATACTTAAGTTTTATGACTTCTTTTCTTATGTCACTTGTCTTTATCATAGCATTTTATGTAGACATTCTTAGGCCCAGTTCATTCTACCTTTTAACCCACTTTTTTGCAAACATAGTATCACAAATTTAGACCTTGAATAGAACTTAGAGGATATCTAGCCCAATTCTTTAATTTTACAGATGAGGAAACTAAGTTTCTAAGAGATTATATGACTATTTCAATGTCATACATGTAGCAAGCAACACATCTGGGATTTGAACTCAAGTCTGCTCTTTCCATTCCCTTCTAATGTTTAGTCACACTTAATTGACTGAAAGATTCTTGGGGAAAGGGACTGTGTCTCATTAAATCTTTTGAACTCCAATTGCTTATTTTAACAGCATCACCTCAAATTGAATAAAATAATATTTGGTTGTGCATCAAAATGAATGGTTATAGAAATGAATATTTCCAATTTTTTGACCCTAAACCTTTTGTTCCATGGATTTGGCTGTCTACCCAGAACTGTATGAAGGTTCTAAAAACTGAAATCACTGACAACCAGACTTGGTCCATGACACTAATAAGAAATGATACAGTTATGTTCAATCATGGGAATTTTTAACTGGTCTTCTCTTTTCAAAGTTGTGTGTGTGTGTGTGTGTGGGAACTAAAGAGAGCACCTGGTTGTTTACAATAGGCTAAAATAGAAAGGAGTTACTGTGAACTCTGGTTCATGCTTTTCCTTCATTCAAAGGTTTGTTTGGCATGATGTGGAAATAGCCCAAACATCTGTGCTGGCTTGGTTATATAACAATCTAGATAGTAGTTCTAATTTTAGACAGGTGGAACATGATATTGTAGATCTAATCTGATTTCAGTTCAACATGAATTTATTGATCACTTTCTATGTGCTAGGAGGACAGCTAGGCCTGGAGTTAAGAAGACTCATCTTTTTGAGTGCAACTCTGGCTTGCTTGAGACACTTAGCCCTATTTGCCTCACTTATTAATTTGTAAAACGATATGGAGAAGGGAATGGCAAACCATTCCAATATCTTTACCTAGAAAACCCCAAATGGGGCCACGAAGAGTCGGACATGACTGAAAAACAATACAATAAAAACTGTGCTAGAAATGGACCAAGGAACACCACACCTCTGCCTCTAAATTTTCCTGGTTTCCTCCAAAACTTCCTTCAAATCTATGTTTCTGCAGCCATCTCCTAGTTTTCCCAATTTCCAGTGCTTTCCCCTTCAAGATTATCTCTATATACTCTATATATGTCTTATATTCACTTAACCTTCACCATCCCCTACCCTTCACATTAAAATGTACTCTTGGGGTAGCTCTGTAGTACAGTGGATAGAGCACTGGCCCTGGAGTCTGGAGGAACTGAGTTCAATGCAGCTTGAAATACTAGCTGTGTGACTCTGAAAAGTCCTTAACTCCCCATTGCCTCCAAAAAAACCCATACAAAAAAGAAGATAGGAACTGTTTTTGTTGTTCATTTTTGGCCTTTATTTGTATCCTAAGAGTTTATGCATAGTAACCTGGTACATTGTAAGTGTTGGTAAATTATTGTTGACTGAGAAAAAGATAAAAATGAAGATAAAAAAGTTATCCTTAAACACAAGAACGCCAGCTTCTAGCATAAGAACTCACTGTTTCTTGAAAACTGCTGGGAAAACTGGACAATAGTGTGGCAGAAACTGGGAACAGAGCAATGCCTGAAACCATATACCAGAACAAAGTCTAAATGAGTACACTATCTAGGTATAAAGGCTCACACTATTAACATACTAGAGGAACAATAGTTTATTTGTCAGATTTCTGAAGAATGAAGGAATTCATGACAAAACAAGAGATAGAGAAAATATGAAATGCAAAATGGATAGCTTTGATTACATTAAACTGAAAAGTTTTTGCACAAACAAAACCAATGCAACCAAGATTAGAAGGGAAGCATAAAACTGGGAAAGAATTTTTGCAAGTAGTGTGTGTGATAAAGGCCTCATTTCTGAAATGAGTCAAATTTACAAGAATACAAGCCATTCCGCAATTGAAAAATGGTCAAAGGATATGAACAAGCAGTTTTCAGAGGAAGTAATTAAAGCTATCTATAGTCATATTAAAAAAAAAACTCTAAATCACTATTGATTAGAGAGATGCAAATCAAAACAACTCTGAGGTACCACATCACACTATCAGATTGGCTAACATGACAACACAGGAAGATGATAAATGGAGAAAATGTGGGAGAGGTGGAACACAAATTAATTGTTGGTGGAGCTATGAACTGATCTAGTCATTCTGGAGGGCAATTTGAAACTATTCCCAAAGTGCTATAAAAATGTGCATAACCTTTACCCAGCAATACCACTCGTAGGGCTGTATCCCAAAGAGATCATAAAAATGAGAAAAGGATCCACATGTTAAAAATATTTATGGCAGCTCTTTTTGTGGTGGTTAAGGACTGGAAATTAAGAGGATGCCCATCAATTGGGGAATGGCTGAACAAGTTGTGGTATATGAATATAATGGAATACTATTGTGCTATAAGCAATGACAAAACAGACAGACTTCAGAAAAACCTGGAAAGACTTATATGAACTGATACTGAGTGAAGTGAGAAGAGCAAGGAGAACATTATACATAGTAAGCCACAGTCTATGATGATTGATTTTGATAGACTTAACTCTTCACAGCAATGCAAGGTCCTAAAACATTTCCAAAGGATTCATGAGGCAAAATGTCATCCATATCCAGAAGAAGAACTATGGAGTTGGAACACAGAATGAAGCAGACTATTTTTTCTTTTATTATGTTTTGGTTTTTTTTTTTTTCTCATGGTTTCTCCAATTTGTTTTAATTTGTCTATGCAACATGACTAATGTGAAAATGTGTTTAATAGGGATGTATGTGTAGAGCTTATATGAGATTGCATCCCTTCTTTGGGAGGGAAGAAGAGAAAATTTGAAACTTATGGAAGTGATTGTTGAAAACTGAAAACATAAATTAATAAATTTGGGGAAAAGTCCTACCTAAAATCCTACTTCAACAAGAATTTACTATAATTTCCTTAATTTTAGTGCCTTTCTTTTGTTAATTATTTCCAATGTATCTTAAATCTAGCTTGCTTATTCCTGGTTCTTTTATCACAGGACGAGAGAGACAGTGAAAGAGAGAGAGAGAGAGAGAGAGAGAGAGAGAGAGAGAGAGAGAGATAATGTTTCATTTATATCCCTGAACAAATGTTGATGAATAGTAGAGCTTTTGGTAATCTTAGAAATCACTATTTTGTGGAGAAAGAAACAGTCATACAGCAGCAGAACTGGGATTCTAAACTAGGTCTCTTAAGACTAAAATTGATGAATGGGGAGGTGGAGTCAAGATGGCAGAGTAGAAGGATGGACCTCCTGTAGCTCTCCCCCCATAGCCCATAAATTACCTATAAAAAAAAAAGACTCTAAACAAATTCTAGAGCAACAGAAGCCACAAAATGATAGAGTGAAATAGATTTTCAGCCCAAGACAATCTAGAAGGCCAACAGGCAAGGTCTATCACCAAAGGCTTGGAGGAGAGCACAGCCTACCCTGGGCCACTCAGCACAGATAAGACTGGAGCAGGCCTCAGGGGACAGAATCACACGTAGCCTCTGTGGTTCCTAGATTGCTCAACCCACAAACACCAAAGATAGCTTCAAATATCAGTGAGAAAGCTCTTTCACTGGGTGAGAGAGGAGCACGGTTCAGCCCCAGCCCTGGTCCCAAGGATCCCATGGCAGTGGCAGCCATAGCAACAGTAGTTTCCACTTTTGGAGCCCTCAGCCTAAAGACCTTGGGGGAACCAAGTTGCTGATCTGTGTCTCAGTCCTGAATGGCAGTCCTGGGGTGAAGAGGAGTGCTGGCTTGGTGGAGCTGGTGATGGTGGTGGAGAAGGAATCCTACTCGCAGTTCCAGGGCAGAAAAGAATGCTTTTGGTTGTTCACAGACCAGAGTGCAGGCCAGGAGAGGAGTAGGCTCCTCTCCCTACATTGTGCCACCTTGGAGGAACTGAGAACTTATAGGTCCGTAGAGATATCTCAATGAACAAAACCTCTGAAGCCTAGCGTAGTATACCCTCCAGTTGACAAAGGACTCAAAAGTCAAGTAACTAGGTGAGAAAATGCCCAAAAAGGGGAAAAAATAAGACTAGAGAAGGTTACATTTTTGGTGAGAAGGTATTTTCTTCCATCTTTTCAGATGAGGAAGAACAAAGCACACCATCAGAGGAAGACAGTAAGGTAAAAGATTCTGCATCCAAAGCCTTCAAAAAAATGTGCAACAGTCTCAGGTCATGGAACAGCTCAAAAAAGGATTATGGAAATCAAGTAAGACAGGTGGAGGAAAAATTGGGAAGAGAAATGAGAGTGATGCAAGAAAATCATGAAAAGTGAGTTAACAGTTTGCTAAAGGAGACCCAAAAAATTCTGAAGAATATAATGCCTTCAAAAATAGACTGACCCAAATGGAAAAAGAGGTCCAAAAAGCCAATGAGGAGGAGAATGCTTTAAAAAGCAGAATTGGTCAAATGGAAAAGGAGGTTCAAAAGCACACTGAAGAAAATAATTCTTTAAAAAATAGAATGGAGCAGATGGAAGCTAATAACTTTATGAGAAACCAAGAAATTATAAAACAAAACCAAAAGAATGAAAAAAAGGAGAAGACAACGTGAAATATCTCATTGGAAAAGCAACTGACCTGGAAAATAGATCCAAGAGAGATAATTTAAAAATTATTGGTCTAACTGAAAACCATGGTCAATAAAAGAGCATGCACATCATCTTCCAAGAAATTATCAAGGAAAACTGCCCTGATGTTCTAGAACCAGAGGGGAACATAAAAATGGGAAGAATCCACTGATCACCTCTTGAAAGAGATCCTACAAGGGAAACTCCTAGGAATATTGTAACCAAATACCAGAGTTTCCAGGTCAAGGTGAAAATATTACAAGCAGCCAGAAAAAAAAAAAACAAAAACAATTCAAGTACTGTGGAAACACAATGAGGATAATGCAGGATTTAGCAGCTTCCACACTAAGGGATCTGAGAACTTGGAATATGATATTCCAGAGGTCAAAGGAGACTGGATTAAAACCAAGAATCACTCACTCAGCAAAACTGAGTATAATATGTTAGGGGGAAAAATAGAACTTCAATGAAATTGAGGACTTCCAAGCATTCTTATTGAAATGACCAAAGATGAATAGAAAATTTGACTTTCAAATACAAAAGAGAAGCATGAAAAGGTAAACAGCAAAGAGAAACCATAAGGGACTTATTAAAGTTGAACTGCTTACATTCCTACAAGGAAAGACTATATTTATAACTCATGAGACCTTTCTCAGTGTTCGGATAGTTGGAAGGAATATATATATATACACACACACATATATATGTATATATATATACACACATATATATGTATATGTATATACACATATATATACATATACATATATATGTATATATATATACATATATATGTGTGTATATATATACATATACATATATATGTATATATATACACACATATATATGTATATGTATATACACATATATATACACATACATACACAAGCACACGTAAACACATACATAAGTATATGTCCAAATATACCTATATATACAAATATATGTATATATGTATGTGTATGTATATGTGTGTGTGTGTATATATATATATATATATATATATATGTATATGAGAGAATATGTGTACAGGGTGAGCTGAATATGAACAGAGGATATCTAAGAGAATGAGAAAGCGAGAGATAGAATGTAGATAATCATCTTACATAAAAGAGCCAAGAAAGAGCCTATACAATGTAGGGTAAGAAGGGGAATGTGAGAGGGAATAAGTGGACCTTCCTTTCATTGGATTTGGTTTCAGAAGGGAATAACATAAAACTCAATTGTGTATGGAAGTTTATCTTACCCTACAGGAAAGCAGTGGTGAAGGGGATAAGAGAGGGGGGATAATAGAAGGGACGGCAGATTGGGGGGAAGTTGTAATTGGAAACAAACACTTTTTCCAGAGGGACAGGTCAAAGGAGAGAATTGAATAAGTGGAGGATGGGACAGGATAGAGAGACATATAGTTAGTCTTTAACAACATGACTGTCATAGAGGTCTTTTGCATAACCTCTTTTGCATGACCACACATGTATAACCTCTACTGAATTGCTTGCCTTCTCAATGAGGGTAGATGGGGATGAGGGAAAGGAGAGAATCTGCAACTCAAAGCTTTAAAACTGAATGTTAAAATTTTTTTTTGCATGCAACTAGGAAATAAGATACATAGGCAATGGGGTATAGAAATCTATCTTATTCTACCAGAAAATAGAAGGGAAGGGGATAAGGGCAGGGGTTGATAGAAATAGAGGGTAGATTGGAGGAAAAGGAAGTCAGAATAGATGCTTTCCTAGAGTAGGAGTAGGAGGGAGATGGGGAGAAAATTTGAAATTCAAAATTTTCTGGAAGTGAAAATAAATATATTTATTTTTTAAAAAACTCATCCTTGTCCTCAAGAATCTTATAGTCTATTGAGGAAAATCCATATATATGGGGTGAATTAACTACAATATGCATGCATATTGTTGTCAAATCAACAACTATTTGTGATTACGTATGCATATATGTACATTACACACATACACTATAGTGACTGGACCTGTGATTTCATTGATGCAATGAATTCCCCAGTGAGCAAACTCTCTTTACTAATGTAAGTTGGAATCTTTTCCACAACTTATGTAAAGTTGTCTTACATTCTTCCTGGAATTCAGTGAGGTTAAAGAATTGCTGAATGTTTTTAACCTTGATGAGGTTTAAGGACTGCAATATACCATACAGCTTAGTGGGGCAGTTAGGTGACTGGCTCAGTGGATAGAGCAATAGGCCAGGAGTCAGGAAGATCCGAGTTCACATCTGGCCTCAGACACTTACTAGCAATGTGACTATGAGCAAGTCACTTAACCCCTATTTGCCTCATTGCCTCCTCTGTAAAATGGATACACTGGAAAAGGAAATGTTGAGCTGCTCCTATATCTTTGCCAAAAAGACTGGGACACAAATGAATGATTGAATTATAACAATGTATACCAAATACATACCCAATATACATCAAAGATGGGACTTGAACTCAAGACTTCTTGTCTCCATGGCTATCTCTCAATTTACTATACTAGATTACTTCTCATTTTCTGGGGTAGAATACTGTTATGCTAAGCAAGACAGTTCATTGTATGATAGGTCTAGCATAGATATGAGCAAGCAGGGGTCTCTAGGAAGTACACTTAGTCTGGGGCAGCTCACAATCTGGTAGCACATAGAGGTTGCTGAGTGGAGACAAAATGTCATTCCTTCACAGTAACAATGGTATTGTTGATTTGTTTATAAATTCCTGAACAAGAGGTGAAAAGGTGAGGCTGCTACTATGCTTCTAGGAAGCAATTTGCATATCTTTCCTATTCTTTCTTTGCACCCCCACCCCCAAATCAAGCCAACCACACAAATATCATAGTTCATAAAGACACAAACAAACAAAACAAGTGTTCTTCACATAATACTTGGCTGGTGATTTAGAAAATAAATTTTCAATTTACCTCTGAGGTCTACCATATTCAAATGGTTATTTGCCATTATATGAAATTAACCTAAAACATCAATGTTCAGTATTTTTTCCATTCTGCAAATGTATTTTCTTTCTATTCCAGAATATATTGCCACCAGTGAACATTATAATTATATATGTTCAAGTGCTAATGTTGAGGTAAGTGTGCACATATTTGCTGATTTCCACTTGACTTTCTGACCTTTCTTTCTGACCATATTTGATAAGGAGTATTGGGAAGATGTTTCAGTTAACTTCAAATAATTGTCAGATGGAGAAATTGGGCCTCTAGGGATTGAAAAAGACTGAGGTCTACATTGTGCCTCCTGGCAGTCCATGGATAGGGCCTCTATGACTCATGCAGAAACCAGACTTTGAATGAAATTATGGTCCCAGGGAAATCTATCATAAGCAGAAAGTCAGAGCTAGTTGGGGAGTGGGGGTGCTAGACTAGGGTGGAGATAATTTTCAAGGGACAGAGCCATGTGGTTGTTAACGTAAATGTACGTGAGTTGGGAGTTCCCCAGACTTACAGCCAAGTTGGAAGGAATTACATCTCTATCTGAAAAATCCAAATCAAAGAAGTCTTCAATTTGGCAAAAACAATTTTTTTTTTTGTGGGGGGAAGCCCAAACTGGTTGAAGTAAAACATAATAGTAAATCAGTTCTCTGTGCCAAAATAGGCAGCTTAAGTCTCCTCTTATTAAGAAACCTTTAAAGCTCTCTAGGGTGGAATGACCAGTGTCCCACACCTCAGACAGCAAATGGGATTTAATCAGTTGTAAACATTACAAGTTTTAGCAGCTGAGAAGAACAGAGGGCAAAGTGATGACACTTACTTTGTCAGCTAAGCAGTTTTGATTTATGTCAAGTGTAAACTAACCCATAGCAGCAAGGTTTCAGCCAGATGGGCCTGGTTACTTGCTCTCTTTGAGAGGTATAGCTCTCATAACAGTCTGTAGGGAGATCCTCTCCTCATAAAGGGGGTGGGGATGGGAGGAGGAGATGGCAGTGTAATGGGTTTTCACTGCACTCAGACAAAAGTTTTATTGATGAATTTTGTTTTTTACATCATGGTGGTTTCTGGATATTACTCCTCCTTGCCCTTTCATTGAACCGTACCTTATAAAAAATAACAGTTAAATAAAACTGAATTAGTGGCAGTCTCAGACAGTTTATGTAAAATTCTGTCATTGTACTTTACTCCCTCTCTATTGAGAGGCCAGAAGTATTTTTCATCATTAGTTTTGTGTGACAAAGATTAGTTATTGGGATGAATATGAAGTTCAAGTGACTTCTAATGGTTTCCTTTGTTTGTTTACTTTTCCGTAGGTCATTATTTATAGTAAGCTTTTTTAAGGCAGGGACTGTCTCATTTTTATCTTTGTATGCCTAGTACTAGTTTAGTGCCTTATACATAATTGCAGTAAATAAATACTTATTGAATTGATTTCTGTAAAGATCGTTTTATGAACATGAGACCTTCATGTGTCTTTGTAGTATTTTGGAGTTCTTTGGAATGTAGTTTGCATATATGCACAAATGTGCACATGTTCGTATACTATGTATAATTTTTCTCAATCTGAGTTTTATTAGTCATGTATAATCAAGCAATCAAAAAGCATTTATTAGACACCTACTTATACAGGGGAAGGAAAGGTGACGAGGTTAATTTTGTCTATTGCTACTTTCCTCAAGTCATTTTTCAATGATTTTCCATTAGAGTTATTTAACTAAACTATAATCTTTAGATAAAAATAAATTTGTCTCACCTTTTACCAATGCTAATTCTAGCATTTTTGTTTCATATTTTATTCCTCTGACCAGCCTTTTGGGTATTTATTAGAGGGATACACTTGGAGTCAGAAAGATTTGGGTTTGAATCTTTACTATTGTGTTTAATAGCTATATGACCTTATACATGTCAAATGATTCTCTCAGTTTAATTTTTTTTTTAACCTGTAAAATAAGGATAATGGTCATTTTAACACTTGCCTTCCAGGATTATTGTATGAATTAAGGGAGACAACACACATAAAGTACTTTATAAAACTTAAATGCTATATAAAATTGAGCAACTAGGTAGCCCAGTAGATAGAATATCAGGCCTGAAGTCAGGAAAGTACATCTTCCTGAGTTCAAATTTGGCTTCAGACACTTACTAGATGTGTGACACTAGGCAAGTCACTTAACCCTATTTGTCTCAGTTTTCTCATCTGTAAAATGAACTGGAGAATGAAATGGGAAACCACTCCAATATCTTTGTCAAGAAAACCCTGAGTAAGGTCAAAAAACGATTGGACATGATTGAAATGAATGAATATATTAATATCAACTGGACATCCTTGTTTTTTCCCTATGTTATTATTCCTATATTATTATTGAATAATACTAGTGTGTGAACTTTACATAGATATTTTTGTTATACTAACAAAAGGTATTTTATTTCCTATATTCTAGTGAATTTTAAAAATAAAAATGGGTGCTATATACTATTGAAGACTTTATGAGTTTATATAATCATGTATTTTTATTATTTTGTCATTATCACATTGATAGTTTAACAAGTGCTAGACCACTTTGGCATTTCTGGTATGAATGAACTTAGTAAGAGCGAACTTTTTAATATACAAATATGATCTCCTTCCTAGCATTCAATTCAGTATTTTTACATCAATATTAGTGATACTGGTATAGAGTTAATTTCTTCAATTTATCTCTCCCTTTAATAAATATATAAATATATGCGTATGTATACATATCCACATGCACATTTAAGCATATGTGTACACAGCACATTTGATCATTTGTCTTCTATGGCTGGTCATTGTGTTGATTAGTTACTCAACTTTTCCAAGTTGTTTGTCTTTACAATTTGCTTGTTTTTTACAGAAATTGTTCCTCAGGTTCTTCTCACCTCACTCTGCATCAGTTAAAAAAAGTTGTCTGTAACTTTCCCCTTCATAATTTCTCACACACAATTTTTCCCATCATACAGGCATACATATATATATATATGTATATACACACATATACATACATATAAAAAATATACACACACACACACATAAGTACATGTAGTATGTTTTTTTCTAATGTTGATCCAGCCCTATATTCCTCACATAAATCCAAGCTGATCAAAGTATATAATTTTTGTGATGTTTACTATAGTCTCTTTGCCAATATTTCTTTGGAAAATTTTTTTAATTGATATTCATTAAGGATATTAATCTATAACTTTTCTGTTTTGAATCTCTGTGATCCAAACAAATATGGTATTGTGCTGAGAAAATCATTTTGTATCATAGAAAACATTTTGACTCCTTTTCCAGTTTTGAAATACTTTGTGGAGAAAAGTTAAGTAATTTGTACTATATGGATATAACATAATATTATTGTGCTATAAGAAATGAAGAGTGGTTTCTGCTAAACTTGGTAAGACTTGTATCAACTGATTCAGAATGGGCCAGGAAGAACTAGAAGAACAGTTTATATTATAACATCAGGGTTGTAAAAATTAAGAAATCTTTAAAAA
Organism: Notamacropus eugenii; assembly: GCF_028372415.1. Lineage (NCBI taxonomy): Eukaryota > Metazoa > Chordata > Mammalia > Diprotodontia > Macropodidae > Notamacropus > Notamacropus eugenii. Next base: position 122,695,096 of record NC_092875.1, read on the forward strand.
ATCTGATAAACGAGACAAGCAATCATTATTCCAAGGGATTAATAATAAAGAGTGCTACTTACTTTATCACAAAGAGATGATAGACTAATATGTAAAATGAGATAATTTTTTTGGCCAGTATTTTTGGCCAATTTGCTTGAATATGCTAATCTCTTAAAATAATTTTGTATTTTTCTCCCACAGGTGAAGTGTAAGGAGTTGAGTGACCATTCATGAAATTTAAAAAAAAGGAAAATTTTTAAAAATACAAAAAAAAAATTGAAGCCCCAATCAATTATCTTCTTTTTACTTTGCTTATATTTTGTCATTACTCATGCGTTTTTGTTTATAGACTATGAGCTCCTAAAGGACAAGGAGGTTTTCATTTTTGTCTTTTTCTCTGCAGTACCAACACAACATTTGGCACATAAGTATTAAGTACCTAATAAATGCCTGTTGAGCAGTTGAGATGAAAGAGCTAGGCCTAGATGTGACTTCAGAGGTCATAGTGTACAGTCCCTTAATTTTATAGGTGAGGAACTGAGGTCAATAGAGTTTAAATGATTTTCCTAGTCACAGAGGTAGGAAATATAAGAGGCACCTTCTGAATCTAGTGCTCTTCTTACTATACCTTTTTATGATCTTGGGATTTCCCTAATTGCCTGTATTTGATAAATTACCTTTTTTTTTACATCTCACACTCCTACTTTCCACAGGTATCAGGTAAAAGTTTCCTTGATTTGCTTCTGGCAATCTCAACCTTCTATCTAGTACAGTGGAAAGAACCCTAGGACTATGTGATTTCTCTATATGATTTCTGTTTCTTTTTCATCTCTCGACTTCAGAAAAATAAAGGTTTGGGGTACATGAACTCTCAAATCTATTCTATTTCTAAAGCCCTTTATTTAGATACTTAAGTCCACTTTTAGGCAGAAGTATGTAACCTTAGGTTCAAGAATTTTTTTGATAGACAGACAGACAGATAGATAGACAGACAGATCCAAAGATGTAGAGGAGATAGAGATATGTATATAGACATTTAGAGCTGGCAAAGATAACAGATTCATGGAAATATTTCTATAGAGACAGGTAGAAAAACTAGAGATGAATCTATAAGGATAGATATATAGATGTAAACTGCATTTCATTGCATTGGCTTCCTTTGTAGTACTACACATTTTATTTTATGTATTTAAAAACATTATTCTGAGAAGGGGCTGATAGTTTTAACAGAATGCCAAAGAGTGTCTATGACACATTAAAAGTTAATAATTTCTGCCTTCTGATCCAAAGTTACCTTCCAAAAAACAAAAAACAAAGAAAACCAAAAAAACCACTCCAAATCACAAACCAACAGCAACAACAACAAATAAACAAATGAACGAACAAACAAAAACATGCGTTATATTTCTCACCATCTCTGGTATTGTCAACACCAGAAGAACATATTAATATTTTAACCCTGTGGTCTCAATGCTGACATCCCCTGAGTGTTGGGAGCTAAGTGGAGGACTGAGTAGTCAGTCAGAGCCTAGCACAATAAGCATGTATTAAGGAAACAAGTGGATCATTTTCCAGTCTTTTTTTTCCCCTTTTAAAAAATCTTCCTCTGCTCAGCAATTATAAGTAAATGATACTTGTGGTTTTGAGTTTAATAGCCTTGTGAGTTGATTTTACCCTGTTCTACAGCATCCATGTGTTCTTGATACATCCTGGAGTCAGGAGAGATAGCCCATACTACCATACTTTTACCCTCCCTGCTCTTTTCCCCAATCCTGCTTCTCGACAGGGGATCGGAGAAATCAGCTATGCTATGATGGTGCAGACTAGACTGGATCATTAACTTCCCTTCTTCAGTGTGACCTGGTGGTAAGTGGTTCAAATGAAAGCCACTGATGGCATAATAAATGTAAGACCACCAGAAATGCAATGCCAAGACCTTCTCATACCCCACATGATCTCTTCCAAATGTACAGCAAGGGTTTCATAGTCTAAACTCTAACCAAAAGTCCTTTTCTGGGTTTTCTTGCTGCTGGGTCTGGGAATTAAACTGTCATATCCATTATTTAATAATAGAACCTTCCAAGTGTCAATGTCACTTTACAAAGAGGTCAAATAAGTCTTTGTTTGATGCTACCCCAGGCCTTTGTGGGCTTTAATCAATCAAAGGCAAGAGCAAGGCTTTCATTATCTGGGAGGTTCTGGTGCTGGGGGTAGGGGTGAGGGGTAAGGGGAATTTTCAAAATCTTGTTCTAGAGGCTATAAATCTGTCGGTGGGCTTGTGGGGCCTCCAGACTGGCTTTAATCCTTTGTCCAGAAGGGTCATTTGTAAGGCCCATTGAAGAGTAAGTCATTCCCAGAAGGACACTATATTTGCTCACTGCTTCATCATTATTGCTTTAGACCTCACAGGAGAAAGAGAGGAGGCTGGGACCTTTTTTTGGGTAAAGCAATATTATTTAATGCCTCCTCTCCATCCTGTTTGAAATCAGGACTTTACAGATCAATAAGATAACAAGGCCAGGCCTATGTTAGGGTCTGGTTGATTTAAAACCTCCTAAGAAAGCTTCCCCGCCAGGGAGGGAAACCAACGCAGTACTTAGCCCCAAACTACCGTCCACAGAGGGATAGTAATCTTGGACAACAGCGAACAGAAGCCTGCCCTTGGATGAAGAGGCATGAGAGACATCCAGAGAGCAGGAAAGGAAGGCAGATTAGTGTGCGTCCTTGAAGTGAATGTGGGTATTGGGAATCGAAACCCTGTGTGGCAAGATCCCTTGTAATTGCTCACAGAAAGTCTTCCTTAAATTCATGGACCCATGGTTATTTCTCCTGCTGATCAATTAAATCTAACTTAATAAGGAGACAATGGAGAATAATATCTCTCGCTTATCTGAGCATTAGTGGAACTGGTTGAGGAATACAAGTCTGAGGTTAGAGGAAAAGTACCGTAAGGAAGGGGTGGTGTGAACTGTTCTAGGTTTGGCCCGTGTGGAGAAGGGAAGAGCTACTGAGGCAGGGGGAACTGTGTGACCCTGGGCAAGGAGTCACTGCCTCAGTTTCCTCAATTGTTAAATAAAGGGTGTCACCTACCTTCCAAAGTTGTGAAAATAGAATGAAATAATATTTATAAAATGTTTACTATGAAGCCTGGTACATAATAAGTGTTTATTCCTTTCCCTTTCCTTATTTGTTTTTTATGATTCTGTGACTTTGTTTGTCCTGGATTGGTAGATACAGCATCCAGCCTAGTGACAGGAAGACTTGAGTTCAAATCCAGCCTCAGATAATTTACTAACTGTCTGACTTTGGGCAAATCATTTAATCCTGTTTATCTCAGTTTCCCCTTCTGTAAAATGAGCTGGAAAAAGAAATAGCAAACTACTCCAGTATCTTTGCCAAGAAAACCACACCAGTCACAAAGAGTTGGACAGGCCTGAAAATGACTGAATGGCTTAATTGGCTTCTTGTATGAAAACTCCAGTGGTGCAGATTTAGAGAGTTGCCTGGGGGCACTGAATCTGCTATTAACATTCTACTACAAATATTTCAGGAAATAGAGGAATTTCTTCCTGAAGTGGTAGTTCAAGTGAATACATGATCAGAAGTTCAGAGACCTGGCTTTTCTATGTTTAAATACTGTCTGATTTTTGGTAAATCATTCAAGTCTTTTGGGGCAGTTTCTCTATCCATAAAATAAGAATAATAAATTAATTGTATTGAAACAAACTAAAACAAACAAAAACCCCACCACCAATAGAGATAATTTTACAATGGATATTTCTTGATGTAGGTGTATCAGTAAGTACCCCAACATACACAGGGGGGCTGCTATCACAGGTTCTTAAATCTGCACTCATAAAAAGAAAGGCAAGTTTTGAGGGGTTAACAATCATTTTAATCAAGCGCATATATCATTCCTTTAATCAAGCACATATATCATTCACCTGGTTTAGGGGAGTCAGCACCCTGAACTTCAGAGAAAATACAGAGAAATCAAAGATCAACAGACATGGCTTCCTCTGTCTGACCATAATCAATACATATATCACAAATCAACATATAGGTCCAGCTGTCTGACAGTTACCACAAAGGGAAGTACCAACATCTGGATTTTCCAGGTGTGTGTGTGTGTGTGTGTGTGTGTGTGTGTGTGTGTGTGTGTGTGTGTGTGTGTGCTCCCTAGCAGCTTCCCAGAGTCCTCATCTGGCCAAACAAGCACTTCCAGTCAGTAAGCCTCAAAATAAAACCTCACCTCAGAGTCTTTATACATTTTTTTAGAGATGGAGGGCATCACATCCCTTGAGAACCAGTGACTCATTAACAAAAGGTGTGGACCTTCCTACAAAGCTTCCCAGGCCCAACAAAGGGTGGAAAAGATCCTCCTTAATCACATTATTCAAAGGCATTATACTTCTTGGTATAAATAAAACCAACAAAAGATTCTACTTTGCTTGCTCTAACAGTAGGGTAACTAGTTTGTATTCTATAAATGGGAGTTCATTTAGGCATCCTTAGTAGACAAATGGTTTTAAAAGAAAATTCACTAAAAGAGACTCTTGCCCTAAAATACCAACTACCTAAGTAAACACGTGGACTTTTAGAGGCATAAGAAAGTGTGAAGATGTTCTAGCTCACTTCCTCCTTCATTGCAGGGATGGGGAATTTTGTTGTTATTTCTTCATTTTAGTCCTGTCCAACTCTTTGGGACCCCATTTAGGTTTTCTTGGCAAAGATACTGGAGTGGTTTGCCAGTTCCTTCTCCAGCTCATTCTATGAGGAAACTGAGGCAAACAGGTTTAAGCAACTTATCCAGGGTCACACAGCTAGGTGACTGATGCTGAATTTGAACTCAGGTTTTCCTGACTCCAGACCTGGCACTTTATCCACTGTGCCACCTAGTTGCCCCCGTGATAGGGAAAGAGAAACAAAAAAGTGAATGAATTTCCCAGCAACCCACAATCAGTAAGTAGCAGAATCAAGATACAGACTCAAGTCTCCTAATTCCAAACCCAAGGTTGTTTTCCTCTGTACCATGCTCCTCAGTCATAGAAAGTGCTTGACAGTTATTCTTCCATAGACTGAACCATCGGCATATGGGCAAATCACATTAGTGACAGGCAATCTTCATCTCCAAAGTCCCTGGGCAGTTTCATAGGAAGTATCAAGTCCTGTTTTGATTTTATACCATTTGATTCTTCTATTTCCACCCCTTCCCCCAGATCGAAGATTTTACCCTGTTCTAACTGTGAAAGGCAGGATGACATTATAGAAAGATCATTGGTTTGGAAATCAGGAGGCCTAGTGTTTGTATGATTTTGGATAAGGCAAATCCTTTCTCTGGATTTCAGTCTCTTTACATGTCAAATGGGTAGATGTATATATGTATGTATATAAATGTAGAGGTGTATGTGTATATAGATAGGTGAATACATGCAAACATATTTATGTAGACATATGTGTGTTTGAATGCACATGTATATATGTATAGACATGCATACATGTACCTATATTAATGTATATATAGATAAGAATATATAACATACATATAAGATGTATATTTACACACATAGGTATATAGGAAAATATACTCTTGAAAGTTTCTTTAACTTTGATGAGAAAATGGTTTTTCTGTTGCTGTTGATTTCATTTTCTATTTCTTAGATTTGCCTGGCAACCAAGATATTTAGTCAAAAGATGTATTTGAGCCTGGTGGTATGAACTTTTTAACTAGAATTGAGACTATATGTTGTTGTAAAGAGTTTGGGGCTAATATTGTTCTGATGAAGATGAGAGACCGTCTAACCAAGATTCTGAAGGGAATGCAGGGCAATCTGTAAGAAAAGCAAAGTCTCTCATTCCCTTTCCCAGGTAGGACCTTTGTTGATCCATGGCTGAGTGAAGGGTTAATAACTTTTCTGTAGGTCTTTGTTGATCCCACTTAATTTCAGTATTTTCTATGTTTTGATTACTTCCTATTTATCTGAATCATACCATGTTTGTACATAATCTTTGCATGTTGGCTCACGGTGCTTGTCACAGTGCCCAGCACATAGTAGGCATTTAATAAATATTTACTGACTAACTAAAGGTAAATATACCACTTACTGCTTATGAACTATGATTCTGAGGGAAAGTGGACCCTTTGAGAGCACTTTGGGCCCAAGGTATCTTTGTCAGGGCACGCTCTGCCCTGTTTGGTGTTAGCTCTAGGAGCTAGCTATGTGCAATATTTTAATCAACCGTCAAAAACTATTTGCTTGACAAAACCAAGGGATAAAGTCAGGAACTGAGAGTTATGTTTCACATAACAAGCAGGTCAAATGAAGAGGAATTTTTAAGTCTAAGTCAGAAATTTGTATAATCCTTGATTTCCATATTCGCAGTTTAAATCCCTTTAAGTTGAAGTGTTTTTATTTTTGTCTTATTTTATTTTTAGAGAAACAAACTAACAATGGCTCAGGGAAACTAACAAGATTTTGTCCAATGTAATAATACTTGTACTGCATACCTCATAGGGCTATGGCGAGATTCCAGTTAGATGCACTTTGTAAACCTCAAAGTGCTATGTAAAAGTTAATTTCTCTTATTGTTTCATATAGCCTCATTGATGGACTATCTTTTTAAGGGTTTAAATTAAGGAGAAAAGGGCAGGAATTATTTTCTTTCCTGTGGTTGTTACTCAGTTATTTCAGCACTGTTTTACTCTTTAGGTTCCCATTTAGAGTTTTCTTGGCAGAGATATTGGAGTGGTTTACCGTATCCTTCTCCAGCTTATTTTACTGATGAGGGAAAAGAGGCAAACCCCTATTTGTGTTAAGTGACTTGCCTAGAGTCACGCATTGGTGTCTTCCTAGAGACCTGAATACAGACCTGGGACTCGATCCATTGTGCCACCTCACTGTCCCAATCATTCATTAAGAATAATTGCAGCTAAAATGAACTGAAAGGCTAACAGACTAATGAACTCTGACAAACAATCCCTTTTTGGCTGCTGATTTGAAAATGGATTGGGAAGGAACAATGGAGAGATGCAATGACATAGTGAAAAGCTCACCAGACTGAGGGCTGAAAAACTGGAATCACAGATTTTAGTTCTGGAAGGAATCTTTAGAAATCAGTAATCCAATTGCCTTATTTACCTATGAGGAAATTGATCCTCAAACTGGTTGTGACTTCCCTAAAGTCACAGTGCTTACAAGTGGCAGGGGCACAATTCAAATCTAAATCCTATGACTCCAAATAAATCATGTATATATGAGGACAATTCAACCTAAAATGGAGTAGGTTGGAAAGAGAGAGTATCCTATTCCACTGAATTATACAATAGAGATATCTGAATTTTCTGCTTGGAAGATTTCAAGGGATTTTTAACTTGAATGGGAAAAAAAAATAGCATCTTTTTTTCTCCCTAACATCTAAGTGAAATTTAGCATTCCCTTCTAATATGAATGAATATAGGCAACAAACATTATTTTGAGAAGCGGTGAATAAGTTTCACCAAACTGACAAAGGGATCTATGATACACACACAAAAAGTTTAAGAATTTCTCTCTAAATGGATTAATTCCATCTGGTGATTAAAAAAAAAATAGTGTGCATAGATCTGTGAACATATGTAATTGTAGTGAGACCTAAGATTTATTACCTAAGACCTACTACCTAAGAGGTCATAGTCAATCAAGGAGCACCTTTTCGGTGTTTACTACGTGTTTATACTGGAATAAACACGAGGCTACAAAAAAGGCAAAAACAGTTCTTGACCTCAAGGAGCATACATTTTAAAGGGAAGAAACAACATGTAAATAACTAGGTATATACAAGGTATATAAAGAGTAGAGGGATGGTAATCTGAGAAGGGAAGACACTATATGGGGGGTGGAGGACCACATTTTGAGCACAGTATTAAAGGAATCCAAGGAAATCAAGGGATGGAGGTGAGGAAGGCAAAGCTTTCTAGGTATGAGGGGGAGAGAGGGGAAGACAGCCAGTGTGTGAGAAACCTGCTCACTTGAAACAAAGCACCATACTCTGTGAAAATTCTCATTTTATTTTAGCCAATTGTTCTAGGCTCCTAGTGAATGGGTCACTCTCTAACGGAGAGGATGCTTGCTGGGACAAATGCAACGGTTTTTATATTGTTTCCCAATTTGAATTTCCCACCTCAATCTTCATTGGCTGGATGCAGCCTCCTGAACCTCCCACTGCATCTTTTCCTTCTTGATAGGCTCCCCTTCAATAGTTTGTTAGGCACGTGGACAAGCTTCTGACCTTTTACCTCATCAGAAGCCTGGGTCTGCTGGATCACTTCTGATTAGAAGCAGTAACCTCTGAATTGCATTCTGCTATCACTCAAAGCTGGGAGGAGTTTTATCCTGCGGAAACTGAATTCCTCCTTTTGTTTCCAACAAATGTAAAGTCATGAAGATAGCAAGTGAAGTGTCATATTAGAGCAACAGCAGGTGGGCCACTGTAGCTAGATTGTAGCAGTCATGGGGGGGGAGTAAAGTATAAATTTTGTTGGCCAAAAGTTGCCCAATTAACTTGAGGTTTTACTAGCTACATTTCTTTCTTTCTTTTTCTTTCTTCCTTCCTTTCTCTCTCTCTCTTTCTTTCTTTTTTTCTTTCTTTCTTTCTTTCTTTCTTTCTTTCTTTCTTCCTTTCTTTCTCTTTCCTTCCTTCCTTCCTTCCTTCCTTCCTTCCTTCCTTCCTTCCTTCCTTCCTTCCTTCCTTCCTTCCTTCCTTCCTTCTTTCCTTCCTTCCTCCTTTCTTTCTCCCTCTTTCTTTCCTTCTTTCTCCCTCTTTCCCTTCCTTTCTTCCTTGCTTCTATCTTTCTGCTTTTACAAAACCTTAAACTCAGCTCACTCTGAAGCTCATACATTGGACCACAATAGGTCCTTGCCCAAGCTCTACTTTATTGCTGTATTTTGGGCTCTCCTGGTTTAGAATGAATGTCAGAGTTGCTTCTCTTTGGAACAGCAACTCATGAGGGTCTTCCCCTCCCAGCTTGATTTTTTTTTCTTTTTTCCTAATTAAAGGGGCCATCCCTGGCCTCTCTTCTATCTGTACAGCTCTCCCTCACTCAAAACAAAGTCAAGTGCAAGTCATGTCATTATTTCTCTGATGACATGGTCTTCTTTGGCAATGAAGGATGAAGACACACTAAAAAGACCTATTCACTGAGTGGGCTAAAGTACTTGAAATGGCCTTAGCCTAAAAGAGCCAGGGTCTCCCATTGCATCCTGGGCCATCTCCAGTCATCCTAATGAATATCTGGTCACTGGATCTAGTTGGCTCAGGAGGAGAAAGTGAGGCTGGTGACTTGCACAGCCCTCCCTCACTCAAATCAGTCAACTGCAAGTCATGTCATCAATTACCAATGTCATAATCTTCCTCAAAAACGAAGGACAAACACAACAACAACAAAGTATAGAGAGACAACAAAGCTAGAAAAGGTAAGATGATAGGATCGAAGATTTTGACTTCAAAGATGTTTTAGAGATCATAAGGAAACTGTCAATAAACATTTGTCCAAGGGACTGTGCTAAGTTGTGGATATGTAAATGCAAATAAAGCAAAGATTGTTCCTGTCCTGAAGGAGTTTATAATCTAAAGGGGGAAGGTCAGCTCTCAAAATAAGCCTGGAAAAGGGTAGGGGCCAGTAAAGAATGTCACAAGGACTTGATGGAGAATTCCAGAGGAGTGTAAAAGCTACAATGTGGCTGGTGGGAAATGGGAAGAAAAACAGTGTCAAATCCCCTCCTCAAATGAAGACTCTGGAGCCCGTGGCCCTGTCTTCCAGTCAGAGAGTCCAGTCAGAAGGGCAGAAGATACTAATGAGATGTGAGCACCAAACATTTAATCTTGCAGTATAATATGATTGTCCAATGATGGATTTTCTGGGAAAGGAAGGCATGATGGAGGGTTCTAAAGAAATTGCAAAGCAATGTAGATGGTCAGAAGTAAAGAACTCAGTGAATTCAAGTGACTAGTCAGTAATATAATTAAGAATAGGTGACTTTTCTTTTAACTAACTTTTAGTCAGATTAGAAATGAGTTGGTTGTGATTTCAATATAACTTAGCTAATTTAAAAAGTTAAACAGTAAGATATTTCAAAATAATCCTTTGGGGACTTCTATGACACTGAAGAAGAGGGATTAGAATTGTACTGTGGCAGCCAATTCAGGGCATGGATTCCAATACAAATGAAGCACGCTAGTGTTTCTCAGAGGATGCTTGGATTCCCTTTCATCTTAGGTCATGAAATAACATAATACAAATGAAAAGTGCTGTATAAACAGCAAGCCTCCAATATGGAAGTACGATGGAAGAGTGGTCAGATGGAGAGAAATGGATAGAGGGGGACTCATTGTCATCATTCAATTCATTTTATCTATTTATACTTCTTGGTGCATTTCAGGTATCTGAGCCCAGGTCCAAGGGAAAAAAGAAAAGAAAAAAAAAGGAAAGACCAGAAATTCTATGTTTATAATCCCATGTATTTTGTTTCCGTCTCTGTTCAGATAGGCAGAAGATGGGCACATCCCACAAAGTTTCTGGCTTCCCAGGCAACTCTCTGTGGTTTTGTGGGATCTGGTTTACAATACATCCCTTCATCCCAGGCTAGTGGCTCTTTCTATAATAAATGGTTGGTTACTTATAAAGCAAGTGAGGATCAGAGCTGGCATTCCAACCTGGGTGTCCTAACCACAGAGCCAGAGCTCCTGGTACTTCAACTATCCCAGTCTGTTCCCTAGGGGTAGAGTTGGGAATGAGACTCAGAGTTATTACAGGGAGGCCATGGAACCCTATGTGGAACCAGTTTTAAGGTTAGAACTCTTGTTGCTTCAAAAATGATGTCTGACCCCTGGGAGCTGTATAAAAGCACTACCAGCCAACTCATTTAAAGATTCAATATGAAAGATGCCTGCTATACACTCAACAGAAAATGGATGTCTCATGCATATGTATGCATTGCTATTTTTATGATGTAGGTGGAATGCAAATTCGTATAATGATAGTAACAATAATAGTAAAAAATAACAGTTACATAGCTCTTGTAGCTCCAGGTACTAAGTTAAGTAGTTAACAATTACTGCATTAAGTCCTTGTAACAATCCTGGGATGCAGGTGCTATTATAACCCTCATTTTACAGATGAGGCAAACTGAGGTTAAGTGACTTGCCCTGGGTCACTCAACTAGTAAATGTCTGAAACTGAATTTGAACTTAGCTCTTTCTGATTCCAGTCCTGGAGCTTTATCCACTCAACCACCTATATACCCCAAATGACTAATTCTTTTAGAAGCAGAAGTGAATTCATACTAGGTATTTGTTATTATAGGGCAGCTAGGTAGTAGAGTAGACAAAGTGCAGGATCTGGAGTCAGGAAAGCTTGCCTTCCTGAGTTCAACTTTGACCTCAGAACTTTGTGACCCTGGACAATTTCTTAACTCTGTTTGCCTCAGTTTCTTCATCTGTAAAAGGAGTTGAAGAAAGAAATGGCAAACCACTCCAGTATCTTTGCCAACAGAAACCCCAAATGGGATCATGAAGAGTTGAACATAACTGAAAAGGACCGAACATTTTGCCATTATGTATTTTTTCAATAAAATATACTTATATTACCACTACTATTTTATGTGATTATATAATACCTTTTGACTTTGAAAAGGAATCCTTATGCTCAAAAGCGCTGCCAACCCCTATAGGGTACCATGCTGCTTCATTTCTCACATGCATATCTGATTTTCCTATTAGCCTGTCAGTACTGTAAGATCTCAGATTGCATTTTATTTACCTTTTATTTCCTCAGCTAATAGAATATAACTCTATACATAGTAATGGCTTAATGGATGTTTGTTGAAAAAATGAATTCATGTATGAATGAATGAAGGCATATTAACAAAGACAAAATTCTAATTTAAGTAACAATATTCCTAAATTGAATTACTGTACTTCTAAGGATAAAACTTGATTTCCTTGGACATAAATTTCTAAAATCACAATGGAAGACAATGACAACAATTGTAGTGAAAAAATATTTTCTCCCTCCCTAAAGAGATAAACAAAAGGATGTTCTTTTTTTTTTTTTGAAGATAATACACATGCAGGGACCAGACAATAACTTATTTGCAGCTCATTTTGTGTGTTGTTTGGACTAGATTGCTGCTGAAGCCTCTTTTGACAGTTAAGTTCTGTGATTTTTCTGTGAAACATTATCTTATAATTCACAGTATTCAGTTTCATCTAGGTCCAGGAATGAAATGCATGTCTTCTCTCCAAAGACAGGTAAATTTGAGAAGGCTCATGATAATGATGAACTCAATGTACTTGGTGAAGGTGAGCTAGACTTCCTAACAACTAGAGCTGTCCAAAGGGGTTACTTCAGAAGGTGATGGGTTCTTCTCTATCAAAAGCCTTTAAGCAAAGGCCGAATGACTATTTAATATTCATTAACTTGTAGAGAAAGTTTCTGTAGGATACAGTTGGGACTAGCTACTATCTATGGTCCTTCTTTTCAATTCTAAAGTTCTAGTGAATAGAGCCCCAGTGCAGCAGTCAAGAGGATCTGAGTTTATATCTCACCTCAGATACTTGACACTCACTAGCTATGTGATCTTGGGCAAGTCACTTAACCTCAATTGCCTCATCCTGGGTCATCTCCAGTCATCCTGACGAATATCTGGTCACTGGATTCAGATAGCTCTGGAGGAGAAGTGAGGCTGGTTACCTGCACAGCCCTCCCTCACTCCAAACAAAGTCAAGTGCAAGTCATGTCATTATTTCTCTGATGGCATGGTCTTCTTTGGCAATGAAGGACAAACACACTGAAAGTTCTATGATTCTTCTTTGACTAAAGCAGTTTATTAAATTCTTTGCTAAGGCAGAGTGGTACTATGGTATATATCAGAAAATCTCAAATAGATAATATTATATATCCTTAAAGAACTTACGAGTCAAAAGAGGCATCATCAGCAATCCAGTCCAAATGACTCACAAAATGAGACAGCAAATAAGTTGTCCAGTCTCTGCATATATAACTATTGCCCTCAAAACAACCCATCCATTTTTTTAAATTTGTTTAGGGAGGGAGAAAATACATTTTCACTAGCAATTGTTGCCATTGTCTTCCATTGTGATTTTAGAAATTTATGTTCAAGGGAATCAAGTTTTATCCATAGAAGTACAGTAATTGAATTTAGGAATTATATTAATAATATCAAAACAGAAGAAGACAGATAAGATGAGAAACACAAACAATATAAACAAGGGACCTCCGATATCCATTGTCTTTCAATTACCTAATACTATCTTTCCCGCTACAAAAACAAAAGCTATGGCATTTCCTCCCTGCCTCATTCCTCCAGCTAGTAAGACATGATAGGATCAGAACTTGTTTTGCTTAAAGGAATAGGTTTCCTCTTCTTCCTCTTCCTATTTGCACACCCAATTCATTATCTCTAGCCAGTAATTCAGTAGAGGTCTGTACTGATTTCTTCAAATGTCAGTCTCCTTGCCCAGATAATATAAATTGAGTCTGTATGTACACTGCTTTTGCTTATCTGAGAACCTATATCCTCCCAGTAGAACATAAGCTCCTTGAGGGCAAAGACTGTTTCCCTTATGTATTTTTATCCCTGTCAACTAGCAATTTGCCTGGTATATAGCAAATGTTTAAAAAAATGCTTTTGTGTTTGGTTAAGGTATTTACATTAGAAAAAAGCTATCTCCTCTGCAACAAACAAGGGGTTTTCATTGGAGTTTCCTCATTTTTCCCTCTTTCTTCAAAAGTCAGAAAAAAACTATGGCAAAATTTTTAGTTTAAGAATGGAGTTATTATTCAGAGAAAGTGCTGAAAACCCCCATTTGAGTCTGAAAGTGAAATTGGATGGTTATTTAATGAACATGCTGTAGCAACTCATCTAGTCTCTGGAGAGTTTGCTTGATGACCCAACACTTCTTATTCATCCCTAGTTTCTATGATTCCCTAAACAAAAACAAAACATGGTTTCAGCTGAAATGGGTAAAATGTAGATTCTGAGAAATGTTTTCTTGCTCCATGTAGTAACTCAGGGGTAATCTAGCTCATGATGTAAGCAGGCCAGAGCACGGATTCTCAGAGTCTGTCAGGAAGTAAAGCTGTCAAGGAAGAATGATTTCTCATTAGTATTGGCCAGCTGCTGGGCTACATATCTTCACCCAAAGAAAAAGAATGCCAAGTGGAATCCAAAACTCTTTTCAAATAGAAGACTCTTATGTGGGAGTGATGGGCACTTTCTCTGTCTTAGGGTGGAAGCAGTTCATATTCCAAACCTCAGTTTGCCTCCACATTGTATTGGTTCTTCTCTAAAAAGGTGATGGAAATGAGGAAGAAAAGCTAAAATATTTGAGTTTATAATATCCAAATCATGATTTGTGTTCTTTTGCCATTTGTGAATTGTCTTGCTATTAGCCATAATGATTAATGATGATGAAGATGATGATAGAATTAAAAGGCCCTCTGTAGGCAGTAGCCATATAATTTCAACAAATAATATGTCACAAAAAAGCTTTGAATAAGAGACTATCTTATGGATTTATTTATGGAGTCAGAATCAGTCAATAAGCATTATTAAGTGCCTATTGTTTACTAGGGACTGTGCATGGGGAATACAAAGGTATAAGACAGTCCCTGTCCTTGAGGAGCTTACAATGGGGGAAGACAACACAAAAGAGCTGAAAAGCAGGGGGTTGGGGGTTGGAGGAGTGGTAAGGTGAAATGGGAGCATGATGGAAAGTTCTAAAGACATCCTAAAGCAGTGTAGCTGATGGGAAATGGGGCTATATTACTGTAGGCTGCAAAAATGGAGTTCCTACCCCATACAACCTGGTGCCTAAAATTACATAATAGAAGTTCATCCTCTTCTATCAACAGATAAAAAAATCTCATAATACAAATAGATTTCAAAAAAATCTTGAAAATTCATCAAATAAGCTGGAACTGGACCATTTTCATTGATAAAACTGTGTTGATGATCATTCAGGTACAATGGGGATTTATAAAAAGTAAAGGATATTTTAATTGATATCACCATCCGAACACTCATAGTCTGTAAGGTATGGGAACAAAAAGATTTTAAAACTTAAAGTCCTAACAATAGACACCAAAATTATGTGGGGACAGGATGAGGCTGATGCCATCTGCACTGACCTATTAGCTATAGGAATTTTACAGAGGCTGCTTTTGGTGAGCATAGAGAGTGAGCTGATACCTCAACACTTTTGTTCAATTATACAAGGCAATTGTTTAGTAAATCTGTGTAATAATCTTATCAATATTAACTACAAAAGAATAATAGTAAGATAGCGATTTGTTCCTGGACTGTTTCTATCTGAACTCTGCCAAAGCAGAGAACAGTTTGAACAGCAATACAATAGCGTTTATACAATATGTAAAATTTTGATAACCAATTTACACACATCACATCATTTAAGCCTCACAATAATCATAGAAGGCAAATATGTGATTATCCACATTATATAGATCTGTATTGCCAATGTTATATTTGTAGTGCCCACAGCAGCCATGAATATCCCAGAGCAATTCTGAATCATGAAATACCACAGACTCTCCACATGGAAGACAGAACCAAAACATTTATTCAGATACCAGAAAGAGAAATTCATCGTAGTAACAAAAATCTATAGACAATAATATTGCAGAGAACAAACACTGTCCCTAAGCCTTCCCTGTGTTAGGCTTCCCACAAACAATCACAAGCAGGCTTCTCTTAAACACACAAACAAGCCCTTTTACTCATGCCAGCCAGTTGTCTGTTTGCCTACATCCTTCCTATCTCTGACTGCTCTCTGACTTACTTCCTTTCAGCTCTTCTCTAGGGCCACCTCTTCCTGTTTCATCCTCTCCTGTTCCATTCATTCAGCAAGCTCTTTCTACCACAGGTTCCATGTGACTCAGACTTCCATGTGATCTAGGCAGGACACATGGGCCTATTCATGGATGGGAAAGATCTTCCCATTAAGAAGCAAAATTACATTAACAATAAGCAAAAAATTACATTCAGCGGCAAGATCTTTTTTATCCATTACATAGGACAGTGGGGCAACTGGGATCAATAGCACTGTAACAGGCATAACAGAAAATAAGCATATAAAATAATATCTTAGGCAACTGGTGTCAAGAGAACTTTAAAACAATATAATAGGGATCACACAAAATGAATACATAAAACAATATCTTAGGGTGAGGCTTGAGCACAAACACTCCATCATTTCCCCCTTGAATGAATGAGGCCCCAAATTTGGGGGTAACAGGTGAGGGTCTCTTGTTCCATATCTACTTCCTGCTGAGATTGGACATAGAGCTGTCCCTGCCCCCAAGAGATTCCATTTAAGAGATCAGTTCTTCAGCTGGCATCCAGAACTCGGTCGATGTCAGGTCCAGGGGTGTCACATCACAGTCGTGTACAAAAGGTGACATCTGGCTTAAGCAGTCAGGCATCTTCAGGAGGAAGGTACTAAGCCTGCAGAAAGCAAATCTGTCAAACAAAGTGAACAGACAAAAAGCCAAAAAAGAAAAGAGACAATAACCAGAAGCAAGGCAGATGAGTCAGGACTTGTTTCTGGAGTCCATGAACCCACTATCGTAGCCTCATTCACTGTTGTTTACTTTCTTCTAACTTGAGGTCTCAGAGTGATCATTATGGCTAGAGATATACCCTCTTTAATCTGAGCTGGGGTCTGGCAAACCCCATTCTCCCTAGAGGTGTGAGAAACCTAGATACAACATTTCAGGAGGAGCTGTAGGGGCTGTTCTCACTTCCCTGCTCAGCCTAAAATTGAGCCTCTTTCCTCAATACATTTTATATAGTTCTTTAGTTGGAATGCCATCTATTCTTCCAAATAGATCTCCATAGAGCAATAAACAATTCTTTTCTTGTCAATTTATTCTGACTTTTAATCTACTGGCTAATCTTTTCTCTCCAAGAAATTTATCTTTTTCACTGATTCTCACCATCCAGGATACCAAGATTTTCTCATCCTTTGGGTGAACTGACTCAAAATATGTTACCTCCTGTTGAGTAAAATCCTCCCCAAACACTGTATAGCCTACTTGATTCTCCTACTGTGCTTCTGCCTGAGAAGCAGTCCACGCATTCTATCTCTCATTACTTTTTTGCTTCTTTTTGTGAGCTAAACCAACAATAGCTTTTCTTCCTGCCACTTGAGACCCTCCAGCTTGCTCTTCTAAAGGAGAGTTTGAATACTGCAGCATGAAAAATCTCTCATGCAAACCAGCCAACTCCCTTTCCATCTGAGCCTTCTCCTCCAGCAGCTTGTCACTTGCTACTTTTACATATAATTTGATAGCTTGTGAGTAAGGCTGAGCCTCTCCTACACCCCTGACATTTCTTTTCCTGGTTCTATTGGTATTCCCTGTAAACATCTTTCTAAATCTTTGGGTTCTCCCTTCTGTAGCCTTGGTTCCCAGTTTTTACAAAACCCTGTGCCTTTAACTCATTCTCTTGCTAGGGAGGAATAAGACAAATTCTCCCACTTTGGGACATCCATTTCTTCTTCCTCTCTCTCCTCTGCCTTTTTGTCTCCAAATGCAGGTCTGATATTTTGTAATCTCATCCTTGTCGTCATTTGTAGTGCCAATACCCATGGAAGCCATAAATATCCTGGTACAATTCTGAATCATTAAATACCACAGACTCTCCACATGGAAGACAGAAACAAAACATTTATTCAGATGCCAGAAAGCCAAATCCATCACAGTAACAAAAATCTATAGACAGTAACAGTGCAGAGAACAACACCATCCCCAAGCCTTCACCCTGCTAGGCTTCCCACAAACCAGCTCCATTAAACAAATCATGAGCAGACTCTCTCACACAAAATCACAATATTTCACTCATGCTAGTCAGCAGCTTGCTTGCCTTCATCCATCTTAGCTCTGACTGCCCTTTGACTGACTTCCTCTCAGCTCTTCCCTAGGTCCCTTTCTTCCTGTTCCACCCATTCAGCAAGCTCCTTCCACCTGCACAAAGATAAGGAGCAGCATGTCAAATTCAAAGAATAACTAGCCACAGGTAAACCTGAAGGTACCCACTGCTGGGCAACCTTTCTCAGAGATGGGAGATTGTGTTTGATTGTTAAAGGTCAGATTTGTGTTTTTAAGAACAAATTTTCTGGACTCATCACTGTCCCTTAAATGCATTTTGGTTGTACCTTTTTGTCCTTGCTCTCTAGTAGTGTAGGATCTGACTCTGGATGATAGATGACCACCAGGGAAACAGCTGCCAAACCAGAGAATGTGACTGACAACCACTAGGGCCATATAAACAATCACAGAGAGAAAAGTAGGGAAAACAAAAAAAATAATAATGATAATTCCAGACTACCATGACTGATCAGCTGCAAAGCTCTTGAAATCTTGAAATCACTTCCTCTCTCTCAGACCACATGGAAATACTTATAAGGGCTGAATTAGTCTGACCTGGGTACCCCAGCATTGAGGGCAATTTAGAATCAGTGTAAAAGTCTCATAGATCTAGTTAAATCAGAGACCCTTGTCTTCGCTGTGTAGTCTCAACTGAGCTCCTCTGCCTATTATAAGTATTAGAATTTATAAAGCATAGGCTTTTCATTTTGTTGGCTCCTCATGAGAACCCATGTGGTAGGTAATACTATCTTCCTCATTTTACTGATGAGGAAATTGGGGTTGAGAGAGGTTAACTGACTTGCCCAGGATCATACAGGAAAGAAGGAAAAAGTATTTATTTAATGCCTACTATGTGCCAGGCATAATGTGAAAGATTTAAACAAATACTATCTCATATGATCCTTTCAACAGCCCTGAGAGGTTGTTGCCATTATTATCCCCATTTTTCAATGATATAGCTAGTGTATGAAGAAAGGATTGAAATCAAGTCTTATTCAAATCAACAAGTATTTACTAAGCTCCTGCTGTATTCCTGGTTCTGTGCTAAGCCCTGGAAATAACAAGAAAAACAAAAACAAAGAGGTAGTTCTTTCTTTCAAGGGGCTCAAATTCTAGTGCAGGATCCAATATGCAAACCAAGATGTACAAATAAGTTATAAAGAAGATAAACAGGAGATAATCTCAGCAATAAGATAAATCAATAAATTAAAGAGACCTGGCAAAGAATGCTTTCAGAAGGTGGGAATTTTAGCTGAGAAATAAAAGCATGCCAAGAAATTCACGGAAGCTGGGAGGCAAGGAGAGGGTTATAGGAGTCTGAACCAATTAGTGAAAATGCACAAAGGCAGGAGATGGTGTATTATGTGTAAGAAGCAAAGAGGAAGTCAGAGTATGTAGATAGGAATAAGGCACCAGAAGCCTAGAATGGTGCATTTTTAGAAAAGCATGGAACCAAAATAGGACATTCCTGCATTATTTAAAAGAAAAAGAAGAATTGACAGAATAAATAGTCTACAGAGCAGAAATAATTAGCAGAAAAAAAGAACTTTAAGCTACAGTGCCAGGTCTCACCAAAAGAAATAAACAGAATTTTAGAAAACTTAGATGTGCTAGAACTCTGGAGAATATTAAATAGGAATAAAAAAGAGTATTTTTCAGTTGCGTAAGGCACTTGAAGAAAAACTGACCATGCACTTGTATTAGTGTACACCTCATAAATAAATGTACAAAAGAAGAAATCTTAAATGCAGACTTTTCAGATCATAGTTCAATAACAATTAGCTTCATTTAAAGATCTTAGAAATATAATTTAAAATTAATTGGAAACTAAATAATCTAATCATAAAGCATGAGTCAATGAATATTATTAAAGATAATAGCAATTATGAGACCAAAATTTGTGAGATGAAGCTAAATCAATCATTAGGGGAAAATGTATATCTTTTAACATTTGTGTCAATAAAAGAGAAAGAGCATATCAACAAACTAGGCATGCAATTATAAAATAGAAAAAAAAAAAACAAATCAAAAATATACCAAAATGAAAATCAAAGGAGAGATTAATAAAATTGAAAGTAAAAAAAATTCAACTAATAAATAAAGCTAAAAATTAGTTTTATGACAAATAATAAAATAAACAATTGACAAAAGTGATTTTTAAAAAAGGAGAAAACCAAATTACCATTATCAAAAATGAAAAGCATGTATATAAAACCAATGAAGATGAAATTCAAGCAAGTATTACAGGCTACCTTGCCCAACTTCATGCCAAGGAAACTATTATTTCTAAATAAATATCTATGAAAAATAGACATTGTCCAAATTATTAGAAGAGCAAATGGAAAATTGAAATAATCTTATTTTGGGAAAATGAGTTGAACAAACCACAAATGAAGTTGCTAAGAGGTGACAACAACCCAATCTGAGATGAATTTACAAGTAAATTCAAACAAACATTTAAAGAACAATACATTTCAATACCATGCAAATTGTTCGGGGGGAAAATATGTAAACAAGAAAACCTACTAAGTATCTTTTGTGACATAAATTTGGAGAGCAAAAACAGAACAAACAACTATATAGACCAATTTCCCTAATGAATATTGATGCAAAGTTTTAAAATAAGATACTACCAAGGAGATTACAGAAATATAACATAAAGAAGACAGATGAATCTAGGTCACAGTGGATGGAGCACTGGTCCTTGGAGAAAGAAAAACCTGAGTTCAAACCCAGCCTGACACTTACTAGCTGTGTGATCCTAGCCAAGTCAGTTAACGCTGATTGCCTCAAAAATAGAAGTTCATACACCATGACCAGGTTGGAATTCAGGGCTCCTTCAAAATTTGGAAGACTATAAACATAATTGAGTATATCAGTAACCGAAACAGCAAAAAAAAGAACCATTAAATTCTATCAATGGATGCACAACAAACTTTTGACAGGACATATAACATATTCCTATTAAAAACACTAGAAAGCATAGAGTTTTCTTAAAATGACAAGTAGAATCTATCTTAAAACAAGGCAAATATCTGTAATAGGAACCTTAGAAAATCAACTAAAAACTAGTCAAAATAATTAAAAACTTTAGCAAAATTGCAGGATATAAAATAAATCCTGACAAATCATCAACATTTTACATATTATCTACAAAATCTCTCATGAAGATAAAGAAAAGGAAATAACATTTAAATTAACTGCTAACAGGATAAAATATTGGGTAATATCTCTGCCAAAACATACATAGAAACTATATGAATGTAATTTTAAAAATTTTTACACAATTTAAAAAAAATTTGTTTTCAGTTTTCAACATTCATTTCCACGAAATTTTGAATTTCAAATTTTCTCCTCATTTCCCCCCTTCCCACCATCCCAGGACAGTATGTATTCTGATTACCATTTCCTCTAGTTTGCCCTCCCTTCTATTCCCCCCACCATCCTTTTGAAGAAATTATTTTCTTTCAGTGAGCTTTTGGATCTCTTTATCCATTTGGTCTGTTCTGGTTTTTAAGACATTCTTCTCCCCATTGGCTTTTTGGACCTCTTTTGCCATTTGGGTTAGTCTAATTTTAAAGGGACTATTTTCTTCAGCATTTTGGGGAGTTTCTTTTAGCAAGCTGTTGACTCATTTTTCATGTTTTTCTTACATCACTCTCATTTTTCTTTCTAATTTTTCCTCTACTTCTCTTACTTGATTTTCAAAATCCTTTTTGAGCTCTTCCATGGCCTGAGACCAATTCAGTTTTTCCTTGGAGGCTTTGGATGCAGGGGCTTTTGCCTTCTTGCCTTCCGCTGGTTGTATGTTTTGATCTTCCTTATCACCAGTATTGTCAGAAAATACCACTTCATAAGAAAGTAAGGGTCTATAGTCTGTTTCTTTTTCCCCTGTTTCCTCATTTTCCCAGCTGATTAATTGACTTTTGATTTCTTTGTTAAGTGGAGGTTTCCAGAAGCTGTCTCTACTTCAGCAGTGGCTACAGCTGCCCTGGGGTTGAGGCATGACTGGGCAGGGGCTGGGCCAGGGGCTGGGATCAGGACTGGGCCAGTGGCTGGGGCTGGACCATGTTCCCCTCTCAACCAGATAAGAGGGACCCTTGTCACTCACTCTGGAAGCTGTCTTTGGCATTTGTGGGTTGAGAAGTTTGGAAACTGCAGCAGCTACCAGCAATTTGGTCCCCTAAGACCTGCTCTAGCTCTATGCCTACTGGTATGACCCATGCCAAGCTGCACTCTGCTCCCATACCTTCCATATTTTCTTGGGCTGGAAATTTTCTTCAGTCTGTCATTTGTGGGTTTTGCTGCTCTAGAATTTGTATGCTGTCATTTTTTATAGGTTTTTGAGGGTTTTGGTGAGAGTGCCCAAACAAGTCCCTGCTTCTCCTCCATCATCTTGGTTCCACTCCTCTTGAATACTGTCTTTCTATACCAATAAAGATGAATTTAAGCAATTGGATAAATATTAATTGCTCATAGATAGACTGAGTCAATTTAATAAAAATGACAATATTATCAAAATTAGTTTTATTTATTAAGTGACATATCAATCAGACTATGAAAAATTGTAGACCTAGAAAAGTATTTTTAAAAATTCATCTGGAGGAACAAAAGGTCAATTGTACTATAGGAATCAATGAGAAAAAAGTGAAGGAAGGAGTCCTAGTATTATGTGACATATAACTATACTGCAAAGTAGAGATCATCAAAACAATCTGGCACTGGATAAAAAATATAGATTTAAATCACTGGATGCATGACTTAGATCTAGAGTTAGGGAAGCATGGGGAAAAGGCCTGTTAGATCTATGAAGGGGAAGAATTCATGATCAAACAAAATATAGAAAGGACTGTGAGAATTAAAATGAATAATATTTGTTACATTAAAAGTTTGTGAACAAATAAAACTAACACAGACAAAATTAAAAGGAAACCAGAAAACTGGAAAATATTTTTTATATAAAGTTTTTCTGATAAAGGAAATTGAATCAATTTTATATTAAAAAAGCTGCTCCCCAACAGCTAGTTTTCAGAAGAAAAAAAAACATAGTCATATAAAAATGCTTTAAATTGCTAATGAGTAGAGAAATGCAAATTAAAGTAATTCTAAGGTATTACACATTATTTACACAATTAGCCATGTCAACCACATAACCAAAAGAGATTATATGATTATCTCAATAGATGCAGAAGAATCTTTTGACAAAATACAACACTCATTCCTATGAAAAACACAAGAGACCATAGGAATAAATGGAACTTTCCTCAAAGTGATAAGTAGTATCTATCTAAAACCAATAGCAAGCATTACCTATAATGAGGATAAGCTAGAAGCCTTCCCAATAAAATCAAGAGTGAAACATTGTCACCGCTATTATTCAATATTGTACTAGACATATTAGCTTTAGCAAAAAGAAAAGAAGAAAAAAAATGAAGGAATTAGAATAGGTAATGAAAAGACAAAACTCACTCTTTGCAGATGATATGATGGTATGCTTAGAGAATCCTAGAGAATCTACTAAAAACTTCCAGAAATTAACAACTTTAGGTCACAGGATATAAAATAAACCCACAGAAATCATTAGCATTTCTATATATTGTCAACAAAGCTCAGCAGCAAAATATAGAAATAGAAATTTCATTTAAAATAATTTTAGACAGTATAAAATATTTGGGTATTTGGGGTAACAAGTAGACTTGCTAATATAAACCCAAGAGAAATATGAAACACTTTTCATGCAGATAAAGAAAGTCAAATCTGAACAACTGGAAAAATATAAATTGCTCATGAGTAAGGGCCAAGTTAATATAATAAAAAAGATAATTCTACCAAAATTAATTTACTTATTCAATGTCATACTCATCAAACTATCAAAAAAAGTATTTTTGGAGCTAGAATAATAATGACAAAATTCATCTGGAAGACCAAAAGGTCAAAATAACCAAGGGGATTAATGAGAAAAAAATGCAAAGGAAGGTAGCCTAGTCCTACCATATCCAAAACTATTATAAAACAGCACTCATCAAAACTATTAGGTACTGGGTAGGAACTAGAGTGGTGAATCAGCAGAATAGGTGAGGTACACAAGACACAATACTAAATGACTGTAGTAATCTACAAAGACTTCAGCTTCTCAGATAAGAACTCACTATTTGACAAAACCTGCTGGGAAAATTGGAAAATAGTATGAAAGAAACTAGTCATAGACTAACATCTCATATTATATACCAAATTAAGGTAAAAATTGGTATATGATTTAGACATAAAAAGTAATATCCTAAGCAAATTAGGAGAGCAAGGAATAATTTACATGTCAAATTCATGGAAAAAGGAAGAATTTATGACCAAACTAGAGATAGAGAACATTATGAAATGCAAAATGGATGATTTTGGTTGTATTAGATTTTTAAGTTTTGCACAAACAAAACCAAGATTAGAAGGAAGGCAGAAAGCTGGGAAATAATTTTTAGTCAGTGTTTCTGATAAAAGTTTCATCTCTAAAATATATAAAGAACTGAGACAAATTTATAAGAATACAAGTCATTCCCCAAATGATAAATGGTCAAAGGATATGAATAAGAAATGTTCAGATGAAGAATTTATAGGTATCTACAGTCATATGAAAAAATGTTCTAAATCATTATTGATTAGAGAAATACAAATTAAAACAACTCAACTATCATCTCATACCTATCAGACTAGCTAATATGACAGAAAAGGAAAATGACAAATGTTGGAGATGTGGAAAAATTGGAACCTAATGCATTGTTGGTGGAGTTGTGAACTGATCCAATCACTCTGGAAAGCAATTTGGAACTATGCCCAAGAGCAATCAAACTGTGCGTAACCTTGGATCCAGTAATAACACTACTACATCTATATCCCAAAGAGATCATAGAAAAGATAAAAGGACCCACATGTACCAAATATTCTTATCAGCTTTTTCTCTTTTTTTGTGGTGGCAAAGAATTGGAAATTGAGGAGATGCTCATCAATTAGGGTATCACTGAACAAGTTGTTGTATATGAATGTAATGGAATACTTTTGTGCTATAAGAAATGATGACCAGGTAGATTTCAGAAAAACCTAGAAAGACTTACATGAACTGATGCTGAGTGAAATGAGCAAAGTCAGCAGACCATTGTACAAAATAACAGTAACACTGTGTAATGATCAACTATGATTCACTTAGCTCTTCTCATCAACTCAGTCATCTAGGACAATTCCAAAAGATTCATGATGAAAAATGCTATCCACCTCTAGAGAAAGAACTTTGGAGTCTGAATGCAGATTGAAGCATATTATTTTCACTTTTTTGAGACTTCTTCCTTTTATTTTGTTTCTTCTTTCACAACATGACTAATGTGGAAACATGTTTCCAAGACTGCACATATATAACATATATCAGATTGCTTGCCATCTTGGGTTGGAGGCAGGGAAGGGAGGGAGAAAAATTTGTAAATCAAATCTTATAAAAATAAATGTTGTTAACTATCTTCTCATGTAATTGGAAAAAAATAAAATGCTATTGAAAAAAGAAATACTGCTGATAGGGTTATATCCTAAGAAGATCAAAGAAAAAGAAGAAGGACCTATATGTACAAGAATAATTATAGCAGCTCTTTTTATGATGGCATAAAATTAGAAACTAAGTGGATGCTCATCCTTTGGGGAATGGCTGGGTAAGTTTTGGGATATGATTTTGATGGAATACTGTTATGCTGAAGGACATGATAAAGGATATGGTTTCAAAAATGCCTAGATGACTTGTACAAACTGATGCAAAGCATGCAGTGAGACAAAACAGTAGAATATGATACATAATGACAACAATGTTGTAATGATAATCAACTGTGAAAGGTTTAGCATTTCTGATCAATACAGTGATTCACAATAATTTCAGACAACTCAAGGCAAAAAATAACCACCTCCAGGTAGAGAACTAACAGACTTTGAGTACAGATTGAATCATATTTTTTTCTTTATTTTTCTTGTTTTTTTTTCTTCTTCTCCACATGGCTGATGTGAAAACCTGTTTTGCATGGCTACATATATGGAAAAGTGTATCATATTTCTAGCCTTCTCAATGGATTTGGAAGGGTGGGAAACAATTTAAGCAATATAAAATAAAAATAAATTCACTAAAAACTGGAATATTAAAAAAATCTAATAATAAATATTAGATCTGCAAATGGCTGAAAAGTGCACTACCAATATTAAGGAAAGAAAGATGGAATAACATGACACTATTTTGCACCCACTAGAAACTGCAGAAGAAATAATATGTTCCCCAAAAGTACAGGATGAACTCAAAACAGCATACCCGGAAAATCTGATCCCTGTGGCTAGTGAAAAATATATGGATATTCAATTGGAATCTTTTCATGACATCTTTATTTTCTGTTTTGCTTGATATATAGCTCCTGGTGCATAGTAAATAGGTGTTTAATAAATGTTTATTTTGGTCTTTAAAAAGTGTAAAGGAAGTTCTCCTGAGAGTCAAAATATTTAGGTCTTTGCTATTAACTAGCCATGTGACCCCTGAACAAGTCCTTTCACATCTTTGGGCTTTATTTTCCAAACTAAAATGAGGTGTTTGGATTAGAAAATCTACAAGGATCTTTCTTATTATCACATTCTATAATTCAATGAAATGGTCTAAGTCATAGAAATTCTTCTAATTGCAAGTGTGGGCAAGTTGTAAGTCCAATCCTGCCAGTCCCTTAGGCTCACAACCTAGAAGTCATCCTCACTACTTCTCATTCCCCATATCTATGGTGTTTGTTGCTAAGGCCTGTTGATTTCCCCTTTGGAACATTTTTCCAGTACTCTTCTTTCTCTCCTCTGACACTGCCATCCTCCTAATGAAGACCCTCATCACCTCACACCTTGATTATTGCAATAGCCTGCAGATGCATCTACCTGCCTCAAATCTCTTCCCCCTCCTATCCGTCCTCCATTCAACACTAAAGTGATTTTCCTAAAACACAGGTCTTGTTAGGTCACCACCTCCTCTTCCTCTTCAATAAATTTCCTTGGCCTCCTATTGCTTCCAGGAACAAATACAAACTTCTCTGCTTCGCATTCAAAGGTCTTTCTAACCTTGCTTTCTTCTACTTTTTCAGTTTTCTTATACCTCAACAAGTACTCTGATCCAGTGATGCTGGTCTCCTGGCTGTTCTAAGAGATTCTCCATCTCTTTGCTCTGGGAATTCTCTCTGCCTGTTCTACAATGCTCTCCCTCCTCCACTTCAACTACTAACCCTCTCTGGCTTTCCTTTAAGTCCCAACTAAAATTCCACCTACTTGAGCAGAACCAAAGGAAAATTGTACACAGTGCTAGCAACATTGGGCTGTTGTGCAATGATCAATTATAATAATAACTGATAATATTGATATATAATAATAATAAAAATAATAATAAGTCTATTATAATGGACTTTGCACTTATCATCAATATTACAATCCAACACAATTTCAAATGACTCATGATTGAAAATGCTCTCCACACCCAGAGAAAGAACTGTGGAATCTACATGTAGATTGAAGCATTCTATTTGTATTTTTTTTTCTTTCTCATGGAAGGGTGGGGAGAGAGGGAGAAAAATTGGGAACTCAAAAATCTTACAAAAATGAATGTTGAAAACTATCTTTACATGTGATTAGAAAAAAATGCTAATAAGTGCAAAAAAACCAAAAACAAACCCAACACCATCTACAGGAAAACTTCTCTATCCCCTCTTAATTCTTTTACCTTCTCTCATTTAAATATTTCTTTGTTATCCTATACATAACTTGCTTTGTATATTTGTTTTCATGTCTCCCTCATTAAATTGCAAGCTCCTTTAGGGAAGGGATTATTTTTTTCACCTCTTTTTGTATTCTTTTTGCTCAATGCCTGGCATGTGTCAGGAGCTTATCAAATGTTTATTGATTAGTTTTCCAATCTTAGTCTTTAAGGGGAAAAAAATCTTTAAAATGAATTTTCCTCTAATTGTTTTAAAAGTAATTGGCATTTCATGACAATTTTCCTTATTTCCCAAGACGTTTAAGAGTTAACTTACACAGATATGTCTTACCCCAAAGTGAAGAAATTCTAGAGAATTTAAGGAGCTTTTTACACTGGGCCCATTGAGTTGGGGAAAGAATACCACTGGGGTACACTCTTCTTGTATTCAACTATTTGAAATATTATCACTTACATCACTACTCTTGTCTACATATATTAAGGTCTAGTCAAACTGGCCTTCTTTCTATTACTGATACATCCCAATTCCTTTAATACTGGCTATTCCCCTTGCTTAGAATACAGGATCTCCTTGCCTTCATTTCTAAGAATTCTGGTTTTCATCAAAGCTTAGCTTAAGGTTCCATCTTACATGGTCTTTTCTGATATTCCCAGCTGCTAGTGCCTTTTCCTCCCAGGTCCCTTTTTGTCTATTTCCTATAAACGTATGTGAGTAGATGTTCTCTCCTCGGATTGCTCTGTAATTTTCTTGAGAGCAGAGACTATTTTCACTTTAATCCTCACATTTCTGCTTCCTAGCATAATGCTTTCCACATAAGTAGACATTTAATAAATGCTTACTGATTCACTGGAATAAAAGATTAAACTTGGATTAATGGTCATAAATTTGGGGAAATCAATTATAACTTAATTAAAGGGGGAACATTCTAATTATGAGACATCCCAATGTGGAATGAACTGCCTTGGGAAGAAGTAGTTTCTCTATCTCTTGACATTGTCAAACACAAGTTAAATGCCACTTGTCCAATGGGTCATAGAAAAGATTCTTGTTCAGATATGGTTTAGATTAGATTATTATTGAGATACAAGATACCTCTACATATACAAAATACACTGCTGCATTTTATGGAATCCAAATATAGTTTTCTGTATTTAAAATAATACAAATTTTAAAGGGGCAAGGACAGTGAGGTGGGGAATGGGCTCTTGGAATTTCATTGGTCCATTCAGGCGTGCTCCTTTGGGATTCCCTTTCAGCTTTCTGCTGAGATAGACAGACCCTTTGGAAAGAAAGAAGTAGCACCCTAAGTGTTTATCAGGTTGGAAAAGATCTCAAAGATGGAGTCTCAGAATGTCTAAAGAGGCGCCAGTCCTCCATCTGACTCAGTAATCTGCATTCTTTAAAGGGATCCTTACACTGAGTCTGTGTAGTATGAAGATAAGAGAAACAAAACATTAAGGGAAACTGCATTTTTCATTTGGGGTTAATGTAGAGACAGCTTCTAGCAGAGAATGACTGATTCTGGGCTAGACCAACAGGAAATGGTTTGCCGGAGATAGAGATTATGGCCAGCTGGCCCCTTGACACTTCTGAGCTCTTGATCATGAGGTCAGAACAATTTTCCAGGCAGGCCTGATAAATACAGTACCATTCTGTCACTTCTGATCATGGTGGAGGCATTACAGTGGAGAGAGCCTGGAGGGTTGCTATGAGAAGACCAGTGACATCCCAGACAGAATCAGGGATGCCTGTGGACATTAGCCCTCCAAAAGTACTTGTGATAAGCAGTGACTCTGAAACATGGCTATCTGTCTGGACAGCAGGCTCTTTTTCCAATGAAATTGCTTCATTGATATGACACTCTATCCCAAAGTAGCTGATGCAATGAATTCACAAATTAGATTAGAACACAAAGGAGTTAAACATTATGGAAAGGTAGAGCATCTCAGTCCTCTAGAAAAGTGGTATAAAATTCAAATAAAAACAAGGAACACTAAAGAGTATATAGGGATCCTTGCAGGTCACTCATTGACTTAGAAAACCATACATCATCATTATTTATGTTCTGATGTACTTTTATTCATGTTGTCAGTATTTCACATAATTTCCCAATTATAATTTAAATCGGTTCAGCTGCACTTGGATTATGATCTGGTTGACTATTTGACACTGTTTTCAAAGAATGAAATGGGAAAAAAGGAATGAAAACCAAGGATAAAGTCATAGATCTAATAGTTAGCACCATAGAGGCCATATAGTTTGTACCTGAACAAGAATCCCTTCTAAATATGTCTAGAAGACAGTACTGTATAGAGAAAAAAAAAGTTCTAGACTTTGAGGTAAAAGACCAGCATTCCAGTCCTAATTCTTCCACATACTATGTGTGTGGCAATGGGAAAGTCACTCAGTGTCTCAGTCTAGGTTTCCTTTTGCTCATCTGCAAAATGAGGGGATCAGACCAGACAACCTCTAAGGTACTTTTCCACTCTAAATCTATGATCTTTTTATCCTTTGCCCTCTAAACAGCCTCTCTTTTAGCTCTAAATCTGACTAGTGGCCATCTAAACTTTACTTGTTTAGTGCAGGGTTGTGCTGGCAAAAACTTAACTGTATCTCAAAAAAACAAAAAAGTGTGTACAGTGACATACTTAGAAGTTGAAATCTGCATGATTAAAACTTTCCTAAAGTCTAGAATTCAACAAAGCAATAAATCAGACCCGGAATTAAATTGTGTTTATTCTGGACTTGTGCTATTCAGATGTCCCTTATGATGCTTTGAATTGCAGCTCTACCTCAGCACAAATCAGAACCCAAATGTCCATGAACCCACAAGCAGATCTCTGTGAAACATGCAGATACTACACATGCCTCAAAAAATTTCCTTTTCCAGAGGTTTGAAAGCTACATTCAACATGAATCTAATTAACTTAAAGGAAAAATAGACCAAAGTAAATGAGACTCTACTTTACTTTACTACTCTCTGGAGCTATATTTGGCCTTTTGCTTCCATACCATCCTCTACATTTTACATTAAATATCACCAATTTGAGGATAGTTTCATTATGGATCCTTTAGAATTATCTTGGATCAGGGATGGAGCAAATATGGTAGAGTAGAAGCAGAGAGCAGCTACAACTCTCCTCCCAAACTACTCAAAAACCCATAAAAATGACTCTAAACAAATTCTAGAGCAGCAGAAGCCACAAAATGACAAACTGAAGCAAACTGCCATCCCAAGACAATCTGGAAGGTTGGCAGGCAGGGTCTATTGCAACAGGCTGGGAGCAGAGCTCAGTTCAGCATGGGTTACACCAGCTAGGACAGAGCCAGAGAAGGTCTTAGCAAAATAAGTCACTGGCAGCTGCTGTAGATTCCATACTTCTCAACTCACAAACCCTAAAGACAGCTTCAAAGGTCAGTGGGAAGAGTCTCTCACCTGGCTGAGAGGGGAACATGGTCTGACCCCAGCCCCAGGATAACTGTAGCCACTGCTAAAGTGGTGGCAGCTTCTAGAGACCTCCACTTAACAAAGATCAGAAGTCAAGTAATTGAATGGGAAAATGTGCAAACAGGGGAAAAAAGAAATAGACTATAAATACTTGCTTTTTTCAGTGAAGAGATATTTTCTCACATCATTGGTGATGAGGAACATCAAAATATACAGCTAGAAGACAACTGAGCCAAAGCTCTTGCATCGAAAACCTCTAAGAAAAAATATGAATTGGCAATCAGGCCATGGAAGAGTTCAAAAAGGATTTTGAAAATCAAATAAAAGAAGCAGAGGAAAAATTGGGAAGAGAAATGAGAATGATGCAAAAAAAATCATGAAAAATAAGTCAACAGCTTGCTAAAGGAAACTCCCTGAAATGTTGAAGAAAATAATACTTTTAAAATTAGACTAGCACAAACGGCAAAAGAGGTCCAAAAAGTCAATGAGGAGAATGCCTTTAAAAGCAGAATGGGTCAAATGGAAAAAAGAGATTCAAGAGAACCAAAAAAATGTTGAAGAAATTAACACCTTGAAAACTAGCCTAACTCAATTGGCAAAAGAGGTTCAAAAGGCCAATGAGGAGGAGAATGCTTTCAAAAGCAGAATTAGCCAAATGGAAAAGGAGATTCAAAAGCTCACTGAAGAAAATAGATCTTTCAAAACTGGAATGGTACAGATGGACGCTAAGGACTTTATGAGAAAGACAGATATCACAGAACATAGCGTGAAGATTCGAAAAATGGAAGATAATGTGAAATATCTTATTGGAAAAGCAACTGACCTGGAAAATAGAATCAGGAGAGACAATGTAAAAATTCTGGGACTACCTGAAAACCATGATCAAGAGAAGAGCCTAGACATCATCTTCCATGAAATTATCAAGGAAAACTGCCCTGAGATTCTAGAACCAGAGGGCAAAATAAATATTCAAGGAATCCGCAGAACACCGCATGAAAGAGATCCAAAAAGAGAAACTCCTAGGAACATTGTGGCCAAATTCCAGAACTCCCAGGTGAAAGAGAAAATATTGCAAGCAGCTAGAAAGAAACAATTCAAGTATTGTGGAAATATAATCAGGATAACACAAGATCTAGCAGCCTCTACATTAAGGGATCGAAGGGAATGGAATAGGATATTCCAGAAGTCAAAGGAACTAGGACTAAAACCAAGAATCACCTACCCAGCAAAACTGAGTATAATACTTCAGGAGAAAAAATGGTCTTTCAATGAAATAGAGGATTTTCAAATTTTCTTGATGAAAAGACCAGAGCTGAAAAGAAAATTTGACTTTCTAACACAAGAATGAAGAGAAGCATGAAAAGGTGAACAGCAAAGAGAAGTCATAAGGGACTTACTAAAGTTGAACTGTTTACATTCCTACATGGAAAGACAATATTTGTAACTCTTGAAACATTTCAGTATCTGGGTACTGGGTGGGAGTACACACACACACATGCACACACGCACACATACATAGAGACAGAGTGCACAGAGTGAATTGAAGAGGATGGGATCATATCTTAAAAAAAAAAATGAAATCAAGCAGTGAGAGAGAAATATTGGGAGGAGAAAGGGAGAAGTTGAATGGGGCAAATTATCTCTCATAAAAGAGGCAAGCAAAAGACTTATTAGTGGAGGGATAAAGAGGGGAGGCAAGAGAAAAACATGAGGTCTACTCTCATCACATTCCACTAAAGGAAAGAATAAAATGCACACTCATTTTGATAGGAAAACCTATCTCATAATACAGGAGAGTGGGGGACAGGTGCACAAGCAGGGTGGGGGGGAGGATGGAGGGGAGGGCATGGGGAGGAGAATGCAATACGAGGTCGACACTCATGGGGAGGGAAAGGACCATAAGCGAATAGAAGTAATGGGGGTCAGGATAGGATGGAGGGAAATATAATTAGTCCTATACAACACAACTAGTATGGAAATCTTTTGCAAAACTACACAGATTTGGCCTATATTGAATTGCTTGCCTTCCAAAGGGAAGGGGTGGGGAGGGAGGGAGCTAAAGAAGTTGGAACTCAAAGTGTTAGGATCAAATGTAATGTTCTTACCACTAGGAAATAAGAAATACAGGTTAAGGGGTCAAGAAAGCTATCTGGCCCTACAGGACAAAAGAGAAGACGGAGACAAGGGCAGAGAGGGAGGATAGAAGAGAGAGCAGATTGGTCACAGGGGCAATTAAAATGCTTGGGTTGGGGGGGGGGAGGGGAGAAAAGGGGAGAAAATTTGTAACCCAAAATGTGGTGAAAATAAATGTTAAAAAAAAAAAAGAGAGATTCAAAAGCTCACTGAAGAACATAATTCTTTCAAAATTAGAATGGAGCAAATGCAAGTTAATGACTACGAGAAATTAAGAAATTATAAAAAAAAAACCAAAATTATCAAGGAAAATTGCCCTGCTATTCTGGAATAAGAAGATAAAATAGAAATGGAAAGAATCCACTGATGACCTCCTGAAAGAGATCCCAAAAGAAAATTCCCCTTAATATTGTAGCCAAAGTTCAGAATTCTCAGGTCAGAAAGAAAATATTACAGGCAGTCAGAGGAAAAAAAAAATTCAAGTACTATGGAAATACAATTGAGTTAACTGTATTTAGCAGCTTCTGCATAAAGGGATCAAAGGACTTGGAATATGATATTCCAGAAGACAAAGGAGCTAGGATTAAAACCAAGAGTCACCTACCAAGCAAGACTGAATATAATACTTCAAGGGAAAGTGTTGAACTTCAATGAAATAGAGAACTTCTAAGCATTCTTGTAGAAAAGACCAGAGCTAAATAGTAAATTTGACTTTCAAATATAAGAGTCAAGAGAAGCAAGAAAAGGTAAATAGGAAAAAGAAACCATAAGTGACTTATTAAAGTTGTACTGTTTATATTTCTCCATGGAAAGATGACATTTGTAACTCACAAGACCTTTCCCAGTATTAGGCTATTTGGAGGGAATATATACATGTACATGTACATATATACATATATATGCACATATGTGTGTGTGTATATACAGAGAGAGACAGAGGGCACAGCATGAGCTGAATATGAAGGAATGAATCTAAAAAAGAAAATTAAGAGTTGAGAGAAATTTACTAGGAGAAAGAAGGGAGAGACAGAATGTAGTTAATCATCTTATATAAAAGAGGCAAGAAAGAACTTTTATAATGGAGGGGAAGAAAGGGTAGGTGAGAGGGAATAGGTGAGTTTTCCTTTCATTGGATTTGGCTTCAGGAAGGATTAACATACATACTCAGTTGGGTATGGAAGTTTATCTTACCCTACAGGAAAGCAGGAGGGAAGGGATAAGAGAGGGGGGCCATAATAAAAGGGATGGCAGAATGGGGGACAGGGTAACTGGAAACAAAAACTTTTGCAGAGAGACAAGTCAAAGGAGAGAATTGAATAAATGGAGGGCGGGACAGGATAGAGGGAAATATAGTTAGTCTTCCACAACATGACTTTTTGGGGGTCTTTTGCATGACCACACATGTATAATCTATATTAAATTTCTTGCCTTCTGAATGAGGGTGGATGGGGAGTGGGGAAGGGAGAGAATATGGAACTCAGAGCTTTAAAAATGGTTGTTAGAGATTGTTTATACATGCAGCTAGGAAATAACATATAGGCAATGGGGCACAGAAATTAATCCTATCCTACAGGAAAATAGAAGGGAAGGAGATAAGGGGGATAATGGTGGATGAAGGGAGGGCAGATTGGAGTAAAGGGCCATTGAATACATGCTGTCTTGAGGTGCAGTTAGGGGGGTGATGGGGAGAAAATTTGAAATCCAAAATTTTGTGGAAATGAATGTTGAAAACTGAAAATAAATAACTTTATTTTTAAAAAAAGAATTGTCTTCGATCATTGTTTTGATCAGACTAGCTAAGTCTTTAATAGTTGCTTATCCTCACAATATTGCAGTTACTGGATTATACACAAAGTCATTTTCTTCATAGGCATAGGGAACATTAGAGAGTTATATTCACTTTATCTCTTTTAGGACTTGAGTATTGCCCCTATGCCAAAAAATTATACTTGCCCCTGTGGTAATGATGGACAGTTCCATTTATATTACCTCACTAATCCCAGATGAGTTTTAATAATGTAATTTAATATAATATAATGTAATATATGATATGATATATAATATAATAATATAAGTGACATGTAATATAATAATATAGTATAGGTGACATGTACCTTGATATCAAGGCATCTCTTCCATTAAGCATAGTAAAATTACAATTACTGTTATGAGATTTGTATATAGAACTCGGTTCTAATACTTATGGAATGAGATCATGGGATCATCAAATTGAATTTGACAGGTACATATTATAACCTCATTATAAATTCTTTTTCCGTAGAGTGCTGAAGTCCTCAAGAGAAACTCAAGTGAATGGAAAAATGCATAGTGAGGTAATAATAGCATTTGTGGGCAGCTAGGTGGCACAGTGGATAGAGGACTGAGCCTAGAGTCAGAAAGACCAAAGATCAAATCTGACTTTGGACACTTACTACTTCCGTGACCCTGGGCAACCCCTTAACCCCTGCTTGCATAAAACTGGAGAAGGAAATGATGAATCACTCCCATTTTTTTGCTGGGAAACCCTATGGACAGTTGGTGTGTGGAGTCACAAAAAATTAGATATGATTGAATGACGGAACTGACAACAATAGCATTTATATGGTATTTTTAGCGCTTTAAGATGTGTGAAGCAGTTTTCAAGTATTTTCTGACTTCATCCTCACCACAACTCTGAGAGTGGTATTTTTGTCACCATTTTAGAGATAAGAAAACCAAGCAAAGAGAGGGCAAGTGACATTGCTAGTATCATACAACTTGTGTCTGAAATTTTGTGCTATTTTGCTGCATGAAGATAGGCTACATTGAAAATGGGATCTGAGAATGAAATTGTGTCACTGATCCATGACCCTGAGTTCAAATATTCATCCCTAGAGAGGGGATTCCTGGTATCAAATACAAGGACTTACATGATATCATTCCTCATCCTTAGTGAACTCTGTCTGAGATGATACTGATTCTTGCTTCCCCTAAGTTCATACAAACCATCTATCATATACATATCATGTAAACATAAAATGCTATATCAATATAAGTATTATTTTTAATATTTCTTTATCTAAGTAAGGTCTCTGTTGCACATTTACACTCAGAGCCTGAAAGGAACTTAGATGTCATCTTGTTCAACACTCTCAGTTTACAGATGAGGAAACTGAAGACCCGAAGAGGCTAAGTGGTTTACTTATCCATCTTCATGCAGTTAGTAAGTGGTATATCCAGGATTCACACTTAAATTTTCTCCCTCAAATATAGGATTTTCCTCATTTTATCACATTCTCTCCCATACTATTAAAATGAATTATCTGGGTCACATTGCTCACAATGAAGAGGATTTCAGAAGTGCTGACAGGCAGACACAAAGAACATCCCACAGACCAATTCTAGTGATGGATACTGACCATGGTCTTTAACAGAGCCAACATCTGAAACTGGAGACCTTTTCTATGTTTGCTTGCTCAACGGAGAGGTGATATTATTGTTGTTCAGTCATTTCTATCCTATCCAACTCGTTGTGACCCCATTTTGAGTTTTCTTGACAAAGATACTAGAGTAGTTTATTATTTCTTCCTTCAATTAATTTTACAGATGAGGAAACTGAGGCAAACAGTTAGTAAGTGTCTGAAGCTGGATTTGAACTCATGAAGATGAGTCTCCTGATGCCAAGCCCCAGTGTTCTATACAGTGTGCCACCTAGCAGCCATAGAGGTAAAATGGAAGAGTGTTTAGTTTGCTAACTTAGTGCAAGGGAGATATCACTTCAAATCCATTCCCTTCTGCTTAGCTGTGAAAATAGGAACATCACTTAGCAACTCTGAGCCTCAGTTTTCTAATTTGCAAAAAGGACACAATAATATTTGTTTTAAAGAATCAGTATGGCAAATTGGATATAGAGGTCTGAGGTTACACATTGGGTAAACCCTTGCTTTAGATGTATTCTCTCTGTGAGACTGAGCACATTGTAACTTCTCAGTTACCCAGGCAACTTTAAGACTGTAAGATGTAGAACAGGTGCAGATTTCTATTAGTAGTAAGAGTTCTCCCTCTGGGAATTCTCCAAAGCAAGGAAATCACAAGTCCAGACCAAACACACACACACACACACAGACATGTGTGCGTACACACACACACACACACACACACACACACACACACACACACACACACACACACACACACACAGCACTTTCTTTCCAAGATTGCTATGAAGCCAAATGAGACATTGCATATAAAATACTTTGCAAACTTTAGAGTCCTAGGTAAATTAGATAACAGTTACTGTTCTCAGCTCTGGTTTTTGTTTTCTTGCTCTCTGAATCTTCATTAATAGACAGTCTTATCTGATCCCTTGGTTCTTCCTTTAATCCTCCTATATGGATTTCCTTGGGTTCCTTTCCTTGGCTCATACTCTCTAGTTTTCCCTAATTTGCATCTGACTACTCAGTATCCTGCCTCCTTATCTCTAGGGACAGATTTCCTGGTACCAAATATCCCTTACAAAAACCTTGCTTTCCCTTGTCCAGTCCCCCTCTAGCCACCCCCTGACTTGACTTTGGTGATTTACACCAAGCAATATTTATTCAAGTTCTCATTATTACTCTAATTTTAATGAATATTATTATTATGGTAAGAAAAACAACAGAGGATCACTTTCACCAGCTAATATGGGCCACAGCTGATGACTTCCAGTAACCCTGGGGGAAATCCCATTGTATAACAGTTTGGCAGAGTTTTCAGGTAATTACTCTGCAGCCTTTTGAGCACTTTTTAGCAATGCTTTATGACCTCAGATGTTTTCAGAAAAACAGGACTTTGTTGGTAGGGGGTAATTTTTGTTTTCCTGTTGGATAACCCCCACCTTTAAGCTGCAGTGCTCTATGAAATGAGACCCATCACCACAGCAACCTGGGTGCCCCAAACAGATGTTATTTCTCAACACTGGGAATAAACACAGAAAAAACAAATTAATCCATTAAATCAAGCTTCCCTTTCCCAAGGAAATTTTTATCATGGAGGGAATGGGACAGAAGGGAAACTAGTTTTAGGACAGAGAGCATGAACAGTTTGCTGCATTTGAGTTTATCAGCCTTATCATCTCCAATAACAAGCATTCTAGGTGGGACAGTGAACAGAGTAGCGACTTCAAAGTCCAGAAAGATCTGATATTTAATATTTCCTCAGATAGTACTAGCTGTGTGACCCCGGAAAAGTCTCTTAAACTCTCTGTCTCAGTTTCCTCATCTGTAAAATAGAGATGATGTTAGCCTTGTTGTGAGGATCAAATGGTTAAAACAGGAAAAGACTTTGCAAACCATAAATCACTATGTAAAAGTTTCTCTCTGTCTCTGTCTCTCTGTCTTTCTGTCTCTCTCTGTCTCTCTCTCTCTGTCTTTCTGTCTCTCTCTGTCTCTCTCTCTCTCTCTGTCTGTCTGTCTCTCTCTGTCTCTCTCTCTCTGTCTGTCTCTCTCTGTCTCTCTCTCTCTCTCTGTCTGTCTGTCTCTCTCTGTCTCTCTCTCTCTGTCTGTCTGTCTCTGTCTCTCTCTCTCTGTCTGTCTGTCTCTCTCTGTCTCTCTCTCTCTGTCTGTCTGTCTCTCTCTGTCTCTCTCTCTCTGTCTGTCTGTCTCTCTCTGTCTCTCTCTCTCTGTCTGTCTCTCTCTGTCTCTCTCTCTCTCTCTGTCTGTCTGTCTCTCTCTGTCTCTCTCTCTCTGTCTGTCTGTCTCTGTCTCTCTCTCTCTGTCTGTCTGTCTCTCTCTGTCTCTCTCTCTCTGTCTGTCTGTCTCTCTCTGTCTCTCTCTCTCTGTCTGTCTGTCTCTCTCTGTCTCTCTCTCTCTGTCTTTCTGTCTCTCTCTGTCTCTCTCTCTCTGTCTGTCTTTCTCTCTGTCTCTCTCTCTCTGTCTGTCTGTCTCTCTCTGTCTCTCTCTCTCTGTCTGTCTGTCTCTCTCTGTCTCTCTCTCTCTGTCTTTCTGTCTCTCTCTGTCTCTCTCTCTCTGTCTGTCTGTCTCTCTCTGTCTCTCTCTCTCTCTCTGTCTGTCTTTCTCTCTGTCTCTCTCTCTCTGTCTTTCTGTCTCTCTCTGTCTCTCTCTCTCTGTCTTTCTGTCTCTCTCTGTCTCTCTCTCTCTGTCTTTCTCTCTGTCTGTCTTTGTCTCTCTCTGTCTGTCTGTCTGTCTCTCTCTGTCTCTCTCTCTTTCTGTCTCTCTCACTGTGTGGCAGGCACTGTGCCAAGTGCTGGAGATCTAAAGAAAGGCAAAAACAAGGTCTTTGCTCTCCAGGAGCTCACAGTCTAATAGTCTCACAGGATCATGGCTTAAAGCTTACTTTTGTTCCTTCTTGGATGCATAACTACGGCCGAGCCACATCCCTTTCTGTCTGAGCCCCTGTTTCCTGAGGGTAAAAGTGTGGGTGATAATGATTGTTGTGTTCACCTCCCAGGGCTGCTGTGAAGCTCAAATGAAATAATAAGTAGAAGGTGTTTTACAAATGTTAGAGCTCTCTATTAATATCATTATTAGATATTATTGTTAACTAATGGTAGCAGTTAGATGACAGGGTATAAAGTACTTGACTTGACGTTAGGAAGATCTGAGTTTTAATCCATCCTCTGTCAACTAACCATCTCTGTGTCCCTGGGTAAGTCACTTAACTTCTCTCAGACTCAGTTGCTTCATCTGTAAATTGGGGATAATAAGAGCACCTACCTCCAAGGGTTATTGTGATCAAATGAGATAACATGTAAAATGTTTTGGAAACCCTAAAGGGGTCTATGGGATGCTAGCGAATAATAATGTCAGTTATAATTTAGGGTAGCCTCTGAAAAGGATCTTCTGTCTCTGAGTCTACTCTATATGGATTCTGTCTCTGAATTATCCGTTTCTATGCTTTCTTTTCCACAGAACTCTAAGAAAGGAAAGTTTTTGGACACATGCCCTGACAACTCCTCTGTGACTTCTGTTCTTAGAAAGAAGTATATATAGAGTGGTTTTACATATATATGTATGTATATATAATATTTATATGTATTTATGTGTTTGTACACATGCATGCATGCATGTACATTTTTGCCTAATTATAGATATCTCTAGGCAGGGGAGAAGGAAAAAAAGGAAAATAAAATGTTACACAACTTTATCATATATATGTAAAAGGAATAACAAATCATAGATTTGTAATTTCATGTACAATCATCTTTTTTTTTCCTGTTCTACTATGTTATGGAAATGCTTATTTTATTTCTTAAGTTTAGAATAAAATAAAAGGAAAAATAAAGAAAAACTTGCCT
The DNA here is from genome assembly GCF_028372415.1 of Notamacropus eugenii. Taxonomy (NCBI): domain Eukaryota; kingdom Metazoa; phylum Chordata; class Mammalia; order Diprotodontia; family Macropodidae; genus Notamacropus; species Notamacropus eugenii. Next base: position 122,735,628 of record NC_092875.1, read on the forward strand.
GAAACATTGAGAGGTTAACTGACTTACCCAGGGTCAGGAATTAAATTCAGGTTGCCTAGTTAGAGAACCCAATTATTTTAATGACTTCAGTGTTTCAGGTGACAGTTTATTCCCCGTGCAAGTGGTTTCATTGCTGCGGAAGGACATTCTGCCTAACTCTTTATTTATAGATACTCTGTTTACAAAAAAGATAGAGAATGAATGGGTGATTTCACTGGTATAAGGAACAGCCAAGTGAGAAAACTCCATTTACTAATGTAAGTTGATACCTTCTCTGAAACTTCTAGTCTTAGAGAGTTGCTCAAAGTGGAGGGGTGAAACCTTGGCCTGATGTGGCCACTGGGCCTGTGATACTCATGAAGCAGGTGAACATAAAATTGGAAAATATTTAACAAAATCGATAAAAAAGATAATAGAATATACATGTTAATATTTGGTTTTCCAAGTCATTCTAGGACTCACTGGGACCCTGATAGTGGCTTCTATTTGCATATTACACAAATGGCTTAAAGTACTGAGAGGTTTAGTGTTTTGCCCAGGATCAGATCACACAGCTATACAGGGAACAGTGATTGATTTCTGATCTTCCTGTCTCTGAGGCAGCCTCTGTAGCTGCTATGCCATGGTATCTGTCACTCCATCTCTATAGCCCCATTAATCCCAGATTAGTGGTAGCTTTTAAACACTTCAGGAAACTTTTCAGAGACAGTAAGATAATCCTTCTTCCTCCATAAAGCATGCTGTAACTGGAACTTTAGTCATGAAATCTGGGTTTAGATCCTGGTTCAGATATTTACTTGCTGTGTGACGTCTCTGAGCCTCACTTTCTTTAAATATAAACCAGAAAAATTATGCGTGCCTTACCTATGTCACAAAGTTGTTATGAGGTATGTGCCTTGTAAAATTGAAATTGCAAATTTCTACATAAATGAGAAAATAGTATTAAACTTCACCTAAAAACCCTCTACATTTATTTTCCTTAGGGATCTCCTTGACCCTTGTGGTGATGGTCAATATGACATTGTAGTCTTTCTCCTGTGTTATCTTAGACTTGGTTGGATGTGGTATTATTTATAACATTTCTATAATACTTCAGGCTTATAATTCATTTTTCTCACAACAACCCTTTGAAATAGCTAGTACATACATTTTTATCATTCCCGTTTTAAAGTTGAGTCAGTTAATATACATTTATTAGGCATTAACTATAGTCTAGGCACTGTGCTAAGTCTTCAGGATACAAAGAATGGTAAAAACACAATTCCTGACCTCAAAGAACTCACAGTGTAATCTGAGTCACTCACTACTGTCCCCTAAATGGTCTGCACTTTCCCACCTGCACATGATGTTCATGATGACCTTCTGACACTTGTTCCTCTCCCACCCTTAGAGGGAGGGTCCTTTGCACCATGCCTCCTCTATGAAGCCTTCCAATCTCCAATAACCCAGGATCTATAAGCTCTCTCATTTGGATAGTTATGAGGTGCTGTTTTTTTCTTTTGTGGTATCTGTCATGGCCTACCTTCTTTGTGAATTTTGATACACTTTTCTTACCATGCCTTCTAGAGGGTGATGGTGGGACGTCTGTATAAATGTGTTTTATAGGTGGCCTTAGGTGGATCTCAGAAGAAAGGGACAACCTCTGCATCCTTGGCAGCATTGAGTGCAATGTCTCACACAGAGTGAAGCTACACAAATATGTGATAAATTTTATTATATTGAAATGAGGAAACATTGAAATTATTTACGTCTTTAAATTCATGGCTGTTATTGCATGGCATAGGCTGAATCTGGGGTTAGGGAAACCTGTTTTCAAATCTGATTTTCAGATAACTTACTAGCTAGGTAATGCTGGGCAAGTCATTTAACCACCCTGTGCCTCAGTTTCCTTATATGTAAAAGGAGGATAATAATAGCATCTGCTTCCCAGAGTTGTTGTGAAGATAAAATGAGAAAATATTTGTTAAGCACTTTGCAAACCTTAAAGTGCTATAGGAATAATAGCTATGATGAAGATATGATAATAATAATGATGATGCCATTTAAGGGATGAGATAGATTGACCCAATTAATTAGCAAGTGCTACCATGTACCTAACAATTTACTCGACACTGAGGATAGGGGTGGGGCAGGTGCATTTAGAAATACAAGACAAGGGAGACAAAATGGCAAAGAAAAGACAGTGACTCACCTGAGCTCTCCCCCAAACCCTGCTAGACACCATTAAATAATACCATAAAACAATTCCTGGAACAGTAGAACCTACAAAAGGACAGGGTGAGATTATTTTCCAGCCAAAGACAATTTAAAAGGTTGGCAGGAAAGGCATGTAGCATCACAGTGAGAATGGAGCACAGTCCAGCACAATCTATGCCAGTACAAACCCACCCCCAGCAAACAAGGAGCAGACCTTGGGAGCCATAGAATCAACAGTGACAGCAAATGCTTCCAGAGCTCTCAGCCCACTGATAGTAAGGGGATCGAGCAACTAGTTAGAAGGAGATGACAGAGGTCTTTTTGCTCAGACTGAGGCAGGATTCTGTTGCTTTGATCATTCTCAAATGTGTGCCACAGTCCTGGGTGGCAGTCCTAGGGTGAAGAGGAACACTAGAATGCCAGGGATTGCTGCTGTAGTGGATCAGGGACTCTTGTCAAGGATCCAGGGCAGAAAAGAGTGCTAGTGGTCACTCACAGACCAGAGACCAGGATGGAAGAGTAATAAATATACCCCTCCTTAGATCATGCTACCTTGAAAGAAATGAAAACTTACAGGTTCCCAGAAGCATCTCTGAGAACAGCTACACAAAGCCTCTGAAGCTTGAGATAGTGCACTCTCCACCCTGGAAGCAGAGCCTTACTTTAATAAGTTGTTCAAAATATAGAAATAGGCTGGGGAAATGAGCAAACAACAGAAAAAAAATTCTGACCATAGAAAATTACTGTGGTAATGAGGAAGATCAAAACATATACTCAGAAGAAGACAAAGCCTCCAAGAAAGATATGAAATGCTCTCAGGCCATGGAAGAGCTTAAAAAGGATTTTCAAAATCAGGTAAGAGAAGCAGAGGAAAAATTGGGAAGAGAAATGAGAGTGATGCAAGAAAATCATGAAAAATGGGCTAACACCCTGGTAAAGGAGACAAAAAATACTGAATAAAAGAACACCTTACAAAACAGACTTGGCCAAATGTTAAAAGAGGTACAAAAATCCAATGAGAAGAAAAATGCCTCAAAAACCAGAATTGATCAAAAGGAAAAAGAGGCTTGCCTTCTCAGAGAGGGAGGGTGGGAAGGATGAAAAAGAGAATTTGAAACTCAAAATTTTAAAAATTAATGTTAAAATTTTTTGTACATGTAATTGGCAAAAATAAAATACCAAATAAATTAAAAAAAAAAAAAAAGAAATACAGGACAAGGTTCTCATAAGCTGTCCCATACAATCCAGCCAGGCTGTTTGGAGTGTGGTGGAGAAATAAGGGCAACTCTTTTTGACAGAGTGGGGAAAACAATTTGGTATATGATTATTTTGGGTATTCTCAATGGGACCTGGGGGACCAGAAAGAAAATGGACTTGTCAGTACACTGGGCCACAGTTTTAAACAATGATTAACCAATGTTCTGAGATTCCAAGGGAATACAGAGAAGGGTAAGCAGAACTGGAAACCATGTCATAAAATATTATTAAAGTAATGTACATATATGTACACACACACACATTTATGTACATATTTTTTTCAAGAAAAGGAGACTCAGTGCTTTCTAAAGGTGTCTTCAAGCATTTAAGTGACTGCAATGTGAAAAATAAAAAAAGTTTACACTTAGAAGGATATAAAGTGATTTATTTCAACCCATATTTGATTGAGAATTACCTCTATAATATCCCTGACAAGTAGTCATTCAGATTTTACTTGAAGATGTCTGATGAAGGTGAATCTGTGACCTTCCAAGGCACCTCATTTTTCTCTTGAATAAGTTTAACAGTTAGGAAGTTTTCTCACATAAAGCCTCAGTTTATCCCTCTGTAGTTTCTACTCTTTGTTCCTGGTTCTAGCATTTGGTTCCAAGTCTTCATTCACAGAACAGTCCTTCAAACACTCAAGATTAGCTCTCATGCCCTTTCCCCTATCCCCTACACCTTCTCTCCTTCAGGCTAATCATTCACAATTTCTTCAAAGTACCCTCAGGCAATATGTTTCTAATCCCTTTGATGCTTTGATTGCTTTCCTTTGGATAGCCCCCCAATTCATGGGTATCCTTCCTATAATTTCTGGAAGAATGGGTGACTTGAAGAAGGAATGCAGAGACACATCATACTGAGCCCAGGGCTGAGAGGGTAGAACCCAGATCCTGAGCAGAAATAATTGCATCCATTATGGAAGTACCATCCCTTTACACAATGTACCTCTCAAAATTTTGACCTGGCTGTGTTGAATATATAAAAAAAAAGTGAGGACCCCAAAGCATGTAGATTACATGTATGTAGGTGTGTAGGCATATGCAACATATTTATGAGGGGATTTTGAGTGGAAAGTACAAAGAGGTGAAAATGTTAGGGAAGGAGAACCACAGCAAAACATGCCATCTCTCAGCTCTGGGCATTTTCTCTGACTGTCCTCATAACTGGAATGTTCTCCCTCCGTATCTCTTCCTTCCAGCTTCCCTGACTTCCTTCAAGTCACAAGTAAAACCCCATCTTCTCCCCTCTCTTAATTCTAGTGTCTTCCCTCTTGCCTTTGGAGCAGTTCAGGTCCATGATTTCCATGGTGTGCAGACTTCCATCTGTGGAAATTCCCTCCAGTGGTGAAGCTTATAGACTCATAGTCAGAGCTTTGCATGGGGCACTGGCCCATTAGGTGACACCCCAGGGGTCACCTAGATATTATGTAGCACTCTATCCACAATGTCTAATGATATACTGCTATGACCTAAGTGATACTGAAGGACAATCCATGTAGCACATAGTAGGCATCATAAAATGTTAGTCCTTACTATTTGTTTTGGTAGTAGCTGTATCATCATCACTGTTAATTATTATAATCATTAACACTGACATTACTATCAATCCTTATCACGCTCATCTTTAATGCAGCTGTCATTATTACTGGGGGAGCTAGGTGGTGCAGAGGGTAGAGTACCAGGCCTGGATTCTGGAAGACCTCTGGCCTCAGACACTCTCCTGTATTACTCTGGGCAAGTCCCTTAATTGTTGACTTTAGTTTCTTCATATACAAATGACCTGGAGAAAGATACGGCAAACCACTGTAGTGGCTTAGCTAAGAAAACCCCAAATGGAGTCATAAAGGGCTGGACACAACTGAAAAATGACCAAATTATTATTAATTATTATTATTTTATACATGAAGGAAATGAGGCCCAGAGAAGTTCAGTAACTTGCCCATGGTCACACAAGCAGTAAGTGACAGAGATATGAATCCAGGTCCTCTGGTTCCAAACTCAGGGATTCAATGGAACATTTGGCCTCCTTAGCTTTTTAGCAAACAAATGTCAGACACTGTGTTTCTACATTCTATTTCTCTATTTTGATTCTTCTCTAAGGCTTAACTTGAACCTTAAGGTTAAAGAGAAAAAGAGGATAGAAAAAGAAACAACTTGAAAATCCAGCCTGAGTTTTGCCAAGTTCATCCCTTCCCCTCTATGCACATACACTAGCACCCACCCTCATTACTCCCACTTAGGCTGCTGTTCTTGGTGCCTTCCTTCTTGTGCTTTCAAACCTTGGCAGAGGAGTGTCTCTACAATAATTAACAGACCCCGTCTGTCCAATATAAACAGAACAGAGCCCAAGTACAGGGGATGCCTGGCAGACAGCGGGAAGGATGCCAGCATATTCCTAGAAAAACTACAAACACTCAGACTCTAGGGAGGCCCAGTTAGAGGCCACATGTTCTGGTAAAGACTCTGAGGTCCCCATGATTAAGGTAGGAGGTAAGAAGAGGATTGTATTCTTATCTGGAGGACAGCTGCTGCAAAGGTGATGATGGGTCCCATTCTTTTCCTCCTGGGAAGACTTCAAAGGTCCTTGAAAAAAAAAAGGTTCCTGTGAATGACAAAATTGCATCTGATAATCAGTCAGGTTGTGAATTTCTGTTTCTGTCATTCTTAATAGCTAGGACTTACATATCCATTCATATGTAAGTACAAATTTACATATGTATATGTGTATACATCTATGTAGTACTTTCCATATGTAGGTATAGATATGGAGATAAATATATTAATATAGATATAGATTATGGATATATCTTTATTTTGAAAAATTTCTAACAAAAATTTAGTATTTACGACAATTATTTTTTAATTCAGAAGGGGTCTTTACCAGAAAGCCAAAGGGATTTACAACACATAAAAAAGTTGAAAACGCCTCTCTTAGAGGCAATAGAGAGCCACTGAAATTTCTTGAGCATGTACAGAACACGGCCAGGTTTGTTGTAGAAATTTAATTTGGAAGTTATTTAGAGAATAGAATGGAGAAGGAAGAAATGGAATGTTGGAAACCTTTAATTTCCTTTAATTTTAAGAGAGATCACTTTGAATAATGGGAAGAACTCTGAACCAGGAGTCAGAAAAGACCTGAATCTGGGCCCCTACTCTGCCACTAAATATCTCTTTGACCTTGGATAAATCACTTTCAAAACGATTCTTATCTGCTTCAGTATTCTCATATGTTAAGCAAGAGGATTGGAGTAGAAATCTCAAAGGTCCTGTCTATCTCTGATATGGTGATTGTAAGGAAGTTCAGAAACTAGGGCCCTGAAAAAAGCAAACTAAGACCACCTGCTATTGTTGGCAGAGTTCTGAACTGATCCAACCATTCTGGAGAACAATTTGGAATATGTCCAAAGGGCAATCAAACTGCGCATGCTCTTTGATCCCTCAATAGCCCTACTAGGTCTGTATCTCAAAGAGAGCATAAAAAAGAGAAAAGAACCCACATGTACAAAAATATAGCAGCTCTTTTGTGGTGGTTAAGAATTGGAAATCGAGGGGATGCCCATTACTTAGGAATGGCTGAATAAGTTGTGGTATATGAATGTAATGGAATATATAACGTGTTATAAAAAACGATGATCAGGTGGATTTCAGAAAAAACTGGAAAGACCTATATGAATTGATGCTGAGTGAACTGAGCAGAACCAGGGAAACACTGTACACAACAACAGCAACATTGTGCAATGATTAACTATGATAGACTTAGCTCTTCTCAGCAATACAATGATCCAAGACAACTTCAAAAGACTCATGATGGAAAATGCAATCCAAGTCCAGAGAAAGAACTATAGAGCTTGAATACAGATTGAAATATACTATTTCCATTTTGTTTTTTTGTTCTTTTTTCTCATGTTTTTTTCCATTTTTTCTAACTCTTCTCTCACAACATGACTAATGTGGAAATGTGTTTAACATGATTGTATGTGTATAACCTGTATCTGATTGCTTGCTGTTTTGGGGAGGGGCAGGGAAGTGAGGGAGGGAGAAAAATTTGGAACTCAAAATTTCACAAAAATGAATATTGAAAACTATCTTTACATGTAATTGGAAGAAAATACTAATAGAAAAAAAAGGACCTTGTCCTACAAGAGGAAGATTCATATTGTTTTAGTTTTCAATCTGAAATTTTAGTCTTAATTTCAATCATTTAGAATCATGTTCAGATATGGGTAGTACGAGATGACCTAACCCTTTCTAATTTTGTGGCTCTATGAAAATATAAAAATATGAATCCCAGCTATGGATATTTCAAAGTAGTACCTAACTACTCTCCACTTGAATCTGACAGTGATGTAAAACACATTATCTCCTTAGGGAACTCATTAACAGAGTCCTACATCCTTTGGTATTTGTGTAAGTGCAAGGTTCCTCCTGCCCTTAACCAATCATTCAGTTCATCAATGGGTATGATGAAGTTTTGAATGTACAAACAAGGTGGTTTATGTCCGAAGATCACAGTTAGAGGTTTGAATCTCTTTTGTTGGGTGAATAAAAGAAAACAATGTCATTGTCTGAAAGCACCAGGAACTTTCAATAGGTCTGTGTATAAATAATAATCAGTCCACTGATGAATTTTGTCCAGAGCAGTCATCTCGGATTAATTTCTTGTGTTGAAGATTCCTGGAGTCTACTGAAACCACTCTCAGGAGAGATGTTTCATCACTCCCCTGCCTTCCATTCACTGAATATTCAAACTAGATCAGATAGAAACATACGAAAGGCAGTGTAAATCCAGACACAGAAGGATACAAGAGCATAGTCTAAGAAAGGAAGCAGATTTAGAGTACCCCGCAAGAAGCCCTATGATTTAGAGAATACTGGTCATGTACTCTAGAAAGAGACTGGTCCTTAGGAATCAACAGAGTGCTAAACCTGAGGAGAACTCATGAGGACTCCATGAAAGAAGAATACTTCTAGTAACCAGGAACTGAGATTCTACCCTGTGGTCACACATTCTCTCAAAGGTTGGGCTGACTTGTCCTAATAGCCTTTTGCATACAAGATGACTGTGTGTCCCTTAGTTTTAGAGGATATTTCCATAATTATCCATTGCTATACCTACTTAGTCTACTAAATAATTTTTCTAAAAATTTTAGTATTCTGAATACTTTTTGCCTAAAAGCTAATTAACTTTGGCTGATAACCAATGGGAAATATATCAGATTGGCATTTATGAGGAACAGTAGGAGAAAATTCCACAACTCCTCAGGGACCCCTAGAATCTTGAAGGGAGCAGGAAGGCACACTCAAGCTAACAATGTGATTGGAAGGTGGGAAAAGTAGTCCAAGAAGGTCTGCTATATAAACATATTTGATAGAATAAGGAAGGGCTCAGAAGGCATCGTCAAAATAAAAGCTGTTACCAACCTAGTGACACAATACCATCACAGCTCAACCCTTTATTGTGTACCCTGCCTTAAGACTTCCAGAAAGTGAGGGGACAGTGCACTGCACAAAATGATTCCTAGGGACAAAGTGCAACAAAAGTCATCAAAAAGAGGGGTAGAGTTATATTGCTATTCTATTAACATTTTGTGTTTCTTTCATTAATAGGTTAATATTCATTTGAAAAGAGATCTCTAGTAGAGTGTTTTGGGATATTTTTGTTGACACTGTATTTTTCAACATTTTTAACAGTGACTTGTATAAAGGTAGGGCTAATATGTTTTGAAATCTAACAACACACAAAACTAGGAGGAACAGCTGGCATATTGATTGACAGATCCCCACTCCAAAATGATCTTGACAGGCTAAAACAATGAGTCAAATAGCATCTTGATTTAAAACCTGTGCTTAGGTTGCAAAATATCAGCTTTAAAGTCCATTTTGATCAGCAAAGTCAGCTTAGCTGCATGAGAATCACTTTAGAAATTCCAGTTATAGAGCCTGGCTTAAATTGGTTTTTCTTAGCTTGCATAGGCAGCCTCAGGAAGGAGAGGGGTTATAATCCTCAGGATTCACAATATCTGTTTGCCTTTCTGATCCAGATATCAATGAATGCATACCTCTAATTGCGATCATCTTCAGTCTATTTCAGGAAAGCTCTATTTGTTAGAAAGTCATAAATAACAATTTCTTAATAATTTGTGTTGTTGTCCTTCATTCTCAAAGAGGACCAAAATGACATCATCATGATAAAGTGAAGTTTTAGTGTGTCCAACTGTGGCTGATCAGACCAACAGGAGCTCGGAATGCTCCACCACAGATTGGGCACAGATAATCCATGTGAATATTTGGGGTGGTTACACCAAACTTGAGTATCCTACGTTTCTTTTGTGCTATCTCAATTCTGCTTTGTGCATACAGCACAGTATCTTTTCTGATGTTGGCACTCCATACTGAGTGGTTCTGTGCCAGTGTCTCCCGTGTCAAAAATTTGTGAAACTAAAATTAGCAGGGGCAACTAAATGATACTGGATGAAGCACTGAGCTTAGAACCAGTAAGTCTCATGAGTTATAATCTAGTTTCAGACATTTAGTAGCAGTCTAACTCTCGGGATGTCACTTAACCCTGTTTGCCTCAGTTTCCCCATCTGTAAAATGAGCTGGAGAAGTAAATGGCAAACCACTCTAATATGTATGCCAAAGAAAACTCCGTATTGGGTCATGGAGAGCTGGAACCAACTGAAACGACTCAACAGCAGCAACAACAAAAATTAGCATCCCTTTGATTTCCATCCTTTGCTCCTCGGTTTGGCTTCTGGGAAAAAGAAGAATATGATCAGTCTCTCTTCCACATGATGAAAACCCTTTAAATATTTGAGGACAGATCATGTTCTTCTCAAGTCTTTTCTCCCTAAATAATCCACCCAGTTCCTTTAACTAATTTTTAAATAGTTGAGTTTCAAATCCCTTCTCATTCTGAACACTTTTCTCTAGATACATTTCATCCTGTCAATACCCATGCTAAAATCTAATATTTGGATTGTACACAATATTCCAATTATAGCACAAGTAGGACCAAGTAGAAAAGACTATAGAATTATAAATTTAGAAAGGTTCTCAGAGGTCACCTAGTTGAACCTATCCCTAAACAAGAATTCCCTCTATTAAGTGTCCTATAAGTATTCACCTAGTCTTTGACCAAAGAGCTCTAATGATGAGGAATACACAATATTCTAACACAACCCATTTTGTCCCTGGCTATCAATAATTGTTAGGAAATGTTATCTTACATCAAGAACAAATCTACTTCTTCATGACTTGTAATCATTGGTCCTAGTTATGCCTCCTGGAGTAAAGCAAACTGCATGAATCCTCTTCCGTATGACATTCCTTTAAATACTTGTCAATAGTTATTTTCTGTTTCACCCACTCCTTAGGTCTTTTCTTCTCCAGGCTAAAAATCCCAAATTCCTTTAATTGATCTCTCTTTGGAATCACCTGAAAAACCTTCATCTCTGAAGTAGCCTTCTTCTGGAAAACTCTATCTTATCAGAGTCCTTCATAAAATATATTCCCCAGAACTGAATACAATAATCAAGTTGTTTTTCTTGTTCATCCTTCACTACAGAAAAGGACCAAAGAAATCATGAGGGTGATATCTTGACTTGTATGTGAGTAGATTTGAGTGAGGCAGAGACATGCAAAGTCACCAGTCTCACTCTCTCCTTCAGTCACTGGAATCCAGTGGCAAGACTTTTAAGTTAAGATGACTGGTGGTGGCTGAGGATGCAGTGGCAGACCTTGGAATTTTTAAACTAAGGTCTGTCCCAGGTTTCAATTTGTCTAAAGCAACACCTATTCAGCAATTAAAGTCTAGGAAAGAAAAAGACAAAAGATGGCCTAGTTTACCTTCCCACAAGAATCAATCTGGGCAAGAAATACCCTTAGAGTTTCTCATAATAATCAAGATATCGTAAGTAAGACAGGGATAAGAGCACTATCATCCCTCCCTGCCTCCTCCACCCCCAGGCATAGACATTATGCTTTACTTAATGCAGCATAACAATTAAGAATTTTAAAATTTTTGTGTGTTTATTCATGCACTGAACACATGCTTTATTGATTTTTTTGTTTTATATTCCTGTCCTTTTCTGTTTCTGATTCTTTCCCTTTCCCCTCAACCACATATGTGATGGAAAATGAGCTGAGAAAGCAATTAAATGTCTTGGCCTATCCTCTTTCCCACAGATCTGCTGAACACTATTTTCTGGAGTCTCTAGTATGGGCTCTTTTCATTTTGCTGTTATGATTATGGATTAATTTATGGTAGTTCATTTTCATTCATTTAAAAAATAACTTCTTGATTTGCCTCTTCATTTGACATTGTTGGAATTGGAAGCTCAATTCCGTGTGGACAGTCTCGGGCGGGTAAAGGTGGGAGCTTCTAAATCTTAGAGCTCTCACGAGACCCCCCCAGGAAACGGCAGGGAATCGAGGTGAACCGAGCTATCTCAAGTAATTCCGCCTCTTCCCATGAGAAACGTGATGGGAGAGAGATCTCCCCGCCCTCGAGATTGTCCCGGATCTGGGCACACCTAGTTACCTAACAGCACGGTATTCAGATGCAAACTATGCGGCTGAAGGTTAAGTAGGATTGAGGAAGCCTGAAAGCGCTCTTAGCACGTGAGGAGCCAAGAGGACAGTAGGCTCCGCTTTTCTTCTTTCCTCTCTCCCCTCCCCCTCTCTCCCCGCTTGTACTTCTACTTCCAATCCCTTAAGATCCTAGCCTCCTTAGGAAATCTCCCCCTCTTCCTCCTAAGGAAGACCCCCCTGCACTTGTAACCGAGACCCTGAAATAAAGCTCAACCCTTGTTCAACTCTGGAACGTCCTTTCTCTCATATGAGCATCCGGTTTTGGCCAACCGAAGACCTCGGAGGTGAGGTAAGAAGACTCGGGTAGCCCACAGGCCTCTAGGCCTGGCATGACATATTTCCTCTTGACATATAGTAGGAGCCTAATAAATATTTCTCGGTAAATATATATAAATGTTTATTATTTATAGGACACTTTATAGAGGGAATTCTTGTTTAGGGATAGGTTCAGCTAGGCGGTCTCTGAGAACCTTTCTAAATTTATAATTCTACAGTCTTTTCTACTTGGTCCTACTTGTGCTAAAACTGGAATATTGCGTACAATCTAAATATTAGATTTGAGCACGGGTCTTGACAGGTTGAAGTGTCTCTGGAGAAAGATGGTCAGAATGTCAAAGGAGGTGAAGTAGTTTCAGAGGAGTGTTTCATTATCATTTCTATGCTGTGTATCCCTTTTGGAAGTATTATGAAATATATAAATATCTTCTCAGAATAATGATTTTTAAATGTATAAAATAAAATACATAAAATTACTATGGAATCTAGTCATATTGAAATATAGTCAGAAAAATAGGTTTCATTATCACTGATTTCTTCTGTAATTTATAAAATATGTATGTGTATATATGTATAAAATGTACATATATCTCTATATATAAATTTAATAATATATGTGTGTATGTATTATTTTTTAATTTACAAACTCAGGCTAAGACTACCTGATTTGGAGGAATCTGACAATAAATATTTATTAAACATCTAAAGTTCTAGGAGTACAGGCAATAAAAAGAAAGACAATCTCTGCCCTCAGGGAGTTTACAGTCTAATGGTGGGGGGAGATACAATAAACAAAAAGAGGCAGGAAAGGGAAGGGAAGCAGGGTGTACCCAGAACAGAGTCATCTTGCTCTGCGATACTGAAACCATGAAGATCAGTGGATGCAAAGAAGAGAAGGAAACTAGGGACCTCATTTTTTAGATTTTTTCCCCATCGCTATCCTACAAGAAACATCATTTTATTAGCTTTTGATTTATACTATCCTGTATTTTGAGTTTGTTATATTTTAAGACACCTTACACCCTGATCATTTTTAGATGAACCGATGTAAACTACACCTTTCCCATTTTGTACTTGTAAAGATTTTTCCTCACATTTTGTACTTGTAAATTTTTTTGAACTCAAGTATGAATTTTTAATATATCTTCATCAGATTTCATTATATTAAGCTTATACCACTGTTCATAAGCTCCATCCATCCAGAGCTAGAAGGAATCTTGTTACTGTTCAATCATTTCAGTCATATCCAATTGTCTGTAACTCCATTTGAGGTTTTCTTGGCAAAGATACTGGAGTGCTTTGTCATTTCTTTCTCCAGCTCATTTTATAGATGAAGAAACTGAGGCATACAGGGTTAAGTGACTTGCCTAGGGTCACAAAGCTAGTAATCATCTGAAGCCATACCATAGAGTTAAGTCTTCCTCACTCTACAATGGACACTATCCATTCTGTCACAATGCTGAAAGCTGCCCTAGGAGAAATCTTAGGCATCACCTAGTATGATTCTCATTTTACAAATCAGGAAATGAAACAATGAGATATTAAATGAATTTTCTGAGGTCATACAAGTAGTAAGAAGCATAAAGGATTCAAGCCTCGGTCCTCTGATTCCAACTCCAGTGTTTTATCCACTGTACCACATAGACCACTGAGACCCTTTTGGATACTTACTCTGTCATCTGCCATGTTAGTTTTCAGATCTAGTTTTAAATCATCTACAAATGTGATAAACACACTATCCATGCCTTTATTCAAGTGGGATAGGGATAGGGACTGGACCTGAGATTTCCTTAGTATAATGAATGTTCAAGTGTGGAAACTCCTTATATCAATGCAAGTCAGCATCTTAAATGGAATTTATGGCCTTAGAGAGTTGACTGGAATATTAGGATGTTAAGCAACTTGCCTAGAGTGATACAGCCAGTATGCATCAGTGTTGGAGAGGACATTAAGCCAGGTATTTTTGGCCAGTGTTTTATCTGTTATTCCTCACTTCTTATTCATTCATGTAATAAAAATGTTTAGCAGCACAGAACCAAACAAAGATCTTTGGGGATGTAGTGACTTTATGCATCTAACCATGCTACCAGTAGGACATTTCTTAGCATCTAAAACAGTACCTGGTGCAAAGTAGGTACTACATACATATTTATTTATTCCCTTCACTCTTCTTCACTGGTAAGTACTTAATAAATATTTGCTAACTGATTAATTAGCACCACTTTCAGTGTCCTAATATCATTCACATCTCTTTCCATCTTGTTGATAAGAATATCGTGTGAGTACATAGAGCAGAACTATTCCATCTCTCATTCTGGACAATGAGTCTCTCAATACAGTATAAATAGTATTTTAATTTTCCCCAATTAGATATCAAGAACATTTATAGTATTCATTTTAATAGCATTTTCCTTCATGATTCCTTTGTACTTTTCTTAGATCATTGTATTGCTGAGAAGAGCCGAGTCATTTATAGTTTCTCATCACACAGTGTTGGTGATATGGGGTATATGTTTTCCTGGTTCTTCTCATTTCACTTTGTATCAGTTCCTACAAGTCTTTCCAGGTTTTTCTGAAATCTGCCTGCTCATCATTTATTGCTCAATAGTATTCCATTACATTCATTCAACACAGTTTGTTCAGCCATTCCCCAATTGGTAGGCATCCCCTCAATTTCCAATATTTTGCCACCACAAATAAGGCTGCTATAAATATTTTTGTACTGGAAAGTCCTTTTCCCTTCTACCATCTGCCCTGATCTGACCTCCCTTCTGCCAGTTCCCTGATTCCATTTACTTAATCTCCTCCCCTCCTACTTCCTTGTTGGGTAAGACAGGTTTTTATATTCAACTGATTGTGTATATTATTCCCTCTTTGAGCCTATAACAATGAGAAGATTCAAGTGATGTCCGTTTCCTACCTTCCCATCTTCACCTCCACTGTAGTAGATCTTTCTCACCTCTTCATGTGAGAAAATTTACACCATTCTACCTCCCCCTTTCTTTGGCACCTATTATACTGCTCTTTTTTATTCCTAAAATGTTTATGTCATTCCCTCAAATTTACCTTATACCTATACTCTTTGTTTTTGTGTATTTCTTTTAGCTGTACTGTTAGTGATACAATTTTTAAGAGTTATAATTTTCCCATGTAGGTATGTAAACAGTTTAGCTCTATTGAATCCCTTATGTTTTCTTTTCCCTTTTTACCTGTTTATGCTTCTCTGGTATATTGATATTGGAAGTCAAATTTTGGTTTACTTTTGGTTTCCTCCTTTTGAAGCCTTGAAATCCTTCTATTTCATTGAATAGTCATTCTTTTCATAGATGTGTTATGCTTAATTTCATTTAGTAAATGATTCTTGGTTGCAGTCCTAGTTCTGTTGTCCTCTGGAATATAATGTTCCATGACTTCCAATCTTTTAATGTTGTACCTGCCAAGACATCTGTCATTTTGATTCCCTGATAGTTGAATTGTTTCTTTCTTGCCCATTGTAGTATTTTTCCTTTGACCTGATAGTTCTGAAATTTGACTATAATATTCCTTGTGGTTTTTATTTTGGGATCTCTTTCCTGAGGTGATTGGTGTATTGTTTCATTTCCAATTTTGCCCTCTGGTTCCAGGACACCAGGGCAGTTTTCTTTGATAATTTCTTGAAAGATGTTGTCTGAGTCTTCATTTGGATTATAACTTTCAGGTTGTCAAATGTTTCTGAAATTGTGTCTTCTTAATCTGTTTTCCAGGTCAATTGTTTTCTCTGAGGGATTTTACATTTTTTTCTATTTTCTTCATTCTTTTAATTTGTTTGAGTGAGTCTTGATGTCTCATAGAGTCATCAGCTTCCACTTTTCGAATTCTAATTTTTAAGATGTTGTTTTCCTCAATTAGTTTTTGTAATTTCTTTCCCCATTGGACCAGTTCTATTCATATGTATGTATGCATATATGTATATGTATACACACATGTATATGTGTATATATGTGTGTATATGTGTATATATGTATATATATATGTGTGTACACACACACACACACACACACACACACACACACACATATATATATAGTATTTATTTTCAGTTTACAACATTCACTTCCAAAAGATATTGAATTCCCAATTTTCTCCTTAACTTTCCTCACCTCCACCCCAGGACAATGTGTACCCCATCCACCCCTTTCCCCAATCTGTCCCCGCTTCTCTCACCCCACTTCTCCCATCCCCCTCCCCTCTATTTTCCTCTAAGGCAAGATGGATTTCTATACCCCATTGCCTGTACATCTTATTTCCCAGGTGAATGCAAAAACAGTTTTTAACATTCATTTTTAAAGCTTTGAGTTTCACATTCTCTCCCTCCCTCCCTCCCCATCTACCCTCATTGAGAAAGTAAGCAATTCGATGTAGGTCATACATGTGTAGTCATACAAAACACTTCCATAACAGTCATGTTGCTAGAGACTAACCACATTTCCTTCTATCCTATCCTGCCTTCCATTTATTCCATTCACTCCCTTGACCTCTCCCCCCACAATAGTGTTTACTTCTGATTGCCACTTCCCCCAATCTGCCATACCTTCTGTTATCCTCCCTTTCCTATCCCCTTCCTGATGCCTTCCTGCACATAAGCTAGATTTCCATACCCATTTGAATGTGAATTATTCCCTCCTTAAACCAAATGCCATGAGAGTAAGGCTCACTTATTCCTTTTCACCTCCCCCTCTTCCCCACCATTGTTAAAGCTCTTTCTTTCCTCTTTAATGTGAGATAATTCGCTACATTCTATCTCTCCATTTCTCTCTCCCAGTGCATTCCTCTCAATAGTTAATTTTATTTTTTAGGTATTCTCCCTTCATATTCAGCTCACTCTGGGCCCTCTGTCCATATCTATGTCTATATCTATATTTATATCTAATCTATATCTATCTATTTGTGTATACACATGCGCACATATACATATACTATGTACACACACATGCATACATATATACACATCTATCACATACATGTCTATACATACATATACATACAGATATACACACATACTTACATATATATGTATGTGTATATATATGTATATATATACATATATATACTAAGAGAGATCTAATGAGTTATAAATATCATCTTTCTATGTAGGAATGTAAACAGTTCAACTTTAATGAGTATCTTATGGCTTCACTTTCCTGTTTAGCTTTTCATATTTCTCTTGATTCTTCTATTTGAAAGTCAAATTTTCTACTCAGCTCTAGTATTTTCAACAATAATGTTTGGATGTCCCCTATTATATTGAAATTCAATTTTTTCCCCAGAAATATTATACTCAATTTTAAGCAGTATGTGATTCTTGGTTTTAATCCTACCTCCTTTGACCTCTGGAATATCTTATTCCAAGCTCTGTGAACCCTTAGAGTAGAAGCTGCTAAATCCTGTGTTATCCTGATTGTCTTTCCATAATACTTGATTTTTTTTCCTTCTGACTGCTTGTGATGTTTTCTCCTTGACCTGGGAACTCTGGAATTTGGTTTCAATATTCCTAAGAGTTTTCTTTTGGGGGTTTCTTTCAAGAGGTGATTGGTGGATTCTTTCCATTTGTGTTTTCCCCTCTGGTTCTAGAACATCAAGACAGTTTTCCTTGATAGTTTCTTGTAAGATGATAGCTAGCTCTTTTTTTATCATGGTTCTCAAGTAGACCAACAATTTTTAAATTCTCTCTCCTGGATCTATTTTCTAGGTCTGTTGTTTTTCCCATGAGATTTTCCACAATGTCTTCTATTTTTCCATTCTTTTGGTTTTGCTTTATACTTTCTTGATTTCTCATAAAGTTGTTGGCTTCCATTTACTCCATTCTAATTTTGAAGATATTATTTTCTTCAGTGAGCTTCTGGACCTCTTTTTCCATTTGGCCCATTCTCTTCTTTATGGCATCCTTTTCCTCATTGACTTTTTGGACTAATTTTGCCATTTGGGTTAGTCTGTTTTTAAAGATGTTATTTTCTTCAGCATTTCTGAGTCTTCTTTAGCAAATTGTTGACTTGTTTTTGCTTCACTATCATTTCTGTTTCCATTTTTTCCTCTACTTCTCTTATTTGATTTTCAAAATCCTTTTTGAGCTCTTCCATAGTCTAATACCATTTCATAAGGTTTTGATTTTGGAGGCTGTGGATGTAGGAACTTTGATCTTCCTATATTCCTTTGGTTATGTGCTTTGATCTTCTTCATCCTAAAGGACAGAAGAATATACCTTTTCACTGAGAAAGTAACCTTTTATAGTCTTATTTTTCACCTTTTTTGGACACTTTTCCAGCTAATTACTTGACTTTTGAGCTCTTTGTTAAGTGGAAGGTATGCTATCTCATATTTCAGAGGTTTTGTGTAGCTGTTTCAAGGGTATCTCTAAGCACCTGTAAGTTCTCAGTTCCTCCAAAGTGATATAATCAAGTGAGATGTATTTACTCCTCTCCTGGCCTCCACTGTGGTCTGTGAGCAACTGCAAGCACTCTTTTCTGCCCTGGAACATCAAGTATGATTCCCTCTCCACAGCTGCCACCAGGTCTGCCACTCCAGTGCTCCTCCCCACCCCAGGATCACCAGTCAGGACTGTGATTCAGGTCAGCCACTCAATTGCCCCGCTGTTTGTAGACTGTGAGTGGTAGAAGCAGCTGCTGCTTATGTAGTTCCTGCTGCTGCCCTGGGCCTGAGGCAAGGCCATATCACACTCCCTTCTCACCCAAGTGAGAGACCTTTCTCACTGACCTTTGAACCTGTCTTTGCATTTGTGGGTTGAAACATCTGGAAACTGCAGCAGCTGCCAGAGATTCAGTGCCCTGAGGCCTGTTCCAGACCTATCTGTGCCAGGGCAGCATGGGCTATGCTGTGCTCCAAGACTGGTGCAATAGATCTTTCCTCCTAGCCTTCCAGATTGTCTTGGGTTGGAAAACCGTTTCATTTTGTCATTTTGTGACTTCTGCTGATCTAGAATTTGTTTAGAGTCATTTTTTTACAGGTATTTTGAGAGGTTTGGAGGAAGAGCTCGATGAGATCCTTGCTTCTACTCCACCGTCTTGGCTGGCTAATTCCATTTCTTAAAGCAGTTTTACAAGCTATTTACTCTTTTTTTTATAATTCTCTTGCATCAATTTCATTTTTCTTTCAAAATTTTCTTTTACTTCTCTTATATGATTTTAAAGCTCCTTTTTGAGCTCTTCTGTGAATTCTTTCTGGCCTTGGAAGCACTTTGCATTTTTCTTTGGGATTTTGCCCATAGGTGCATTGACATTGTTGTCCTCTTTTGAGTTTGTGTCTTGGTCTTCCCTGTCACCATAATAACGTTCTATACTTAGATTCTTTTTTGTTGTTGTTTTGCTCTTTTTTTTCTTTCTTTCTTTTTTATTTTTTGTGCTTTTCCTCTCTTGTAAATTTGAACTCTGATCCCAGGGTGGAAGGGGCAGAGTCTCAGGCTTATTGTTCTAGTGACTGCTGGCCCTGGCTATTTACTTGGTGCTGAACTTATGTTGTCATAAGGTCCATGGGAGACCCTCATCTCTGGTGCTGTGCTGAGGTCCTAGTGGTGGTATCTGCTATGTGCTGAGGTCTAGGGAGGTGTTTCTGCATTTCTCTATGGCTACACTGATGCACATGGTGGTCTGGTCTCTGGAAACTGCCTATTTGCGCAGAGCTATGCTGAAGCACATGGAGATCTGGCCACTGCAGGATGCCTATTTGCCTAAGGCTACACTGAAACATGTGGTAGTTCTCGGTGTTGGAGTCTGTTGGTTTCCTTGGCTATGCTAAGGCATGTAGGGGACCTGGTGTTGCCCTTTGCCTGCTCCACCACACTGCAGTTCAGGATTTTCCTGCTGGCTTACTGGGATGCCTCCTGTCCTGGACTGTACTCCCCTTTCACCTAAATGAGATGGATCTTTCTTGCCAATCCTCCAAATTTCATGATCTAGAAGATTTTTGCTGATTCTGCTGTTCTAAGATTTGTTTTAGGAATCTACTTTGTGATTGTTTGGAGGTGAATATGAGAGAGTTATAGCAATTTGCTGCTTACTCCACTGTCTTGGCAATATAGTTTAATATTTGCTTAT
The DNA here is from genome assembly GCF_028372415.1 of Notamacropus eugenii. Taxonomy (NCBI): domain Eukaryota; kingdom Metazoa; phylum Chordata; class Mammalia; order Diprotodontia; family Macropodidae; genus Notamacropus; species Notamacropus eugenii. The sequence goes on from NC_092875.1 coordinate 122,756,038, forward strand.
TTAACTCAGCTTGATGTCACCCTGTACAATTTTGCCTGGAGCCAAAGCACTTTCTGGAAAACCATGAGATGAATTGGGCCCCTCACCAAATTCAGTGTGTTCATAAAACAAGCAGTTTCAAAACCTTTGCCTCACTCTCAGGAGATATGGACCTCTCTTGAAATGACAAGCCAGGGGTGGGGAATGAGAGGGGTGCCTTTTCCTGGAAGATCCTAAGACCCAAGGCCAGCCCAGCACTATGATATGAGTTTGTTCCCCAAGCCAAGTAATGAAACCAAAAGGTTTCTTTCCTTAGGCTACCTCCTAAGGCCTGTGTAGAAGGGGAGCTCTCCCCACATTCAGTTCTAGCCAAGCACATCCCTCCCCAGATTCTGGGAGCAGGAGAGGTAATGATAAGTGATGTGTTGACTTTGAAAGAAATAACTGAATTTGCATCAGTTTTTAAGGCATGATTTTCTTAGAAAGACAGGGAAAAAATTTGGGAAAGGAAGGGTGAATGTGTTGGTGTCAAACTACTTTTTGGCCCCTGAAATCAACACAATACACAAACTCAACAACACTCCTCTGACACTTTAGCAACTCATCCAATGTAACCTGATACCAATTTTCTGGATGAAGCTGGCTTATGTTGTTTGGTACTGTGGGGGAAGCTTTGCATCTTCCCCATGGAAAACCACCCAAACTCTGATCTCTGCCAGATACTTCTTTTGGCTCCTTTCAGAAAGAGCTTATCTCTCTTCCAGATCTTCACAGAAAATCTTACACCATTCTCAGCTTTGAGCTGGGGCCAAGATGTCCTGGGGTTGCTTTGTGTCAAGGGAACAGATTTGTAGGAGGAGAAACACTGTTCAGTGCCTGACACTTAGGCAGCCTCCATTCATTGGGAGAGTTCCTCCTTACTTTAGCAGCTCTTCTATCAAGGTGTCAGGAAGCTTCCCTAAGGTTTTTTCTCATTAGGATGGTTCTCATTCCAAAGCACCCCTCCTCCTCCTGCAGGCCGTAGCCATACCTGCTGAGGCAGAGTTGAAATGTTTCTGTGATAGGGCTCAGCCAGTAAGAACTTGTATGGCTCTCATCCCAGCTGGAAGTGGTTTTTGAAGGGGAGTACATTTCCCCTGTGCTTTTATTATCTGATGTTATAGAAGTTTTGTGGTGGATTTCTGTTGCGTAAGTAGAAATAGTGTTTCCATTCTGTGGCACTTTAAGAGCTTTTATATACTTTCTTGTTCATTGATAGCTCATTCCAGACACTTAAAATCTTGCTCAAATCAATCCCAATAGGACAGTGACTCTTAGACTCTGTTTGAGCTATGACTTGTCTCCTAGATAGCATCAAGGGCATAGCATAGTCACTCTCTCAGCCTCAGTTTCCTCATCTGTATAGTAAAAGTCAATATTTAGAAATGGTGGAGACATTTGAGACCAACTTGTTAATCTTCTTTCATTTACAGAAGAGATTGAGGCACAGAGAGGGAAAGTGACCTTATTGAGGTCACACAAGTAATAAGAACCAAAACTGGACTTTGATCACATGATACTCCATGCTTGTCTTTTATTTGTTTTGTTTTGCTTTTGCTCATTAGAATTATGTTGGAACTAGAAAAGATGGAACCCAGGTCCTAATAATATGCCCACCTCCAGACAAGACACTTCACAGTCCTTGACAAATTTAGGTCATCAGGACCAGATAAGCTTCATTTCAGAGTACCAAAGAAACTGACTAATGTTAAAAAAAAAAAAAGCTGAAATACAGTCATTGATCTTTGAAATCTTATAGAAAGCTAGAGAAACAACTAAGTATCGGAAAAATCATAAATGTCGCAGTTTTCAATATAGAGAAGATAGTGGTATGGGCAAACTGTCCAGACAATGAATTTGACTTGATTCCTATAAAAATTCTAATAAATAATTAAAGAGTTGTCTAGTGAATATCTAGAAAAGGAAGCAAATGATTACAAAGACTTAGTTTGGCTTTATCAGCAACAGGCTATCTAAATGTATCCCATAATAGATTCTAACTCCCATGCATAGTGACAAGTTGGGTCCCTAGAATGCAACTTCTACTTGTCTCTTTAGTCTAGGGATAGTCTTGAGGATTTGGGAGTATATTTCTACTACTATGGCTCACAAGCCCCTATTGCTGCGCTTCCTTTCCATTGATTATCAATTGATAATCAGATATGATTGCATTTTAAAATGGATATTTATTACAGTGGTATGTTTAATCTGTGATATATTCTCCCACTAGCACTTGAAGAGTCTAATATAAAGTAGGCACAAGCCTATGGAGCACATGTGGCAAAGGAGTAACTCATATTACCTGAAAATTCTTTTGTAGGAGTCCTCAAGATGTTCTGTTCATAGTGTTATCTTTTCTGTTTGGTTCCCTGTAAATGTCTTTCTTTATCTTGTCCAATCTATCTCTTACTCCATATTCAAACACTACTATCAGTTGATTATGTCTTATTAGATGCCTCTAGGATGATAAAAAAAGGAAAATTTTTTATAAAATAAGATTAGGAGGATGAAGGGAATAGATAATGGGAGGGAATTTTAGAGGGTTGGGTAAAATAAGGAATAAGAACATAAAGGGATGAGATAAGGTAGCAAGAAGAGGGTAAAAAGAGAGGCTGAGAAGGACAATAGTAAGTAAAACTAAGATGGAGGGAAATTCACAAATAATTAGAATTTTGTCAAAACTATAAAAATACAAGTCCTTCCCCAATTGATAAATGGTTACAGGATATGAACAGGAAGTTTTCCAATGAAGAAATTAAAACAATTTATAGTCATATAAGTATGCTATAAATCATTATTGTTGAGAGAAATACAGATTAAAACAACCCTGAGATATCATTATACCAGTTTGGCCAAAACGATAGAAGAAGAAAGTGATAAATGTTGGAGATAATATAGAAAAATTGAGACACTAATTCATCGTTGGTGAAACTGTAAAATGATCTATCCATTTTGGAGAGCAATCTAGAATTAAGCTTAAAGTGTTATGAAACCTAACTATACCCTTTGACCCAGCACTTGGTCTATTTCCAAAAATGACTAGGGTAAAAGGAAAAGAACCTATATGTTCTAAAATGTTCATAGCAGCTCTCTTTGTGGTGGCAAAGAACTGGAAATTGCAGGGACACCCATCAATTAAGGAATGGCTAAACAAGTTGTGGTATATCATTATGATGAAATACTACTGTGCTATAAGAAATGATGAGCTCAATGATTTTAGAAAAACAAGGAAAAACTTGCATGAAATAATGAAGAGTAAAATGAATATGTAGACATATACATACATACACACATGCATACACATGTGTATATATTTATGTGTAGATATACTTACATATATACATGCATGTGTATATATGTGTGTGTATACGTATATGTGTGTCTGTGCATGCGTGTACTTATTTGTGTCTAGTGGTAGCCACCTCTAGAGTACAGGGGAAAGAAGAAAACTTTTTAAAAAAATTACATGATAATTTTGTTGTATATTTGAAAGGAATAGCAAGTTGTGCATAATAGATTTGCATTTTCATACACAATATTCTTTTTATTGTACTTTGTTTTGAAAATGCTTGTTTTATTTCATACATTAAAAATGAAATGAAAAAATTAGAATCTCTTCTGGAAGGGGTTAATATTAAGAAGAAAGACTTAAAGACCATGTCTCTTCTTGGAACTTTCCTCAGGACTTGAGACCTCTTGTGGACCACCTCAGACCTGGAATATCCATTTGCCAAGTATTCCCTCTTCTTCCATCGATGAGCCCTTCAGAGACATTTGTTTTGAGTAGAGACCCAAGGCTACTCGGCTTACATTACCCCCTTGGTTCTGTCTTTAACTTCCGGACTTCAAAGCCATGCCCCTGAGCCAGGTACCTTCACCCTCAACCCTACTTCCTTTAATTCCCTTTTGTGTCTTCTTCTGTTAGATTTTAATTCCTTGAGGAACTTTGTTTTTGCTTCTCTTTGTGTCCTTATTGCTTAGCATAGTGTTTTTCTTCCTCCCTATGTCCCTCCTTTTCTTCCTACCTTTGACCACTATGGCTTATAAACCTGTGATCCTTCCTCGAAGGCCACCTATTCACCTCTGCTCCTGATTGGATCATGTTTATATCCCAGTTGCCAGCCTTCTTTGGCAAAGTTTAGGTTTTGTGGAGTATTATTGTTCTGATTAATCAATTGGGCCATGTCTCTGCAGTATAGCTCCAATTGCTTATGTCCTAATCAAGGCTTTTCATGCAAGATTGAACTGTTGCTATTTTGTATTCAATCAACCAGGGAGGTAATTCTGAGAGAAAGGTTTTGATGGATTTGTTTGGATAAGTAGGACATGGTACCTCCAGCCAAGACACTTGCATAGTCCAATAAAGATATTAGCGTGTTGCCAAAATAAGCAAACCTACATCTGATATCTCTAGTCTGAGTAAAGAAAGATATCTGAAAAACAGCTTTAATGGGAAAGGTGTAAACAGACATCCAGAAGCATAGACTCTAAGCATTGGGTGAATTTCAATATTCACGAATGTTAACATTATCAAACAATTACACTCATTTCATGTGCCATCAAGGTTATGCTTAAGATTCTGCAAGTTAGACTTCAGCAGTATCTGAACCAAGAATTATCAGAAAAGAAGGGTAGTTTTCAAAGAGGCAGAGGAAATGGATACCAAATTGCCAACATTCACTGGATTATGGAGAAAGCAAAGGCATTCCGTATAAAAAAATCTGCATCTCCTTCATTGATTACAGTACAGTCTTTGACTGTGAATCACAACAAAAGTGGGAAGTTCTGAAAAACATGGAAGTACCAGATCATTTCACCTGTTTCCCAAGGAACCTGTATGAAGACCAAGAATCAACAGTTAGAACTGGAAGAACTGATTGGTTTAAGGTTGGAAAAAGAGTATGACAAGACTGTATATTGTCACCTTATTTGTTTAACTTGTATTCAGAATACATCATGCAAATGTCAGGTTTGATGAATAAAAAGCTGAAATTAAGGTTGCCAAGATAATTATCAGCAATCTCAGATAGGCAGACAATACTATTCTAACAGTAGAAAATGAAGAAAAATTAAGAAGACTCTTGATGAGTGTGAAAGAGGACAGTGTAAAAGCCTATTTGAAGCTTAACATTAAAAAATAATAACACCAAATCTGGCAACTGGTCCCAATATTTCCTGTCAAAAATAGGGAGAAGAAATAGAAGCGGTGTCAGATTTTGTATTCTTAGGTTGAAAGATTACTGCAAACTGTGACTTCAACCATGAAATTATAAGATGCTTGATCCATGGAAGGAAAGCAATGACAAATCTGGACAGCATACTAAAAGGAAGAGGCATCACCTTGTTGACAAAGCAATGCATGACTGTGAGAGTTCAACTGTAAGGAAAGCTGTGTGCCACAGAATCAATGTTCCTGAATTGTGGTGCTGAAGAACACTTTTGAGATTCCCTTGGTCAGCAAAGAGATCAAATAAATCAATGCTACTGCACTGATGGTAAATTATTTATTTGAATTATTTGAAAGGGCTTCAAGCCAAGACTAAAGAGAAGAAAGAGTAGGTGCATGACTTTTTATTTGTAAATAGTTGTGCACTCAATGCAGTCTCGGAGGCTGAGACCCAACAAAGTATAGATCAATTCTCTGTTGCTTGTACTAATTGTGATTTAACAGTTTTTAACGCCAAAGTGATACCTACAGCAGCTCTTATGCATATGTGCATATGATATCTGCATATTTCCAGGGTAAATTTGCAAAATATAACCTTGCTTCCTCAAAGACAAGATATTTATTCAGATACCAGAAACCCAATTCCACTATGGTAACAACAAAGTTTGTACACATTACCAATAAAGGGAGCACATCTATCCTCAAACCTTCCTTCCATCAGGCTTCCCCACAAACAGGCTCCCTTAGGCAAAATCACTCCCTCTCTCACTCTAGCTGCTTTGCTCTGCCTCCTCTCTCTCCTAGCTCTACCTTACTCTCTCTTCCTACTCTACCCATTTGACAAGTTCCTCCCACCATGCCATGTGACTCAGACTCTATGTGACTCAAGCTGTGGGCTGGGCCAAAGCTCAAAGTAGGTCACATGGGCCTATTAAGGGGCAAAGAAGATCTTCAAATTCCTTTACCTTTACACAATTAACACCAAGAAACACAGATTCTCTTGCAACCAAAGTCACACCATCCACACATGGAACTATTAATTATAGCAAATAGAGAAATTTTGAATGCTATGGATAAGTTCATTTACTTTGGCAGTTTACTTTCCAGGGATGTTCACATAGATGATGAGATTGGTGAACACATTACCAGAGCTAGCTCAGTGTTTGGGAGGTTCTGATAGAATGTGTGGGAAAGAAGAGGTGTTAGATGGACTAACAAACTGAAGATCTACACAGCTGTTGTTCTGATCTCATTGTTGCTTTTCTGTGAATCTGGACAGTAGACCAATGCCATGCCAGGAAACTGAAATGCTTCCATTTGAATTGTCTTAGGAAGATTCTGAAGGTCACGTGGAAAGATAACTGAGGTCCTTTCTTAAGTTGAACTGCCAATCATTCAAACTCTACTACAGTGTGCAACTCCAATGGGCTGACTGTATTATTTGAATGCCAAAAGCGTATTTGCCTAAAAGACTTTTTATGGAGAACTCACACAAAATAAGCATTCACTTGGAGGTCACAAGAAGCAATATAAGAGAATTCTCCAGGTCTTTCTGAAGGACTTTGGAATTGATTGTGAGAAAAGGGAGACACTGACACAGGAATATCTAGCATGGTGCATCAAAGAAGGTGGTATATTCTATGAGGAAAACAGAATGACAGTAGCTCAAAAGAAACAAATTTAGAGATTCACAAATTTAGAGACATCTCTACTCCAATTGTTGATCCCTAGAAATATCTCTGAAAACAGGTACATGAAACCCATGAAGCTTGGGACAGTACAACTGTCACACTGGAAACAGATTCCTATGTTAACAAAGAGCTAAAAACTCAAGTAATTGAATGGAAAAATGAGCAAACAATGGGAAAAAAATCAAACTGTAGAATCTTACTTTGGTGACAAGGAAGAGCAAAACATAAAAGCAAAAAAAGACAACAAAGTTAAAGCTCCTGCATCCAGAGCCTCCAAGAAAAAATATGAATTGGTCTAAGCCATGGAAAAGCTCAAAAAGAATTTTGAAAATCAAGTAAGGGATGTAGAGGAAAATTGGGAAAAGAAATGAGAGTGGTACAAGAAAGTCATGGGAAATGAGTCACTGATTTGCTAAAGGAGACCCAAAAATGCTGAAGAAAATATCTTACAAAATAGACTAACCAAAATGGCAAAAGAAGTTCAAAAAGCCAACGAGAAGCAGAATGCCCTAAAGAGCAGGATTGGCCAAATGCAAAAGGAGGTCTAAAAGCTCAATGGAGAAAATAATTCCTTCAAAATTAGAATGAAAAAAATGGAAGCTAATGATTTCATGAGAAATCAGAAAGTTATAAAACAAAACCAAAAAAATGAAAAAAAATAGGAAACAATGTGAAGTATCTCATTGGAAAAACAACTGACCTGGAAAATAGATACAGGACAGAGAATGTAAAAATTATTGCTGCCTCAAAGCCATGATCAAGAAACAGCCTGGACATAATCTTTCAAGAAATTATCAAGGAAAACTCCCTTGATATTCTAAAATCAGAGGAGAAAATAGAAATGGAAAGAATATACCATTTACCTCCTGAAAGAGATCCCAAAAGGAAAACTCCTAGGACTATTGTAACCAAATTCCAAAATTCACAGCTCAAGGAAAAAATACTGCAAGCAGCCAGAAAGAATCAATTCAAATATTTTGAAAACACAATCAGTATAACACAAAATTTAGTAGCTTTTACATTAAGGGATTGGTAAGTTTAGAATCTGATATTCTGGAGGTCAAAGAAAGTAGGATTAAAATCAAGAATCATCTACCCAGCAAAACTGAGTATAATCCTTCAGGGGAAAAAATGGAGCTTCAATGAAATAGAGGCTTTTCAAGCATTCTTGATAAAAAGACCAGAGCTGAGTAGAAAATTTGATTTTCCAATATAAGAATTAAGAGAAGCATGAAAAGGTCAACAAGAAAGAGAAATCATAAGGAACTTACTAACGTTGAACTGTTTACATTCCTACATGGAAAGATGATATTTGTAATTCATGAGACCTTTCTCAGCATTAGGAAAGTTGGAGGAATACACAAACACACACACACTCACATACACTGGGCACAGGGTGAGTTTAGTATGAAGGAATTATATCTAAAAATAAAATTATAGGGTGAGAGGAATGTATTTGGAAAAGGAGAATGGGAGAGGTAGAATGGGGTGAATTATCTCCCTTAAGTGATGGAAGAAAAAGCTTTTACAATAGAGGGGAAGACGGGGGAGGTGAGAGGGAGTGGGTGAACCTTACTCTCATCAGATTTGCCTTAAGGAAGGAATAATATACACAATCAATTGGGTATGAAAATCTATCTTACCCTACAGGAAAGTAGGGGGAAGGAGATAAAGGGAGAATGACAGAAGGGAGGGAAACTGGGAGGAAGGGGCAATCAAAAACAAACACTTTTGAGGAGGGACAAGGTCAAAGGAGAGAATACAATAAATGGGAGGTGGGATAGGATGGAAGGAAATATAGTTTATGGAAGTGTTTTGCATTATTACACATGGATAACCTATATCAAATTGTTTGCCTTCTCAATGAAGGTGGATGGGGAAGGAGGAAGGGAGAGAAAGAGGAACTCAAAAGTTTTAAAAATGAACGTTAAAAATTGCTTTTACATGCAACTGGGAAATTATATATATAGGCAGTATATATATGAAATTATATATATAGGACTGTAGAAATCTATTTTGCTCTATGGGAAAATAGAAAGGAAAAGGATAAGATAAGAGGGTGTAGTGATAGAAGGAAAGGCATATTGGGAGAAGGGGTAATCAGAATGCATGCCATCTTGAGACAGAAGGGAGGGAGAGAGGGGGAGAAAACTTGGAACCTAAAATCTCCTGGAATTATATATCGAAAACTAAAAAGAAATTAATAAGAAAAAGAAAAAGACTCAGTGATAGATACATGGGATGCTTCATTGAGAAGAGTTTCAGGCCACCTTCAGGAGTCTGCGCAGCTGACCAAGAAACCTGAGTAACAACAAAAATTGAACTGATGTTAGTCAACCTGCAGATATGTCATCCCTGGCTTATTAGAAGAGCTGTAATTTAGGATGAGGAAAGGGGATTGTGATTGTTTTCCATTTGTAAATTATGCTAAGGCCTGGAGCAGAGGTGTCAATTACACAGCCCCGTGTGTGAAGCCTAAACCAACTTAAAAATGCAGTAAGGAAATTTTAATAAAATAAATAAAAAGACAACATAAGTAATATCACATTCTAAAAGTAAACCAATATGCACCATAGGGATCCTCCTGTATAGCTTGCTGGCCCCTTTTCTGTTTGAATTCGACACCATTGGTCAGAGATGTCCTAAGGACACAAACCCACAACACCAGAGTGTGACTGTACTAATTCAGATTATAATTGGAGAATGTTTTACAAAGCAAACAAAAATACAACATAGATAAAAAATAATAGTTCAGACCTCTATTATGAAGGGAGGGCCCAAAATTTTTATATGAATTTTCCAAATCATGGGGGCAATGTGCCCCTAAACCTCACAATGTGGAAGGGATAACTTAATCTGAAAAATGATGCCCTTATCAGAGACATTAGTTGTAAAATTCTTTCCCAGCTTTCTGCTTTCCTTCTAATCTTGATTGCATTAGGTAGAGTTTTTTTAAGAATATATTAAATTGAACAAAATACTATCAGCACTTTCCTACTTATTTGTGTCTACTTTTAGAAGCTAGCTCAGTGTCTAACACATACTAGGTACACTATAAATGCTTACTGATTGATTCATTAATTAGGGATACTGTAGAATAGATCTTTGTCAATGTAGAATTCAGACTAGATGCCACCTCTTCAAGCCCTTTGGTCCTGGGATTTTGAGAACTATTAGGGACCTTAAGGATCATTTATCTAACCTCCCTCATTTTCCTGATGGGGAAAATGAAAATAGGAAAGTTAAAGTGACTTGTCCCTGAGTCACAGTATCATTTATCTGTGACTCAAATCTATGTCTTCCAACCTTAAATCCATATAGCTCTTACCACTATACAGCACTATACACTGTATAAAAGAACTGGAGCAATAGTTTGTCCCTTACATCTCTTCCCTTCTGCTTTCTCTTCTCTTCTTTTCTCTTTTTCTCTCTCTTTTCCTCTGCCTTTCTCTGTCACTCTGTCTCTGTCTCTCTCTGTCTCTCTTTCCTCACTCTCTTTCTCTGCATATGCTATTCAAACACTCAACAATATCTTACCGTAAATGTAAAATAAGTATTCAGAAATTTAAGGAAGTAACTAAATCTAAGCGAACTAAAAATATTCAGTAATCAGCCCTCCAACTCTTAAAATGTGAGAAGACCTTGACTGGGAATGATGAAGAAAATCTCCTGTCAGATAATCTTTGAGTGGATACTGAATGATCAATTTTTTGTCATCATTAAATGAGTCAGATACTACCACCAGACTTAGGCTTTTAAAAACAAAAACAGAACAGAACAGCAGTCCCAGAATAATTCTAGTTGGTTTATATTTTTTTCAACTATTTGGGCATATGGCCAAAAACGATAACAGATTTAATCTCTTGCAAAGTTGTTCAATTTGATGCCTTCATGTCAAAACAAATGTTTAGCTGAACTGGATTGATTGGGAGGTAAAGTGAGTTACAAGTCATATGAATTGCTCACCTTATAAAATATTTGAATTCCTATTGCTCCACTAAAACATGAACAACAAAACATAAGTATATAGGGGAAAAAAAACTTCTTATATCGACCAAAGACCAATGCCTAATTGGATAAGATCCACCAGTCAGAAAGTCACAAAATAGTCAAGAAAGTACAATATAATTTCAAAATTACAATGATGAATCTAGTGAGGGTAAAAGAACAGAGCTATGCTTTCCAAATCCTACATAGTGATCTTATTAATGGGAGAGACAACATACAAATTATATATAATATATACATATATGTATATGTGTGTGTATGTGTGTGTGTGTGTGTGCGAGAGAGAGAGAGAGAGAGAGAGAGAGAGAGAGAGAGAGAGAGAGAGAGAGAGAGAGAGAGAGAGAGAGAGAGAACAAATTGGAGATAATGTTAATGGAAGTACTAAGATTATGGAAGACTGAACAAGGCTTCTCCAAGAAGATGAAAATTTAGATGATATTTTAAGGAATCTAGGGAAGCCAGGAGATGGATATGAGGAAAGAGAGAATTTTATGAATGGGGGACAGCCCGTGAAAATGCTAAGAACAGGGTGATGAAGGGGTCCTGAGCAAGGAAAAAGCAAGGAGCAACAACATTGTTGAATTTAGGAGTACATGGGGAGAAGGAAGTCATCAGAAGACTGGTGAGATAAGAAGGGGCCAGGCTTCAAAATCCAGAGGATTCTATTTTGTATACTGAAGATAATAGGTGGCTACTAGAATTTATTGAATGGGAAGAGACTACATTCTTCATATTTTTCAAGCACGTGTTTGACTGTGGATATGTTGTCCTTTGTAGGAAATCGGTTGCAGAACTCTGACTGAAAGCTTCTCGTATTTTTATCAAGAATATCCTAAAAACATGCATGGACCATTTTATAATAACTATATAAAAATGAGAAAATAGTCACAGTGCTCAATTTATACCCAGAAAATGTTAAAGGAAACAAAGCCAGGCCTCCAGAATGTTAAATCCATTTTCAATGGAGAAGCTGTAGAAAGAGGTAGACAAGAATTGCACAGGACGAAGACTTACTGAAGGTAGGAAATTTGTGCCATTGCATGGTATGTCCAACTCAATGAGATAATGGATTCATTAAAGGAAGTAGGCAAATGCATTGATAGTTGTTGATGTAGAAGACAATTATAGGGCAAATTTCCTTCCCTTCCAAGTTTCCATATTTGTCTAAACACTCCAGCTAAACATAGATGCAGTCACTGCTTTGTAGTCCCTGCATGGAGATCACCACCTTCCTACACCAGTAAGTCAGCATGCCCTTTAGTCTAGATACGAGAGCATATTATCTGTTCCCTTATCCTTGTTCCACCAATAGTATGAGCCAGGAAACTCTTATTATGATTTAGGCACTGTGCTAAGAACTTTACACTTATTTTTTCATTTAATACTCACAAAAACCCTGGGAAGTAGGTGCTATTATTATTCCCATTTTACAGATGAAGAAACTGAAGCAAACAGAGGGTAAGTGACTTCCTCAGGGTCACACAGCTAGCAAGTATCTGAGACTAGATTTGAACTCAGGTCATTCTGACTCCAGGCCAAGCACTCTATCTGCTGCACCACCTAGTTAGGAGTCTTTTGGACTGTCCCTTTTCCTAGTTTACATTCTTTGTCATATTTGTAATCCACTTAAGTACAATAATGTCACCTTCCTTTGATGGTCCCTAGCCACACTTCCTGCCCCACCTATCCAAACCAGATCCTCAGCATATACCAATAAAATCTACATTTTCAAAAAAAACATCCTGAGGGTAAGGGGTGTATGGGGGGAGATGAGAAAAGGTAGTAGAATTTTGCCATCATCAAGATATATGAGTTGAGTAGAAACTAGGAAATTTTGAGACACTCACCCAGCTGTGAGAATCAAAAGACATTAAAAAAATAATTTCTTTTATACCTAAAGCAGGCCGGCACAACTTTTGCCCTTGGACCACTTAAGGCCCACAGGCTGCAGGTTGTACAGTCCTAACCTAGAGCATTTTGGATGCTGTTCAAAGGTACCTATGTAGTTATGTTAGTTTCTCTCAGGAACAGACTAATAGCAAGACCCAAAACATCATACTACTCTCCCTGTAGCTTCATAAATTCAGTTTTGATTTAATCTTGGCTTGATCCTCCACCTTTTTCTCTGGACTTGGCCAGGAATAACTTAGGGCTTCATTCCATTCCCAGCTGCAGTCATGACACTCCTGAATTTCTCTAATATGACACAGAAATCTCCTTACCATAGAATATCATTCTACCTTTGGATTTCTCTCTGCCCTTGTGACCTCTTCTTCTGATTGGCTGGTTCCTCCCATAACATCCATTTCAAAGAGGATGCTGAGATCAGTTAATGTCTTCATTCCTCTCCAGGATACACTCTTGACTCTCCCAAATTTTTCTGTCACTTTCTTGCTAGAGATTTCACTGAAATTTTCTGCTTCCTTTTAAATGTGGTTTCTGTCCACCCATTAATACATAAGCTCCTTGAGGTCACAGACTGTTTTTCTTTCTGCCCATATTTGTTTTCTTAGCACTTAACATGCTGCCTGGCACATGGTATAAATTTAATAAGTGCTTCTCAACTTGACTTATGAATTTTCCCAGAAATCATATGTATGCTCAGAAGACAAAGACACTGAAGGCACACCTTAAGAGCTATCCAAATATAGTGGAATCAAAGTTAGATGATCAGCTAATGTCGATGTATTGGTTTAACAAAGTATAACTATTGAAGTAACTAATTTAAGCCTATATACTTGTGGGATCATAGGGAAAGAGTTGCTAAGGACTTTAGAGCTCAAGAACAAGCCCTAATTTTATATCTGAAGAATGATAATTCTTAGAGGGGTTAAGTAACTTACCCATAATCACGCAAGAAGTAACTCTTTGAGGCAGGATTAAAACCCAGTTCTTCATGAGTCCAAATTTCTATTCTGTATACTACCTTTCCTCTCACTCTACAGAAAATGAGATGGTGACTTCAAGAGATTATTTGGCTTATACAAAAGTAATCAGTGGAAGTTCTGGGACTCAAAGCCTTGTCTCTTGACTTCAAGGTCAGCCCTGAAATCACCATTGAATGTTTCCTGAACCATCTTTAGGATCCTACACTTTTTAAATAATCAATCAATAAACTTTTATTAAATGCCTACTATGCGTCAGTCACTGTGTAAGCACTGAAGATTCCAAAATAAGGCAAAATACAGTTTTATGCTGTATCTTTTAAATCATGTCACATATTTCTACAAAAAGCTTTTGTATTCTGGTCTTTGGAAGGCAACATATCACCTTAAAGGATTTCTGTCATTGAAAGCATTGCCAGATGCCAGTCAAAAATTGTGACTTGCCCTCTGGCTCCTATCCACATTGAATATAGCATACTTTCCTGCTGAGGCAAGTCATTGTTGTAAGCTCATTGTTCACTTCTGCAATTATGAGACCAAAAGCTTATAGGCCTTCAAATTGTATTGTTATAGCCACTTGGTTTATGCACTGGCCGTATTACAATCCTGTGGGAAAGAGAGAATAGGCATCAGCATAAAAGGAAAGCCAAAGTAAATGGCCTTTGTTTATTTGGTCCACACTTCTCAATATTTATGCAAGTCATCTCTCAAAAGGCCCAACCAGAAATGAAGATCTTGCACAGACTTTGGGATCTCTCACTTCTCTGATTCATTTCTCACCACTTGAGTGGATCTTGTGAATGTTAGGCTCTAATATGCCCCCTAAAGGTAGCTAAAGGCTCCCTTTACAAGTTTTCTAATACATGAAGTTTAAAATCTTAATTGTTTTATTTACAAATAAAAGAGCTAGGTGGTACAGTCAATTGAGTGTTGTGCCTGGGATCAAGAAGACTGAATTTCAAATCTGTTCTCAGACATTAACTGTGTGACCCTGGGTAAATAATTTAACCTCTCTCTTTCTTAGTTTCCTCCACTGCAATATGGAGACAATAAAAGCATCTACCTCTCAGGGTTGTTGTAAGGACCAAATGAGACAATATTGAATGATATTGACAATATCCAATTAATTATAATAATAATGAAAGCTCTTAGCACAGTTCCTGGAACACAGTAAGAGCTTAATTAATGCTTGTTTCCTTCCTTACAAATGGAAGGACTCATATATGCATTTCTATGACTTATAATAACACAGTCATAACTGTGTATTTAGCCGTACCAGAGATACTGCAGCTCTTGGGTCCTCTTCTAATGTCCTTTTGCATGAACTACATTGCTATCTTCCTAGTCACTTTTGACAGGATCAATTGTTTACTGTCTTTCTCATCACTCTCTTTCCTCTACCTCCATCAGATCCTTCCTTGCATGTTCTACCTTCTTAACCACACTTCCTATATTTCAGCTTACTGGGGTCTGCAATCCTGCCATTCTCCAGCAGATGGTGCTTTTTACTCTTTCTAGGGGACCAGCTCTCTAAGAACGGATCCATGTGTAAAAGTTTACCCTAAAGCCTTTCTTTGAAAGGCTCAATTTGGAATTCAACATTCAAAAAGAATGCTAAAACAATATTTTTACATGAAATTGAGAAAAAGATAAAATATTATCTAAAGAAAGAACTACAGCTCAAAAGCACATCTCCAAATGAATAGAGCAATAGCAATATTGTTTTAAGAATAACTTTGAGAGAATAAGTCATTTTGACAATTATAAATGCCCAATTAACTACAAGGGACCTATGAAGGAAGATGCTGTCTGCATCCAGGGAAAGAATTGATGAATAGAAATATACATAGAATGACTTCACACACATACACATTTGTGTATAATGGTAGTCATCTCTAGGGGGGAAGAAAAAAAAGAAATGTATAAGATAACTTTATTATCTATTTAAAAGGAATACCAAGTAGTACATAATAGATTTGCAGTTTCATGGATGATCATCTTTTTTTAAATCATATTATGTTATAGAAATGATCTTATTCTATAAATTATAAATAAAAGAAATAAAAATGGAAAAATAAAATATAAAAATAGCACATCTCCAGAACTGAGTATCTCTGTTCATTTAAAATACATTGTTTTTGTGCCCTTGTATCCCACAACCTCTGCTCTTCTACTCCAGGAAGGCTCTAATCATGTCATGAGAAGAACAATGATTTGTACTAGGTAATGGAATCCCTTTCCACATACATACTCCAATAATTCCTGATTTCTGCTTAATCCCCTCCTTCCTTCTATTGCCTGGGAAGTGTGCCTCTTACTTATATCCATGCCATCCACTGAGTATTATACTACATTGGGGTGCCTCGGTTAACTCCCCATTTATCTTTTGACACTTTCCTATTTTCCTTTGAGACAAAAAGAAGAAGTTATTCAATTCTTCTCCGTGACAGTTTTGTAATCTCCTAAACTCGTCAGAGGATGACATAAACTTGCAAGGATAAAGGTCAGTAGTAATACAAGTCAATTTTCAGATTACAGTTGATTTTTTTTTGTAGCCATGTTACAGAAAAGTAAAAAGAGACAAATTCAAATTCTGATCCCAGTGCTTGTTAGATATATTACTGTGTATAAATCTTGTTAATTCTTTGAACCCCAGTCTTCTTGTTTATGAAATGGTGATGTCTCTTTCACCTACCTCACAAGATTGTTGTAAGGAATTTTTAAAAAATTTTTATTTAAATTTTATCTAATTTAAGTTTTATTCTAAGCCTAAATAATAAATATGAGCTATTTTGTCTGCTGATTAAAGTGAAGTATGGATAAATAGATGGATGGTTAGCTAGCTAGATATAAATATAGATATACTGTGCATTCATTCTTGGCTTCACAGATAATGCCAGTATTCATGGATATGAGCATAGCTTTACAGGCTCTTATTTAAAGCTGCCCTTTCCCACATTATTAAAGTCATCTTTTTCTTTGTTTCTATAGGCATGGATTTCAGGACCTGTTACTAGTTGCTCTAATGGCTCTTAATTTTCAATTCAATTTAAGTGGACAAGAATTCATTAAGTACCAATTATGTGCAGGTGCTGGGAATTTTAAAATGAAAAGATGACTCAGTTCCACATGTTATGGAAATTAGGATAACTGAAAAATTAGAGAGAAATACACAGCAGGGGCTTTCATTTAGTTCTACATGAAATTGGATGAAGAGAGTCCAAGTATTGCTACCAAATTAATGGAAATCTGAAACATAACCCAAAACTATGGGAGAGCAATGTCTAGCAAGATACCCCCCAGCTAGGAACAGCAAAATTGTTCTGATGCCATCCGCTTCAGAATTAATTGCCAGGACTCCCTTCTTTCCATAATCACTCTGATGACAAAATTCACAGCTTCTCTAATAACTCATTTTCTCTATTATATTCGAGAATTCATTTTCTGCAAATTGTCCAACCATCTACTAGTTTCCATTACCCAACATAAATGTATCTAAATACTGCTTGAGAAATTCCAATCAATCCTTCTTCTCCTTCCTCCTCTACCAACTGCCCACATCAATTGGGAGACAGTTGAACAAGTTGTGGTATATGAATGTGAAGAAATATTACTGTGCTATAAGAAATGATGAGCTCAATGATCCTAGAAAGGCATGGGAAGACTTGCACGAAATGGTGAAGAGCTAAGTGAGCAGAGCCAAGAGAATATTGTATAGAATAGCAATATTGTTTTAAGAATGACTTTGAGCGACTGAGTCATTTTGACTATTATAAATACACAAATCAACAATAAAGGACATATGAAGAAAAACACTATCTGCATCCAGAGAAAGAACTGATAAATAGATGTACAGAATAATTTTGCATACATATATATATATATATACACATATTATATGTGTGTACATGTATATGTGTGTATATACATACCTTTTGAGTCTAATGGTAGCCATCTCCAGAGTAGAAGAGAGAGGAAGGAGGAAAAATAAGGAAAAAGTAAATTTATATAACTTTACTATACAAAAATTATAGCATGTTATACGTAATAGATTTCCAGTTTCATGCGCAATTATCTTTTATCATAATGTGTTATAGAAATGTCTGCTTTATTCTATGAATTAAAAATAATTTTTTTTTTAGAAAAGAAAGTACATTTCAATTCTTACTCTCTACAGGAGATATTCCTTAATCCATCCTGGATTTTAGTGTTCTACTTCCCCATTACTCCCTCTTATCCTGCATGCATTTTGTATAAGAGATGGCACCTAGTATTGCATAGAAAGTCTACCTCAGAGTTAGGAAGAACTGGGTTGAGCCCTATCTCTGAAGCATTTTGGCTATATGACCTTGGACAAGTTACTTTATCTCTGGGTTTTCCACTTTCTTAGAATGTAAGTTGAAAAGCAGTTGCTCTTCTATATTGGTAGAGAGTTTCTAGATGTCATGAAATCACAGGTCTGGTAAAAACAACAACTATCATCAATGTATTTTGCATATAGGTGAGCAATTCACTTCAGGTCATTTGATTGTAAGCTCATTGAGGGCATGAGCTGTTTAATCATTATCTTTAGATCTTCAGAATCTAGAAAAATGCTTGCCCATAATATGTACCGGGTAAACCTTGATGAATTGAATTGAACTGATCTCTGCAACATCCTTTAGCTTTCCTATCTGATGCTGCTTCAAGATTCTCTGAATGTTTGGACTTTGTCTTTTCTGTTCCTAGGTATCAATATGTGAAATAAGAGGGGAAAAAAAATCAAAGTTAGGATGAAGCATTCATTTCCTTCTTGAAACAGAACCCAAAGCTGAAGAACTCAACTTATATTGAGGGTCAACTTAAACTCAAAGTCATGTTGTAGTTCTGAGTTCACTGAATACTGCAATTAAAACATGACTAGACGACACATCTGGGCAGAATTAAGTTTGTTCCCATCCATGGTAGTGATCGAGGTCAGTGAGAAATGTCAGGAATAAGATCCTATGCCAGGTTTTATTTAGTCAACCTGCTGAACTTCCTCCATCCCTTCTATACCAACAGGAGCAGAGACTCATGGCTCATTTGTCTACCCCAGACAACTGAGCATCTGGGAAGAAGGATCAGATACACTGACTAGCCATATGAGAGTAAGATGGAATGAGCTGGGAAATAGAAATGTACAAACATAGAATAGGACTATTTTTAAAATTTTTTCCAGAAATGACTTTAAAATTTAGACATTTTCCTGGAGAAGGAAGGTTAAATAACTGTGCATCTGTTTATAAAGGCCTCTATGTGTTAATGGTCAGCATGATTAAGAGAAATCCTAGGCCAAGAACCACATCGCATGGCTGAACAAAAACCTGAAAATTTTTATTTATGACATATTAAAGGTAAACAATCCAGTCAAGTGTGTCCAAAACCAGGCCAGATAATTACAACTTCATGTGTGTTTGACTGCAAAGGAAAACATGTCTCTGGGTGGGATTAAAAAGTTAAACTTCTTTTTCGGATAACCCCCTTAAAAAGTATTTAACCATGAGCAGAGATATGTAATTGACAAAAGGCATGATAACAAAGGATTTAAAAGGCAGAGGGAATTCTAAGGTTGCTGAAATCCCAGGAAGTGTATAATATGCTAGCTGAAGTTTGCAGGGCTTTGAAACATAAGCTGGCTCATATCCATTATTAAATTGGACATTGAAGGCATTTCAAGTAATTTTAGATTAGGCACAGTCATATTTCACAGACAAAGTTCTTGCTGGTGCAGAGTGGGAAATAAAGAATGACTTCTGAGAGCGATTATACCTCAAAGGAAAATTGAGCCATTGAGGTCAAAATAGATTCCACTGGGACAAACATTAACCTTGGGAAGCAAGATGACAGTTCAGCAAACAATGGATGTATAAATATGAAATCATAAAAAAGGCCATTTCTGGAGAAAAAAAGATAGCCACATTTATAGACACATTTCTTAGTACGGTAGGTTTCTGAAAGGATTTCACAGGGAAGACAGACTTATTCATACTGTTTGGCCTCAAACAAGAGAACTAGGAAAAATGATTGGAAGTAACAGGAGTCTCAGTCAACATAAAGAACTCATAATTAGAAATGTCCAAAAACAAAATAGGTCCCTAAAGATGAGGACTCTGTTTGCTTTTTTATTGTTTTCATATCCCCAGAATTCAGTGTAGTACCTGGCACATATTAGGCACTTGATAAATGAATATTGATTGATTGATTGGATATTTTTTTCTCTAAATGTTTTTGTGGGCAGCTGGGCAGTGCAGTGGATAGTGTGATGTGAGGAATTCATGAAGACATCTTCCTGAGTTCAAATTCAACCTCAGTTACTAGCTTTGTGACCTGGGCAAATCACTTAATCCTGTTGTCCTCAGTTTCTTCATCTGCAAAAAAAGCTGGAGAAAGAAGGGGCAAACCATTCTAGTGTCTTTGTCAAGAAAACCCCAAATGAGGTCACAGGTTTGAAATGACTGAACACCAACTCCTTTTGACTGTTTTTCTCCAAATCCATAGCTTTAGTATTTCTCTTTTACCTGAGTTCCATGTTAATTCTTCAATAAATGCTTCTATCAATGCCCCTCTCTCATGCTTCTTATGAGGTAGTTAGGTGGTTAAGTGAATAGAAGCTGAACCTTTAGTCAGGAAAATCTGCATATAAATTTAAGATCAAGCATTTAATAACTATGTGACCCTGAGATTGTCCCTTAATCTCCATCTATCTCAGTTGCCTCTTCTATAAGGTGGGTATATTAATATTACCTACCCACCAGAGTTGCTTTGAAGATAAAAGCAATGAATAAATACCATTATGATACATGTTTTATTAATAATCTATATAGCTATATTAATTGGAATTTAATATCTGGAACAAAATGTGAAATTAACCAGTGAAAAGCCCTCAATATCGATAAAAATAGCACAATTTTATGAGGGTGTTGATTTTCTGCAAATTCCATCAATGGAGAAAATATCTACATGGATGAAATCACAAATATATTGAAGGAAGTAAGTAAATCAAGACTGAGAGAGGTTCTAGTCTCATCATACCAAGTATTGTTCAAATTCTATCTGGGACTTTGTTCAGTACTGTCTATACCACTGACAAAAGGGATATTGACAACCTTAACTACATATGCCTACAGGAAGGCAACCTATATGATGAATATCTGAGACCCTTGGTATATGGTCAATGATTAAAGGAACTGAGTCTTTTTATTCCAGAAAAAAGAAATGTTTGGAAAGAGGGGATGCATCATATTTGAAGTGAAATATAAGAAGAAATAGAAATATGTATATTTCTTCATGGAGTAGAATGAGAAGCAGTGGGTGGATGGTCACTTGTTAATAGGATAGAAGAGTTTTCATTGGGTTTGGAAATGGACTAGGTGACACCAGGGATTCCCTTCCCTCACCCCAGCCCCAGCCCCAGCCCCAGGCCCCAGCGGGTATTCTGAGCTTGTGTGATTCTATGGTATTATTTATTTGGGCTGGAATGTGAAACCTTCTCAACTCTCTGGGTTTACATAAGCCTTTAGGGCATCGTGGGTAGTTCAGATATTAAGCCCTACCAAGGAGAAATCCTTCTTCAGTTCTAATTAAGCACCTTTGTTTTCAAAGTTACATGTCCGGGGTTCTTGTCTGACTGCCCCAAGTGTGTTGTTTATCTGTCAACCATGATGTCTTTTCTCTACACACAGATCTTTTGCCAATAAGATAACGTTCCAGGAATCTTCTGAATGCTTCATGACTGATCTTAAATACAGTGAAATCTATTGACATAGAAAATCCTAACTCAAAAAAGCAAGACTTCAAATTTTTCCAAGTGTTGCCAGAAACCCCAGAGGGACCAGAGGAAATAAATTCTAAAAACAAGGCTCATAGAGAGAAATTCTTTGTAAATCAGCACCTCTTGGTGTAGCATTCTGTTAGCTTTACATGTAGGCTCCCTTTCCTCTCTGTCTGACCTCTCCTACTTTTTCTGAAGTTCTCTTGAGACTAGAAGATTTATAAACTTGGTCTTCTACATATCCTAGGAGTCACCTATTCAAATGATCTCAGATCAATTTTTCCAACCCTAAATTCCCTACTGATCTCAAGTCTGACATCTTTAGATATGTATTAGACAAATCAAAGTTGATGCTACATATTTATGTTAAACTCAGCATGTCCAAATTGAATTAATTATTCTTCTTCCCAAACTTTCCTCTCTTCCTAAATTCCCTATTACTATTAAGGCTACTATTTTTGCCTAACAATTAATACCAAGAAAACACAGGTGCTCCATCAGCCACCACCACACCATCCATATGTGGAATCATCAGTTACAGCAAATGGAGAAGTTTTGAATGCTATAGATAAGTTCACTTACCTTGTGTATCAGTAGGCACCCCAACACACACAGGGGAGTCTGCTACCACAGGTTCTTTGAACTGCTTCTCTAAAAGGAAAGGCAACTTTTGAGAGATTAACAATCACTTTAATTAAGCACAAATATCAGAGAAAATCAAAATAAAAATTTCAGAGAAATCAAAAATCAACAGAGCACTTCCAAACTACCTGACCATTAACATACACACATCTCTACCCAAGAGGGTAGCAACAACATCTGGGTTTTCAAAGCTGGAGGGCTGCTTAGAGGCTTCACAGAGTCTCATCTGGTACACAGACCTTCTTCCAAAAACTAAGCCCCAAAGTAAAACCTCATTTTCAGAGTATTTACACACTTTTCAGAGCCAGAGGGCACGACCCTCTGACCCAGTGCCTCAACAGAAAAAAAACAAAAACACAAACAAAAGGTTCTTGGGACCCTCCTACAAAAACAACTCCCCTAATCAAGCTTCCCTCAATGGGCAGGACCATCAATGTGTGGGGAAGATCTTCTTTAATCACATTCAAATAGAGGCATTATACTTCTTGATTATAGTAAAACCAAAATATCAAAAAAATCCTACTCTACTTGGCCTTACACCTTGGTGGTTTAATATCCATGGTTGTACACAATGATAAAGAGGTTGATGCATGCATTGCCAGAGCTAGCTCATTGTTTGGGAGACTTCAAAGGAAAATAAGGGAGAGAAAAAGTATTCGACTGACTACCAAACTGAAGGTCCACAAAGCTGTTGTGGTGATCTCATTGTTGCATGCTTGTGAAATCTGGACAGTATACCAGAGCCATGCCAGGTAACTGAATAGCTTCCATTTAAATTGTCTTAAGAAGATTCGGAAGATCATCTGGCAGGATAAGATACCAGACATTGAGATCCTTTCTCAAACTAAACTGCCAAGCAGTCAGACTGCTTCAGAGAGCTCAACTCCAATAGGCTGGTCATGTTGTTTGAATGCAAAATGTCAGCTTGCCAAAAGACTATTTTATGGAGAACTCACACAGGACAAGTGTTCACATGGTGTACAGAAGAATCAATACAAGAAGACTCTCTTAAAAACTTTGGAATTGATTCTGTGACATGGGAGACTTTGGCGCAGGACCACTCAGCATGACATGCCCACAAAATACAAGGTTTTGTGCTCTATGAGCAAAACAGAATTGGAACAGTTCAAAGGAAATGCAGGATACACAAATTTAGAGAATCCACCTCAAATGTTCACATGGACTATGCGTGCCCAACCTGTGGCAGAGCTTCCTGAGTTTATATTGGTCTGGTCAGCCACTGTTGGACACGTTGAAACTTAACTCTAACAGAGTGATGTCATTTTGGTTCTCTTCAACAGTGAAGGACAACACCTGATAAGGGTACCACTATCCTCCTGAGGATCCAGGCTTATAACATATCCTCTAAACCTTATTCTTTATCATTGCCCACAGGCTAATCAGTTGTCAAAAACTCCTTTGTACCTTTTAACTTCTTTCATACATACCCCTCTTCTCTCTTCTAACACAGACACTTCTCTGTTACAGATGCTCATCACCTTACTTTGGGGCTATTGCAATAGCTTGCTGATTGGCCTCCTTGACTCAGATCTCTCTCCACTCTAATCTGTCCTCCATTCAACTTTCATGCTTACATTCTTAAAGCACAGATCTGACCATGTCACCCAACCACCTCTACTTGATAAGCTTCAGAGGGTTTCCATTACCTCCAGGATTAAATATAAAGTTCCTATTTGGTTTAAAAAGCTCTTTATAACCTGCCCCCTTCCAACCTTTCTAGTCCTCTTACAAATTACTCCATTCCAAATACTCTCTCATCCCAGTGACACTAACCACCTTGCTTTTTAATAAAGTATATGGAGTAAGTCTTGGCAATATGGAATCAATGATGTGAATAAAAACACATAAAAACGCATATCATGTCTATAAATATATCTGAATGACACAAAACTGGAAGGAGTACATACCAACGGATAACACATTGGGCTGTATATAATAAAATGAAACTCGACAGAGATAAAGTAAAAGTCATACTTAAGGCTAAAAGCCAATTCTGAAAGTATTACTAGGACCATTATATGATAGATAAGTAATCAAAGGAAGTTAAAACCATTAACAACCATATGAAAGAATCATCCAAATTATTAATGATATAAGAAATACAAATAAAAACAACCCTCAGGTTTTACCTCCCACTGAGCATATTGGCAAATATGATGAAAAGGTGGGAATAATTAATTTTGGAAGTGTTGTAGGAAGATAGTCATTATAGTGCATTGTTGGTGGAGCTGTGAATCGGTACAACCACTTTAGAATGAATGCATTCTAGAATTATGCAAATAAAGTAACAACTCCTTTCTGAAAACAAAGAATTAGAAAAAAATTGGTAGAAACCCATTGATTGGGAATGGCTAGACAAAATGTAGTACATGAGTGTTATGGAATATAACTGTGTACTAAGAAATCAGTCTTGATAAATATAGAGAATCTTGGAAAGATGCACATGAACTAATGCAAAATGAAGTAAACAAAGACAAGAAAACTATACACAGTAAGAACAGCAATATAAAGAAAAAGAACAACCACACACACAACACAAAAGTGAAAGCTGAAAAATTACAAGGAAAGATAAGTACGATTCCACAGAAGAAATATGAGACTTTCCTGCCTCATTTTTTTTTTTTGTAGAGATTGGAGGTCCACCAATGTGGTGCATTATGCATATCTTTTCTTAAATGTTGTGATTAGTTGTGCTGAGTGTTTCCTCTT
This sequence comes from Notamacropus eugenii, assembly GCF_028372415.1. Lineage (NCBI taxonomy): Eukaryota > Metazoa > Chordata > Mammalia > Diprotodontia > Macropodidae > Notamacropus > Notamacropus eugenii. The sequence continues at coordinate 122,780,971 of NC_092875.1, forward strand.
TTTATTTTTGTCTTTAACAAATATTGTCATATGGAATGGCTCTTTTAGAGGGGGAAGAGAGAAAAAATATAACAATATTAAAAAGATACTAATAATTTAAAAAAATAAATTATAAGGTAAAAATTGCTACGCAAATAAGAAAAAAAATCTAGAAAGTTTAGTGGATTACCAAAAAAAAATCATTATGAATAAGCAATATGATAAGGAAACAAAGAAAAAAAAAACTGCTTGGACCATCAACTTCACTGGGATAGTGCAGAGGACCAGTGAGATGATTAGTATAACCCTGCTATGTTTTGCCTTGCTCAGACCACATCTGAAGTGTTATAATTCAGTTCTGATCACCACATTTTAGGTAGCACATTGATGAAGATGTAGAGAAAAGCATGTTATTAGGTCACACAGTCACAAATCTAGAGTTGGAGGGGACTTTAGAAGACAATTAACCTAATTTTATTTTACAGTGAAGAGACTGAGACCCAGAGAGGTTACATGATTTGGCCAATAGTATACAGGTAATAAGTGACAGAGGTTGAATTTGAACTCGATGCCAAATCCAGGTTCCACTGTATTGTGTTGTGTCTCTTTTCTTGAAGAGTTTGAAGATCATGTCATATCTGAAGCAGTTAAAGAAAATTATGGTGTTTAGCCTGTAGAAGAGAAAGTAAGTAGAGGAGTGTGAATTGATAGATGTTTTCAAGTAATCAAAGAGTAGTCACATGGGAAAATTAATCTACAGCATAGGCCCAAAGCAAAGAGTTAGAAGACAATTTGTTAAAAAAAAAACCAAAACGACAAACTTAGGTTGGTCCAAATATGGAATGACTTGCGTTGAAGAGTAGTGAATTCTCTCTCACTGGAGGCTTTCAAGAAAAAAAAAAGGAGTATGACCACTCATACTATTTCTTTAGAGTCTCTTCATTCATTCAATGAACATTCATTAAATATCTATTTCATGAAAAATATTGTGCTAGGATGGGAGAAGATATAAAGTTTAGAAATGACAATTCCTATGTTCATGAAGATTACTATCTAGTAAAGGGATAAGATATGAGCATAGATAAATATAACATATAATTTTATACATTAAGGATAAAACAAAGTTCATAAGGCTGAAGGATGGAGGTATAATTAGGAATTACTGCTCACAGAAAAGTATCACCAACTAAACCCAAAGCAAGCAGCACGCATTGACTATATGTATCACCAAGCACATGAATTTGCACATAATGAAGATAATGAGAAGGAAAGATGCTACAATTTGATTTTAAATGGCTTAACTAGATCTAGAAAAAATTTAAAATCAGATAATGGATATGTTGAGTATAGGGCTATCATAATGCTAATTAAAAGCTCCCCACAATTTTTGTTCTCAGGAGAGTTGTAACTTAGATGGGGGGATTGACCTTTGTCCCATAGTACTGAATTTAGGATTCTGGTATACTTGCAGATCTTCAGGAGAACAGGAGCAAAAGTGAACAATTTGTTAATGTAAAAAATTGCTTTTGGAAGCTTTCACCTTTTCTTTCTCATCCTCATTCCTTTTATGGTCCTATGTAAGAGGCTCTCCCTACCTTGTAGTGCTGTCCTAACTCTTGCCTTTCAACTAAGGACAAGCTTTGCGTAGGTATGGCTTGTGGTATTTGTCCTGGCTACAAAAACTTTTTTTGTCTTTCAGCCTTCAAAACCGTACTTTTCACTTTTCCTGTACTACAGCTGTCTGTTTCTGGACTATATTCATACTACAGTTATCTGGTTTTGTGTCTTATCCTTAAAAGGTTAAATTCCAAGAGAGTAAGAATCTTGTCTTCCTTAACCTTTATAATGCTAATCCCATCCCTCTGTTTTTTATTTCTGAGTTAACCTGTAATAAAGCTGTTTTGTACAGAGCTATTTGCATGTCATATCCCCAATTAGAGCTCCTTGGGAGCAGGGCCTGTCTTTTGCTCTTCTTTGTGTCCTATGCACTTAGCACAATGCCTAATACTTAGGTGCTTAACAGTGTTTGTTGACTGATCAACCATCAGCACACAGTAGATACTGAAAAAAATGTTTTCTGAAAGAATGAATGTGTATCACCCTAGTGTTCTAGACTAGCTAATCATTGAATGTAAGCTGCAATATTTAAGCAAAACTTTATATTTTTCCCATCCCAGGCACCCTAAACTACAGGCCCACAAGCTTAACACACACACACACACACACACACATATATATATATATATATATATATATGTATATATATATATATATATACATATATATATAAAATAAAGTTTAATTAGCTTCCTCAGTAATACTATATGTTTTATTTTAAATATTGACAAAAACATTTATTTTCCTGAGAAGGGGTTCATAGACTTCATCATACTGGTACAGGGATCCATGGCACAATGAAATATTATCCCCCAATATAAATTGCATATCTCTTGTATATAAATAATTATGTACATGCTGTCTCTCTTATTGGAACATAAGTTTCTTGAAGGCAGGGATAATATGTTTGCCTTTCTTTGTATACCCAGACCTTATCATGATGCCCGGCCTGTAGTAAACAGTAAATAAATGTTTATCAACTGACTCACTGATTGATTAACTAATTACACCAATTGAATGGCTTTCTGGAAATACTAAAATGATGAAGTCCTAGGCCCTCTTTCCAAATAAGTAGCCACTGTTTTGAGTAACTCTCATACCATGTAAATTAAAATATACTTATATCTATATCTATCTGTATATGTACATATATACACATACACATATACATATAGGGATGGATGAATGGATGTATGAATGGATATATGTATAAAGAGGTTTTCAGGATACTACGGGGAAAATGCCTCCCATCATCATCCATTCAGCAGTATCAAATGAAACAGGTCTTATTTTTCTGCATTTCTTTTAACAGTCTTATGCCAGACTCTTCCCATTTTGTAATGGGGTCCTTGGTGGGGGTGATTGATTTAATTACGTTCAAAGAAAGTTATAGAATGCTCAGCAGATGTCATGCTCAAATCCAACATCTCAGAAATTCTGCATTGTTCTCTTGCCTTCTGTATTACTGTTGAGAAGACCTTGGCCAATGCCTAGCAGACACATTGCTTGGGACTGTGAAAAAAGATAACCCATAGAAGGAAAACATGTTGAATATTATTCCTCGGAAAAGTAGCTGCCAGCGTATACACTGAGCAGACCTGGGCCTGATACTGGGCCACAAACCTTCTTAATACACCCCAAGTAGTTCTGTCAATGGCAATTCTAAATAACGAAAAAGATAGGAAAGAGAAACTACTCTTTGATACTCTGCATCCCCAAAGAGGACAAATGGCCACCCTGTGCTAAGTGAAGGAAAGCAGGCTGCCCCAAGTGAGCCTGGGTCTGTGGACTCCGATTAGATGGCTCTAGCTTTGAAGGGTGGCCACACTAAAGCAGACACTTGGAATCCATTATGGGAGATATGGTTTGGGTATGTTTCTGATTTACCATGGAAGAGAGGCATATTCAAAACGAAACATGCACACACACACACACACACACACACATACACACACACACTCTTACACTACATAATGGGAATCTGAAGAGTTCTCAAAGGGGGTCTCCTACTTGGTATGCCCAATACACTTTAAGTTTGTTTCACACATTGTAGAAAGAAAAGCACCATCTTATGAGGGAAAGCAGCAGGATGACATTAGTAAAAGAAATGATCATCCCTGAAGCACCAGGAAAGTGAATTGCCTCTCCCTTTAGGTGTCCTGGCCACATTTGTTCCCCACATGTGTATGCCCTGTGCATGATTTCTATACTTCTTTCCTCTGAGCATGCACGTACTTGTGAAAGAACTTCAGATTTATAAGTTGAATGTTTTATTGTTCCTTTTCTTTCTGTGTTTTGTTAAACACATTTGCTTTGAATGAGAGGTGACTATGCCCTCTGGCTTACTAGTAAAAATAAATGCATCATTGAGGGCTTGTAAAGTAAGGTCAGGAGCGCATTCTGATAAAATACCCAGAACCTCTGGTAGTTTTCTGGCAGCTTATGAGTGAGGAGACTCTGGATATTACAGTCAAAAGGGAGTCAGTGACGGTGTTTCAGCAAGAAAAGCTGAGGAATGTTTTCTAAGACATAACAAGATCTGCGGTTGACATAGAGATTTGGAAGGGGAAGAGTAAGATAAAATTGGGCAGGTAAATTGGAGTGAAATTGCACAATTTCTTGGATAAGAAGTCTTGAGCAATAAATTAAGACTTTATTTACATTGACATATCATTTGTGTTGACGAGTGAAGTGGCATAATCAGGACTGGCCATTAAGATTATTCTGGCAATGGTGGCAAGAATGTGAGTGTGCGTGTGTGTGTGTTTGTGAATATGTGGGTGTGTGTTTGTGGGTGTGGGTGAGGATGTGCATGTGCATTTGTGATGGGGTAGGGGCAAGGTTAGGAGTCTGTTGTAATACCCATAAGATGTAGAGCTGAAAATGATTCTTAGAAATCATCTTGTCCATTTTACAGATGAGAAAACTAAGGCCTATATAGGGTAAGTGACTTACCCAAAGTTGCACAAATATTAAGTAATGGAACCAGGGTTGTATCTTGACTCTAAATCTATAGAGTACTTCTACCGCTGTATGAGGCCAAAGCCTAGACTAGGGTGAGAACAATGTCAATGGAAAAGAGCAGCTGAATATAAGAGAAAGTTCAGAGAGGAACTTGTCACTACTTGATCTATTGACTAAGCGATGATGAAAGAAAAGTTTGGACAGACTTTAGAAAGAATGAAACCTAGAAGTTATGAATGTTAACATTGCCCCCATTTTACAAATGAAAAAAAAAACAAAACAAAGCAAAAAGAAAACAAGCCACTGAGACCCAGGGAGGTGAAGGCAATTATCCAAGTTCCTATGTCTATAGGAAGAGGCAATAGAAATAGAAGGGGGTTGTAAAAAATGGAAGACACAAGAGAAAATCCAAAGTTATGATTGTTATAATAAAAAAAGGTAGAAGGGGTAACATTGAAGGCATAGATGTTAATCTTGAAAGGGAAGAAAGCCGCTCCTTTCTCTGAGAAAAGAGTGAAAGATGAAACAATGGGTGAAGACAGAAAGGCTGTGAAACATGGAGATGAAGAGATCATTGGGTGTGCATTAGGTAGATCTAATCTTTTCAGAAAAGTTGGAAGGTAGGCCATCTGATGAGATCAACCATAGGAGAGGAAGATTTCACAGAGAAAAACTTTCGTTCTTATAAAATGCTTCTATAAGCATAATGGTGTAGACCAGGGCTCTAAGCCATTTAGCATAAGATTATTCTCATTGGTGGAGACTGAATACCCCATTCTCCATAATTGTATGAGGGGTGAAGTTGGCAAGAACTTGAAAGAGAGGAAACATCTTAATCTTCCAGCTTTCAGCTACAAGAAAGAAAGCACGTTTCTGCACTCTTTCTGGGTCTTTGAAGGGAGAGAAAGGTCAGGAAAGGGAAAAATGTGTAAAGGAATAAACACCTTGATTATTTCCCAAGATCTGGGACTCTGGCGGCTGAACTACAAAATCATGCTTCTACTGAAGGAGAGTTCATTCACTATGTATTGTCTGATAAGTTCTCATCAGCATACCCTTTTGGATTTCTGTTTGCTATTACCTTGGATAAATATGTTTACTTGCTATTCACTATCTATATTCTTTGTGAAACTAGCATTTCTGGTGGGAGGAGGGCAGGCCTTAGACTGACAGCCTGGAGCCCTCTCTTTTCATTAAGGGGTAGTGATCAGGAACACACCTTGAACAGAAGTGATTTCACCTAGACCAGTAATATTTAGAGAGATAAGCAGACATCTGTAATTCTTGCACATTACCCTTTCACTGAGGAAAATATTGATCAACCTCTAGTCTCAGGCTCTTACTTTCCCTATGGCAGGTTTCAAAGTTTTCTTTGGAGAAGGTTGGGTGAAGGGGGCTCAAGAAATATCTATCCATGCCTCCCTGTAAGTCATATCTAGATAGATCTAGCTCAACACAACATACATGGGCAAAACACACACTCTACTCCTTATGATAGAAATTGATTGTATGCCCTGAGAATTTTCAGGTTTGATTGAAATATCCCTCTACATCATAATCACTTCCTGCTATTGCACTGATAGGGATGTCCTGGCTAGATCAATAGTCCTACTAATTCCCGTTTATTGGCAAGAGGACATAGTTAGATGATAGATTGGAGGGGCCTAAAGTAAAGGCTCATCTATCATAAAGCATTAAAACTAAAAAGGATTTTTAGAGATCATTGAATGTAATCTCTTTTCAGAGGAGGAAATGGAAACTGATATATATGTGTGTATGTATATATATATATATATAGATAGATATCTATATCTATATCTATATCTATATCTATATATCTATATATCTATATCTATATCTATATCTATATCTATATCTATATCTATATCTATATCTATATATATATATACATATATATATATATATATATATATGACTTCCCCAAAATAGTAAATGGAAAAACTGGGATTCAAGACTCAATTCTATCATAGCTAGCAAATGAAAGAGACTGAAATTCAGTATTCTGACTCCAAGATCAGGGTTTAGGATTTGTTTGTTTGCTTTTTCACTACACCAGGTTAGGCAACTAAATGATAAAGTATGTGGTTGTCATCCTTTATGTTCAAAGTGGAGTCAAGGTACAGTGTTTCTGACTATGGCTGATAAGATCAATGCGGATTTGGAAAGCGGTGCCACAGGATGAGTAAAAATAGTCCATTTGAACATTTGGAGAGGAGACATCTCTAAATTTTTGCATTGCAGGTTTCTTTTGATCTGCCATAATTCTGCTTTGCTCAAAGAGCACACCATCTTCTTTGATGGTGGTACTATGCCAGTGTCTTCCATATCTCACAATTGATTCCAAAGTTCTTCAGAAACACCTTGAGAATGTCCTTGTTGTACTTCTTCTGATCTCTATGTGAATACTTGCCTTGTGTGAGTTCTCTGTAAAATAGTCTTTCAGGCAAATGTATATTTGGCATTCAAAAAATGTTGCCAGCCCATTGGAGTTGCACTCTGCAGAAGAGTTTGAATGCTTGGCGATTCAGCTTGAGAAAGGACCTCAGTGTGTTAAGTACCTTATCTTGCCAGGTGATCTTCAGAATCTTCCTAAGATAATTCAAGTGGTAATAATTCAGTTTTCTGTCATGGTGCTGATATACACAGGCATATATCAATGAGGCCAGAATGACTAAGTAGACTTTTAGTTTGATAGGCAGCCTAAGGCCACTTCTTGCTCATGCTTTTTTGGGAGCCTTCCCAACAATGAACTAGCTCTGGTAATGCATGCATCAATTTCATCATCTACATGGATATCCATGGAAAATATATTGCCAAGGAAAGTAAATTTGTCCATAGCATTGAAAATTTCTCCATTTGTTGTAACTGATGTGAGTATCAGTGTATGGATGTATGGATGGTATGGTTCTGGTTGGTGGAGAACCCATGTTTTCTTGGTATCAATCGTCAGGTCAAAATTATCAAGTATCAGAGAATTGATCCATACTGTGATGCATCTCAGCCTTAGGGGATGCATTGAGTACATAGTAACCTGTGAACAAAAAGTTGTGCACCAACTCTCCCTCCACTTCAGTCTTGGCTTGTAGTTTTTTTTAAGTTAGATAATTTAATGTCAGTGAGAAAGCTGGCCTTGATGCCATGTTCATCCTTGTTTAAGGTACCTGACAACATCATTGAAAACATCATGCTAAAACGATTGGAGCAAATACACAGCAGCCCTGTCTCACTCCATTGGTGACTAGGAAAGTCTGAGAGCATTGTCCATTATCCAGAACTATTGTGAGCATGCCATCATGGAACTAGCATACGATACAGATGAACTTTTATAGGCAACCAAATTTTGCCATGATCTTTCACAAGCTCTCATCACTGATTGAATCAAAGACCTTGGTCAAATTAATAGACATTGTGTAGGGACATTTTTTTCTGCTCCTGGCATTTCTCCTGGAGTTGTCAGGCAGCAAACACCATACTGAGCAATAAACACTGTATCAATGGTTACTCCACCTTTTCTGAAGCCATAATGGCTCTCAGGTAGATAACCATTTTTCAGATTAAGGATCAATCTAGTCAGGAAGACTTTGACAAGAATATTGCCAGAAATGACTAAGGGAGGGGACCCCCAACCCCTATGATTGTCGCAAGACAACCTATTTCCTTTACCTTAAGAGAAATGTATAGCGGAGGCATCTTTGCACTTCTGGGGGGTAACTTCCTCTTGTCATATAACCTAGAAAATTTTGGTCAGCTTTTGTATGAGCAATGGATTCCTTATCTTGTAAATTGTAACTGGAATAGAAACAGTATGAGGTGATTTACCACAGGGGAAGTGCCTAAAGACTTCCAAAACCTCTTTTTCAACTGGAAATTCAACTAGAGATGGACTGACTTCTTGGCTTCAGCACTGGTTGATGATGGTCTGCTGAGAACGTTTTGGATGTGTTCAGCCCATCTCTCCAGGATGATACCCTTATCACTAATCCATGTGGCTCCATAAGTGTTGAGTAGATGAGATGCACCAAGGTCTTTGGTCCATAAATAGCCTTTAGGGTATCATACAAGCACTTTGGATTGTTACTATCAATGTAAGACTGAATTTCATCTGCCTTCTTAATGAGCCAAAAATCCTGCATCTCTCTAACCTTCACTTGCACTTTAGTTTTGATGGAGTTAAATGCTATCTTGTTAGAGATGGATGCATTGCCCCATTGATAAAGTTTGTGGACTTTTAATTTTTTGTTTAGCAGTTTTGGAATTTCCCGATTGATTTTGTCAAAGTAATTCTGATTTTTGTGAGTGTTTCGGTCCAGATGAGTAAATGCAGTGCTATACACCAAATCTCTGAACGTTGTTCACTCCTTTCCTGCTCTAGTGTTGCTAACCATGAGTTGGTTTAGTTTTCCCTCTAAGTTAGTAACAAACTGTTGATGCATGAAGAAACACTTGAATCTGTGATATTGAGTCTTCTGATAGTCATCTTGCCTTCACTCAGTCATTTTTATCGAATGGGAATGTTTACATTGGAGAGGATAAGCCTATGATCAGTCTAGTACTCTGTGCCATACTTTGCATTTGTCATTCTCATATTATGTTTGTCTTTTCTCTTTACAATGGCATACTCTATTAAATGCCAGTTTACTCCAAGAGTGCGTCAATGACATTTTATTGTGTTTAAACAAACAGAAGATAGTGTCAATGATGAGAAGATGATAACATACATAAGTCTTCAGTAGTAAGTGACCATTGCTGTTGCTGTTTCTGGTTGCTCTCAAGGATTCCCTGATAGTCTGGTATTGAGATTATCCAGAATTATCCTCTTTTGATACATTGGTGATGAGGATCTCTAGATCTTCTTGAATTTTTCAAATCTTGTCTCAGACATTTTCTAGCTGTGTGAACTTTGCAAGTAACTTAATCTTTCTCAGCCTCTATTTCCTCATCTGAAAAATAGGGATAATAATAGGCTTCAATTCTTAGAATATTTAGAAAATCAAGCCAGATAATATGTGAAATACTTTGCAAACCTTATAGTATTGCTAGTACTCCTCTTTCTCTCTCCTTTTTCTCCTCTTTCCCCTTCATTCTCCCTTTTCTTCTTCAAAACACCTTTTTAACTTATGGGACTGAGTGAATGGTAATGCCATTGATAGAAACAGGGCAGTCCATTTTAGACAAGTTCAGTCTTAAATAGGGCAATCTCTAGATGGAGAGATCTAGGAGGCAGTTGTGAATGTGATTCCAGAGCTCCAAAAATGGCAAAGAATAGATATTTGGGAGGCACCTAGACGCTATCTAGTCAAAGCCCTTTCTTTTATTCATCAAGATACTATATATCAGGGAGGTTTAGTGACTTGTCCACTGGCAAATGGCAAAGGTAGGATTTGAACACAGAACCTCTGATTCCAAAGTCAATTTTTTTCCCACTATGTCACTGATAATAACAATTTACATTTCTACACTATTTTAAAGTTCATTATACCCTTTCTCATAAGCAGTCCTTTGAAGTGAGTAGAACACAAGAGCATTCTGGGGTTAGTTCAGTTGGTATAGGAGAAACAGAGGAATGTAGTCTCAAAAATTGAGATCAGAAAGTATCCAAAAGGAGAGGGTGATGAGGGATGTCAAATGTTACAGAGAGCTCAAAGAGCATGACAATTGTCTTGAATATGGTACTTATTTGATAGAGTTAGAAGAGATCTTGAAAGACTATTTAACTCATCAATCAATCAGAAAGCATTCTTTGAAGAAATACAAATGTGTGACACTGTCTGGACTCTATTGGAAAAAGAAGAGATACAAATATCTCTTCTACATTGTGACTTTCCCTGTTGCAGTTTCAGTATATAGTAGATTCAGGGTTAATGAGGAATATCAAGAAAAAAAGATAAGGAAATCCACGAACCCTTTGGTGCAGCTACACTAACAACTGCAAAGCATTTGCAGAAATCAAGAAATCAGCATCTCTCTTGTGTAGAAAGTACAACATTCTTTTGGGTGCAAGATTATTATAAAAAGGCATTCTAGTAGACTGGTATCATATGAGAAAAAACTAAGTACTTATATGATTTTCCCAAGGAAAATGAAGCTGAAGGGTCTAACCCTACAAATTTTCAATTCATAAAAAATTGGTTTGAAAAAATATTTTTAAAGGTTTAGCCTACACAATATAAAAATAACAGGAGAGCCAGTGTCTGCCAATGAAAAGACAGCAAAGGAGTTTCCCGAAACCCTGAAAAAACTGATTGGACAAAAAGGCTACAAACCAGAATAAATATTCAGTCCTGATGAAAATGCCTCAGTTATATTGGGGGACAAAATGCCTCAGAGGACATACAACAGCAAAAGAGAAAAGCAAGCCTCAGGTTTTAAACCCACAAGGGATAGGGTAATTTTGCTGTTTTGTGCCAATGTTATAGGGTTCATAATAAAAACAACCTTGACATATAAAGTTGTTAACTCTTGAGCTTTGAAAGGAAAAGACAAATACCAGCTGCCTATCTTCTGGATGTTCATTGGATGATCAAAGCACTTTTCCTTGACTGGTTCCATCAGTGTTTTGTTTTATTAAATTTATTTATTTAACTTTTAACATTCATTTTCACAAAATTTTGGGTTACAAATTTTCTCCCCTTTTATCCCCTCCCCCCCCAAACACCAAGCATTCTAATTGCCCGGATGACCAATCTGCTCTCTCTTCTATCATCCCTCTCTGCCCTTGTCTCCATCTTCTCTTTTGTCCTGTAGGGGCAGATAGCTTTCTATACCCCTTTACCTGTTTTTCTTATTTCCTAGTGGCAAGAACATTACTCGACAGTTGATCCTAACACTTTGAGTTCCAACTTCTCTTCCTCCCTCCCTCCCCACCCCTTCCCTTTGGAAGGCAAGCAATTCAATATAGGCCATATCTGTGTAGTTTTGCAAATGACTTCCATAATAGTTGTGTTGTATAGGACTAACTATATTTCCCTCCATCCTATCCTGTCCCCCATTACTTCTATTCTCTTTTGATCCTATCCCTCCCCATGAGTGTCGACCTCGGATTGCACTCTCCTCCTCATGCCCTGCCTTCTATCATCCCCCCCACCCTGCTTGTCCCCTTATCCCCCACTTTCCTGTATTGTGAGATAGGTTTTCCTACCAAAATGAGTGTGCACTTTATTCTTTTCTTTAGTGGAATGTGATGAGAGTAGACTTCATGTTTTTCTCTCACCTCCCCTCTTTATCCCTCCACTAATGAGTCTTTTGATTGCCTCTTTTATGAGAGATAATTTGCCCCATTCAGTTTCTCCCTTTCTCTTCCCAATATTTTTCTCTCTCACTGCTTGATTTCATTTTGTTTTAAAGATATGATCCCAACCTATTCAATTCACTCTGTGCACTCTGTCTCTATGTATGTGAGCGTGTGTGCATGTGTAATCCCACCCAGTACCCAGATACTGAAATGTTTCAAGAGTTACAAATATTGTCTTTCCATGTAGGAATGTAAACAGTTCAGCTTTAGTAAGTCCCTTATGACTTCACTTTGCTGTTCACCTTTTCATGGTTCTCTTCATTCTTGTGTTTGAAAGTCAAATTTTCTTTTCAGCTCTGGTCTTTTCATCAAGAATACTTGAAAATCCTCTATTTCATTGAAAGACCATTTTTTCCCCTGAAGTATTATAGTCAGTTTTGCTGGGTAGGTGATTCTTGGTTTTAGTCCTAGTTCCTTTGACTTCTGGAATATACTGTTCCATGCCCTTCGATCCCTTAATGTAGAGGCTGCTAGATCTTGTGTTATCCTGATTGTATTTCCACAATACTTGAATTGTTTCTTTCTAGCTGCCTGCAGTATTTTCTCCTTGTCCTGGGAACTCTGGAATTTGGCCACAATGTTCCTAGGAGTTTCTCTTTTTGGATCTCTTTCGGGCGGTGTTCTGTGGATTCCTTGAATATTTATTTTGCCCTCTGGTTCTAGAATCTCAGGGCAGTTTTCCTTGATAATTTCATGAAAGATGATGTCTAGGCTCTTCTTTTGATCATGGCTTTCAGGTAGTCCCATAATTTTTAAATTGTCTCTCCTGGATCTATTTTCCAGGTCTGTTGTTTTTCCAATGAGATATTTCACATTATCTTCCATTTTTCCATTCTTCTCTCTTTGTTCTGTGATTTCTTGGTTTTGCATAACGTCATTAGCCTCCATCTGTGCCATTCTAATTTTGAAAGAACTATTTTCTTCAGTGAGCTTTTGAATCTCCTTTTCCATTTGGCTAATTCTGCTTTTGAAAGCATTCTTCTCCTCATTGGCTTTTTGAACCTCTTTTGCCAATTGAGTTAGGCTAGTTTTTAAGGTGTTAATTTCTTCAACATTTTTTTGGGTCTCCCTTAGCAGGGAGCTGATCTGCTGTTCATGCTTTGACTTCATGTCTCTCATTTCTCTTCCCAGCTTTTCCTCCACCTCTCTAACTTGATTTTCAAAATTCTTTTTGAGCTCTTCCATGGCCTGAGCCCATTGGGTGGGCTGGGACACAGAAGCCTTGATTTCTGTGTCTTTGCCTGATGGTAAGCATTGTTCTTCCTCATCAGAAAGGAAGGGAGGAAATGCCTGTTCGCCAAGAAAGTAACCTTCTATAGTCTTATTTCTTTTCCCTTTTCTGGGCATTTTCCCAGCCAGTGACTTGACCTCTGAATATTTTCCTCACACCCACCTCACCTCCTGATCCTCCCAGCCCGTGTTTGTGGTCTGAGATTCAAATGCTGCTTCCAGCCTCAGGGCTTTTGGCGGGGGCAGGGCTGCTATTCAGTATGAGATTATGATCTGGTGCTGAGATCGGGGCGGGGCCACCTCTCAGGCTCAGTTCCCTCAGGGGGTTTATGCGCAGACCTTCCGCAATGGATTCAAGCTCCCGCCCGCTTGGGGAGCCCCTGTCTGCAGCCGCCTCTCAGCTTCTACCTCCCGGGGGGGGGCCTGAATTATGGGGGCACCCCACTCCCCTCTCGACCCGCCAAAGAGACTCTCTCACCCACCCCTGTCACCTGTGGGTGGAGGGACTTGTGCGGCCGCTGGAGATCCAGTCCCTGAAGCCTGCTCGGATCTGTTTCTCTCGGTGCCGCAGCCGTGGCCGCAGCAGGTCTGGGCTGGGCTTTGTGTCTGCAGCGCGACGGACCTTTTGCGAGAGGTTTGCAGATCCCTCTGTGGGTGGAGGGACCCGCGTGGCCGCTGGAGATCCTGTCTGTGAAGCCTGCTCGGATCTTTTCCTCTCGGTGCCGCGCCCGCGGCAGGGCTGCACTCAGCTCCCAGTCCCGGCGCCCAGTCCGCAGCGCGAAGGACCCCCCCGCGAGAGGTTTGCAGGTCTCTCTGGAACAGAAATCTCCCTCGCTCCAATGTTCCGTGGCCTCTGGGTGCGGAATTCGCCGTGAGTTACTTCCCTGTAGCCATTCTATGGGTTGTGGGTTCAGAGCTATGTGTATGTGCGTCTTTCTACTCCGCCATCTTGGCTCCCTGCTTCCATCAGTGTTTTGTGCCAGAGGTTAGAAAATAATTTACCAGGAAGAGATTACCCTTTAAGGTGTTATTGCTTCTGGACAATGCCCCTAGACACCTCGAACCCTATAAATTATGTTGAAGAGCTTGAAATAGTCTATTATCCTCCTCAAATGTGTTTCATTTTTAAAAAATTCATATTTATTTTGCATTTTTTGTATTTCTTCTTCATACAAAATTTTTACTTAACATTGGCCTATGACCAAACACAACCCAAATTTTACATAAGGTACTGTAAATACCCCATAAAAGAAAAAGAAAAAAAAAATCAATTCTCTAAGTACAAAGAAAGAGCCAAAATATTTTGCATGGATTTTCCAGGTCATGGGGGCCCTATGCTCCTAACCCCTGTGATACAGAGGAGATAACTGTAATCAGCAGGTACACACATATGAAATAACCATTGGCAATCCACAACAGTATATGATAATCCCAAAATGAACAGTAAAGGACACTAAATTCTACTGAATTCCAAAAGAAGGAGAATTTGACGGGAAGAGTCTGAGAAGATTTCATGAAGTAGATCTGACAAAATCTAGTCCTTGAAAGATAGTTAGTATTTTTTCAGACAGTGAGAAAAGAAGTGGAGAGGCCATTCCAGTTCACTCCCCATACCTTTGGGCAGAATCATTCATGAATCAACTTCAGGAAGTTCCAAGACCATTATAACAGGGTTATTGTGTAAATCTAATGAGAACAGAAATAGAAAGCACATTTGCAAGTTAAGTGAAATCAACAAACCTTTATTAGGTGTCTACTCTGTTCCAGATGCTGTGCTCAGTGCTAGATACCAAAAAAGTTGTGGGGAGGGCAAAAACAGTCCCTAATTTCAAGGAACTTGCAGTCTAATTGGGAAATGATGTACAAACAACTATGTACAGGTAGATAGATGATAGATAGAACTGATAAATTAGAGGTGATTTCAGAGGAAGACATTACTGTTTTGTAAACCTTTAAGTGTCATACAAATGTGAGCTATTATTTTTTAGAGGGAAAGCAAAGAATTAAATCATCTTTCTAACATTTGACCAGTTGGGCAATCTCAGGTGCAAAGTATTAGCATTGAGCACCTAATCCTGCACTTGGGAGGAAGGAGGATATTGTCATCATATGGGTAAGAAATTGTTAAGATTGAGATAGGACAGCCCTGGTTTCTCATTCTAAGGAAAATGGACACCAATGATGATATTTGCTCTCTCCTTCAGCACAACATGTTGGTTCTAGTAGATTCCCAGGGTATTGGAAAATTGATTGCTTCTGCTAGTGATTGTTTCCAGGAAGAATGATTCTTATCACAGGGAGACAAGCCAGCATCTCCTCATGGCATGCAATGTTATGCAAGTCTTCCAAGCTGACCACCAAGGGAAGAGAGTCTTCTTGAATTAAACTGGTTGTAATGAGAGTAGTACCATGTGGGTAGTTTAAATAGGCACTGTCATGGAAGCAAGACCCTTCACATTTCTCTCTGACTTGCCTTTTGGAAGCATTTCCAATGAAGAATGATGACTCCAGCAATCTATAGCCTGCCTTTGGAAACAATTCAGAGTGGAATCATGAATTTCCTTCTTGTCTGAGTCAGCCTTTCTTTTTGTCACATCTCCTTATAAGATCTATAAAGGAGATGTTGCCTTGAAGACTGAAATGTCATGACTCATTCAAATTTCATGTTTGTCCTTCCTCTCTCCTCCCCCAACCCCCAAACCTTCTCTGTTCCAGTTGGCATAAAGTATTTATTGGCTTTTTCCACTTATGAACATCTGGAAGATGGTTTGACCTGGCCAATCTCACAATGCTTCATATCTGAAACCTTTCTCAGACCAGGGGAATCAAAAACACATCTTTGGCTGGAGTAGATCAGGATTAATCTTTGAGGCCCTGACTAGATTTCAACTGGGGCCGATAAAAAACAAATAAAAAGAAGGTTATAAGTCCAGTAGGTTTTGAGGTTATACCCAAAGAGCACAGGCTCCTCCTAAACACTTGATGGCTTTTGTGATACTTCTTCCTGGATCTCTGATAATCTATCTGAAGCCTCATTTTCTGTCTTTATTTATTGGATCAGCACCTTTATCCCATTCACATGGATTACTCTTTAGGCTTTATCCTCAGCCATTGATGAATTCATCTGCTCCAATAATTTCCACGATCATTTCTACAATGATGATTTTCAAATCTGTATCTACAATATCAATTTATTTAACTCATTTCCAGAGTTGCTAAACATTACACTGTAGTATAGTAGGAAGAGCATTGGATTTGCATGCAGAAGGCATGGGTGCAAATCTTGGTTTTACTAATTGTGTGACACTGGACACATTATTTAATTTTGCTGAACCTGTTTTTTTTTAATTTCTTTAAAATAAGGAGGTTGAACTGGATGACTTTTAAGATCTTCCAGATTTAAATTTATGACCTTATGACCCTTGTATCTCTGAGAGGATTCTGTGTCTTCATCTCAAACAAAAAACATGCCACAAATGGAACTGATTATCTTTCTTCTAAACCTGCCTCACATTAAATTTCTATATTTCTGAAAACAGATCCTGGTCAAGAACATTCATAACCTCAAATTATCCTTGGATTTCCTTTCTCACTCACCCCCTTCCCCCAATATCCAATCAGTTGCCAAGTCTTATCCATTCCACCTTCATGGCAGTTCTTGCATCTGTCCTTTTCTCCACATTTATAGGGCTAATGCCATAGTTCAGATTATATCACCTTTCATCTAGAAAGGAACACATTCTTCTGCTCAGAAAGTGTTAGTAACTACTTATTTTCTCTCTGATAAAACATGACCTTATCAGTCTAGAAATTAGAGTCCTTAATTAGGAGGACTAGAGGCAGTGTTGTACAGCAAATATAGAAGTAGTCTTTCAAGACCAGGAAGACTTCTTGCATATTTTGTTATCCCCTTCGAACATTTCATGTTCCAAACAAACTGTCCTGATTTCTGTTTCTTTTTCTCAGTACATCTAGGTTTCAATTAATGCATTTTTATATTATATGAAACTCTATTAAGTGTGAATTGCAAAATGATACCAAGTCACATTTAATGAAGGTCAAAATTAAATTAGCGTGACTATGGGGAGGTAGTAGAGGGTTTTGAAATGTCACTACATCATCAATATTTTCTTTTATATCATTACTCATGGATATGAGGGGCTGAGGGCAGTTAGGTGGCCCAGTGGATAGAGTGTCAGGCCTGTAGTCTAGTAACTTCTCTTCCT
Source organism: Notamacropus eugenii (assembly GCF_028372415.1). Classification (NCBI taxonomy): domain Eukaryota; kingdom Metazoa; phylum Chordata; class Mammalia; order Diprotodontia; family Macropodidae; genus Notamacropus; species Notamacropus eugenii. The sequence goes on from NC_092875.1 coordinate 122,798,299, forward strand.
GAGTTCAAATCTGGCCTCAGATACTTATTAGCAACGTTACTGTGGGCAAGTCACTTCCCCCTCTTTGTCTCAGTTTCCTTACATGTAAAATGAGCTCGAGAAGGAAATGGCAAAATATTTCAGTATCTCTGCCAAAAAAATGTCAAATGGGGTCAAAAAGTGTCATAAACGACTAAAAACAACTGAACAACCCGAGGGGCTGATGAGTACTATATTTCCCATGGTTATGTTATTTAAAAAAAAAAGAATCTTTAACAAAATGGACAAAGTGAAGATTTATATTAGATGGAAACCCTGCCAGTATAAAAAAAAGGAGAAGCTAATTACATTAGAACAAAAAAAATTGGTGTAATCGAATGGAATGAATGTGTTCATAATAATTCTAAAATAAGGTACTGATACTCTAATGCCTGAATCAACAGGCCAGAATATCACAAAATAGCCTGGTGGCAAACTTGTATTAGCTTTTCTGGTTTACAAACAATTATAAGGAATGAATTGTTACAGTGGTAGAAATGGAGCATATTTTAGCTGAAAGGATTGAAGATTGCATATGAAAACTTATTCTTCTTAACAAAGCAGCCATTCAAACCAAAGTTCCAATTTTATATATTCAAATCAGTGAAAGAAAAATTGAAATGAATGGAATAGTTTATGCAAAACTAAACAAACACCTTTTAATATACACAATTACTTTCAAAATCAAATTCATTTGAATAACAGTAAAATGACTGGAAAGGAAACCATTAAAGAAAAGGACTGAAATTAACTATCCTGATATTTTGAAGAAAATAATTGAAGAAGGTGGATATACCAAACAGGGAATTTTTATTGTGGATGAATTAGACTTTGTCTGGAAATGGATGCCTTCCAGGACTTCTTTTTAAGAAATAAAAAAAAGTCAATGTGAGTTTAAAGTGTTCAAGAATTGGCAATCACTTTCATTGAGACATAATGCAGAAAAGAATTTTATATTGAAACCAGTGGTTGTTTATTGGTCTCAAAATCCTTGAGCTCTGAGAAACCATGGCTATCAATTGCTTTCACATCTTTGATAGCCAAATTGGAAATTAGGGGTGACTAAAACTGTTTTCAAACACTGGTTTGCAAGTTATTTTAGCCAAGCTGTTGAAAAAGATTACAAAAGATTACTATTTCTACAGTTCTTGAGGACAAGGAATTCTCCTTAACTGAAGGTAATTTTATATGAAATACACTTCCCAGAAGTTTGTGTATGGGCAATGAAATGTGATGATGTCACAAAATTCAGAGATATCCAGAATGCTACGGGTAGAGTCAAGATGGTGGATTAGGGGCATCAATTCAGCTGAACTCCATCAACAATCTCTTCTAAACCACTTTTAAAAAAATGTCTCAAATCAAATTTTGCAGTGGCAAACCAAGCAAAATGTCAAGGTAACACATTTTTCCAGTCTAAGACTGGAAAACTTCAAAGGTCAGTAGGAGACATCTTTGACACTAAGAGGACAATCTGGAGTTCACATATGTAGTAGCAGAGACAATGGCCATAGCAGTTTCAGGAGCTTTTAGCCCAGAGATGGTAAGGCAGTAAGAGAGCTGGTCAGAAAGAAATTGGACAGGAGCCTTTGCTTTCGCTAGGCACAACTGGTGCTGATTGGCAATCTATTGCCCATATGCTGCAGTTTCTGGTGGAAAGGGGAGCTGGTAGTGGGTCATAAGGGAGCAGGGGTTCTGGTCTCACTTCCAAGGAAAAGAGTCCTTATGGCTTCAGGAACCAGAGGCCCTTCCTGGGTAAAAATCAGAGTCTTTATAAGCGGGAGAGCAGTGACCACACATCTCCCAGTATCATACCACTTTAGAAGCAACCAAAAACTTGTGAACTCCAAAACTAGCTCTGAAAATGGTAGCATAAAAAAGTCTGAAGCTTGGAACACTGCCTCCTCACCCGCACATGAGCAGAACCCAACTTTAACACAAAGTTCAAAGTCAAGAAACAGACTGAAAAAATGAGAAAACAACACATAACAAAGAATTTGATTTTAAAAAAGCTACCATGGAGAAGGAAGGAAGCCTAGACTCCTCTTGGCTCAAGAGCAGGGTGACCAGAAAAGGGACCTCAGAACAGTGACAGAGATGACAAATAAGTAAGATGAAGAGGCTGCTTATATATATGTCTGTTCAATTGTTGTGATCGGGGATCATGGATGAAGATCACGAGCTCTGGATCAGTTTATTAATCTCCATGAACAGACACATGAAGAACTTTTTTGACACTTTCACTCATCTTTCGAAAGATCATCATGTGATTGTTTGGAACAGACTCTTCAGGAAACGGCTTTGCCCCCATTGTGTATCCCCACATTCAGTGTGTCAGGAATGAGTGCCTTTCTCTCTGTCCTATAACACAGCCTTCAGGAGAAGAGAAGATTGTGATTGATGAAGGCCAGAAAGTTGGCATTTCCATTCAAGGGGACCTAAATTGAGCAGGAAAGGTGAAGGGAGACAATTTCCTAGATTTAGAAGATTTTGACAAGGATGGAGAAACTGACCACAAGTTGAGCAAAGAGTTGCTGCTGCTTCCAGGAGAGGTAGAAGAGGAGGTGCATTTCTCTGTCTCAGGCTACATTCCTTCTTTTGACCAGAATTCTTGCCCTGAACCAAGGACTTGGTCAATAGAAGAGTTGGCACATGGGCATTTGGAGGAGGTACATGGGGATGAAATTCAGCCATTCTCACTTGATAAAGATTTTGGCTATGACAGTGTGATGTTAACCCTCAAGTTTTCTAGTGCAGAGATGAAAATAATTAGAAAAATGTCCAGCCAAAGCAGACTGAACATTGACATGGAGGCCAAAAAACAAAATAACTGGTTTGGAATAATAGTTTCTTGTTTCTTTTTTCTCTTGTTCTTATCAAGTAACTTTAAAATAAAAGGCAAACCAACTAAAAAAAAAAAGCTGCTGTGGTGGCAGGGAAGACAAAGATGTAGATTCTGAAGAAGACAACTATATAAAAATAGCCACAAAAAAAGATTCATAGTAAAGTGCTAAGTGGACCCATTCCCAAACAAGAATTACTAGAGGAGTTAAAGAAAGAGATGAGTGGTAGAGGAAAAAATGGCAAAGAAAATATGAAAGTGATTTGAGAAAATTATGGAAAGAGAATTAATAGCTTGGGGAAAGAGTCACAAAAAATACTAAAAAAAAACCCTTGAAAAATAAAGCTGGACTTATGGTTAAAGAGGCTGAATAAAAGAATTCATTAAAAAGAAGAATTGACCAAATGGGAAGAAAAGAGGTTCAAAACCTCACTGAAGAAAATAATTCCTTAAAATTTAAAATCAGGCTGCTGAAAGTTAATGACCCCAGGAGACATAAAGAAACAAAACACTAAGTCAAAGGAATAGAAAAATGGAAGAGAATGTGAAATAAATCTTGGGAGATAGATCCAGGAGAGATACTTTAGGAATTATTTACTATCAAAAGGCCTTCATGAAAGAAAAAAAAAAAACCTAGATGTCATTTTTCCAAGGAATTACCAAAGAAAATTTCTCTGATATCTTAGATTCAGAGGACAAAACAGAAATTGAAAGAATCCACCAATAACATCCTCAAAGCCCAAAATGAAAACTCGCAAGAATATTACAGTCAAATTCTAGAGTTTCCAGTTCAAAAAGAAAATCTTTAATCAGTCAGAAAGAAACAAATCTTTTGGAGCTACAGTCAGAATTACATAAGACTTAGCAGTTTCCACTCTAAAGGAGCAGAAGGCTTGGAATATGATATTCTGGAAGGCAAAGGATCTAGGATTAAAACCTACCTAGCAAAAGTGAACATAATGCTCTCGGGTAAAAATGGATATCTAATGAAACAGTGGATGCTCAAGGATTCCTGATGAAAACTCAAGCAGAATAAAACATATATATATATATATATATATATACATATATATACACACATATATATGTATATATATATATATACATATATATGTGTGTATATATATGTATATATATTCAAACATAAGACTCAAGAGAAGCATAACAATGTAAACACGAAAGGGAAATTGCAAAGGACACGATAACGTTAAAATGTCTACATTGCTTTATGGAAAAGTGTTACATGCAACTCCCAAGAACTTTGTCATTATTAGGGCACTTAGAAAGAGTTTACATAGAAAGAAGGAACAGATGAGAATCGTTATATTGGGATGATCTCTAAAAAACCTAGAGTGAGAAAAGGATGCGTTGAGAGAAGGGAGAATTGAGGTAGAATAAGGAAAATTTTCTCACATAAAAGAGACAAAGAAACAAGAGCTTTTACAGTGGAAGGGAAAATAGGACAGACGCTAGACAATGTTTGGACCTCACTCTCATTAAAATTGGTTCAAAGAACAAAGAATACATATAAACACTAAACTGCATATAGAAATCTCATTTACCTGACAGGGAAATAGGAGTAGAAAGGAATAATGTAAGGGGAAGTGATAAAGGGACACTGTTTTAAGGAAGGCAGAGGTTAGAAACTAAATAGACTTTCTAGGAGAGACAGGAGTAAAAGAGAGAGAGAATAAACAGAAGAAAGTAGGAGTGAGGGACACACACAGTAATGGTAAGTGTGAATGGTAAGTGTGAGTGGTATGAGCTCAGAGACAGAAGCAGATAGCAGAATGTATTAGAAACTAGAAATTAACAATATGTTGTTTACAAAAAAGCACGCCTAAAACAGAAATACATACACAGAGTTAAAATAAAGGGTTAGAGTAGAATCTGCAGTAAAAAAAAAAGTTACCAGTCATGAGATCAGACAAAGCAAAAATAAACCTAATTAAAAGAGATAATTAATGAAATTATACTTTGCTAAAAATGTGTCATATACAATGAAATAATATAAAAAACTTACAGCGTTTCTCTAATAAAGGCCTCATTTCTCAAATATCTACTGAGTATAGAAGTGAAAAATAAGAGGCATTCTCCAATTGATAAATGATTAAAGGGTATAAGCAGGCAATCCTAAGAAAAAGAAATTAATTCTATCTAGAGTCATATGAAAAAAAGTTCTCTAAATCATTATTGATTAGAGAAATGGAATTAACGTACTGCCCTCCTAATAAAAATCATAATTAATATTGATGCTTATCTGTATTGCATTTGAGTTTTGCAAACCATTTTCCCCTTGCAGCAACCCCATGAGATGGGTAATAAAAGCACTGTTCTCCCCATTTTACAGATAAGTTAAATGAGATTATATGCTCACTTTCAAGAAAATCTATCAAGTGTGAGATCAAGACCTGAATCCAGGTGTTCTGACACTAAGACTGATACTATTCCTAGTAAACTACATTTACCCTGCAAAACGTATGGCAGTCTTATCCTGTGGAGAGTTGAGCTGATACATAGAATTCAGGATTCTACGTCTGCCATTTCTACACGTTATAACCTTGGGGAAGTCACTTAACCTACCCAGGACTCAGTTTTCTCATCTTTGAAATAAGAATGTTATACTGGATAACCTCTATGGTTCTTTCCATGTATAAAATTATGGTTCATGCAAATTTGATCTCATGCTCAAAGTTTGTAAGTATGCTAACTGACTCTTTGCAGGTATGGGTTTATGGAGTTAATGTTATTTGACTAGATTGTTATGAATATCTTTATTATCTGTTTCTGTCACGTATTTGTTATTGACTTGGTCATGATTCTGTGGGCCAAATAGCTGCAGATCTCTCAGCATATTAAACTAAAAGAGGGTAACAACTGGAATGGGAAGGAGAGAGACAGGGGAGGAAATAGGAGATATTTCCATTCTACTTGCCTCAAAAAGTCAAAAAAGTCTGATGTTTGTTATCCCCTACATTCTCCCCTTCACACATTCTGCAGGTTAACTAAACCATTTCTATTTTTTTTCTGGTCATCACCTTCCTTACTTCTTCCTCTTAAAATCCTTTATTTCCTTTAACACTCAATGTGTCCTCTTTAAAATGAAATCTGTCTTGATTTCTCCATCCTCTGGTGCCCACTATTACCTTATATTTGGAGTGAATATTCATTAATATTATTTTTGTGTAAATTCATACTAATAATATTCATGCTGTATACATTATATCCCCCAGTAGAATGTAAGTTCATTAAGGCAAGGGAATTATCTCCTTTATATCTTTGTATCCACAGGGCCAGGCGCAATGCCCAGTACATGCTTAATAAATGCTCCTTTACTTTTTGATTGATAGATTTTTTTCCACATGTGCTACTTCTTAGGATTAAAATGTATTCCCTGACTCTCCTTCCTTCTGCAGCTGGGAGGATACTTTATTTCTGGGTACAGAAAGAAACTCATCTTGGTTCTTTGTGCCCCACCTGGTTAAATAATGGTCTTGGTTTTATTCATTGAGGACATTAAAAACGTCAGATTGTATTCAATCTATAGAATAGCTGAGGGAAGGGACCATTCATAATATAACGCAATTGTAATGGAGCTTCCTATGCCATTGTCTTAATTCTATACTGGCATTATTGGTCCAGGCCAAATCAGATATGCTACCTTGTTTTGTGAGACTGAAGACATCTAGTTGGGTGCCAAGTTTTTCCAATACCTAGGAATTTCATTTAAGCTTGGAGATTCACCATTGTTTTTGTTGTTACTGGAACACACATATTTGTTGTTGGAATACACATGTAATTTTCAATAGAATTTTCTTTTGTCACTCCTTCCCCCTCCTTCTACCCCCACCATCAGTTCCAGTGCTTTATGGTGTGCAAAAATAACTTGGAAGTTTTCCAAATTAAAAAAAAATAGTAATGGTTCTGAATAAGTTAGAGAAACAGGTAGAGAGGAAGACCACCCAAGAGAAAGAGGGCAATGGAAAAAAGACAGAAAGATGGATCTGGGGAACTCAGTTGTGTTTTCTTAGACATGCTTAAAATGTGCTGTATGCTTTGGGACATAATGTCAGCCCTCTTCAGGGAACTCAGAGAGAGGCATAGCATTGATTTATCATCTGTCGCTGATGTTCCTGCAATGGTATAGTGGGAATACTCCTATCATTACAATTAATCAATGTTCAAAAAGACTACACTATCTTCTTTCCTTTCCTCCCCAAGTAATTAAGGAGAAAAAATAAAAAATACAAATTGCTATATAATATACAATCCATGTACATTGCAATATATATGTGTGTGTGTATCTATCTCTCTATATATGTACATGTGTGTATATACATATACACACACAAATGTACACACACATGTACGGATTTGTTATATATGTGTATTTGAATGTGTTTATGCATATATGGGGGTGGGGGAGAAAACCTATCTGGTAGAGGGAATTCTCTCTCATCAACTCTGCTCCTCTTGCATCCACATGGTCCTATCTGCATTTTCTCATCAATGAAAAGTCTCATGAAAAATATTCCAGTCTTGGCTAGAAACTTGTTTTACAGTTTTAAAGTCAATTATTTTTATGGCTTATGAAAAAGCAATAAATATATTCCTATATGCCTCTACGCTCATATTTTCTATTGGATCTACACATTAACCCTATCTGGATACTAGAGGCTAACACTGATTTTTAGTCCAATTTTCAGAAGATTTTGAATGTGTAGTCTTAGGTATCATATTCTTCCTAGATTGCCTTTCTCTCTTATATTTATTTTTTAATGTAAGTTAATGTTTAAATAAAGTTTAAAATATAAGTTAATGCTACACCTGTTTTTGTATATGCATATATATCTATGTTTATATGGATATATATGTGATTGTATAATGCATAGAATGAGCTAAGAGCCAAGAGCTTAGGTTTCTAGCCCCACCTCTTCTTCAAGTAGTTGTGTAACCTTGTAAATAACATCTCTTTCTTCTGGGATTCAGATTTGTCATCTACAAAATGTAACTGGACTTGATCTCTGAGGTCTTTTCAAGCTCTAATGTTCTATGATTCTTGGCTTCCCATAGACCACACAAAGAGGTTCTATTTGCCGTTGAAAAACCCCAGCATCCATTTCTGAAGGCTTATTATTTCCCTATGAAAATCTAATGGAAAACTGTCAAAAGGAGATGAGGATCTCATACCAGTGATGTGATTTATTCTGATTCTAATTTTAAAAAGAAATTAGAAGCTAAAGCCTTCTTTTCATGTTTAATGTGGTTGGCCATTCTGAGGTCATGGATTTCCAAAAGCATATTTCTTTTTTTATCTCTTTCCCACCCCCATGTGTAAGTACAACTCAGCAAATGTTGGCTAGTTAACTACAACCATAAAATTGTCAAAATTACACCTTAATTATGTCTAAAACAGTACATAAAAAGTTAGAATTAATTACACTTTCAAAAGGCATGACACTAACAGTGATAAGGAGGTAATCCTTAGCCAAATTATGAAATAGGAAAAGTTTGACTTGATACTACCAGCTTCCAGTCATTATCCGCCTCTTTCTCCTAATATTACTTCCATCGCACTACTCCAGCATCCTAGCAAAATAAATAAGTACTCCTGATGTGAGAACTCAAAGGGACCTCAGAAATCATCTGGTATAATTTTTATCTAAACAAAAATCTGCTCTACAATTTACCTAGCAATTAGTCATCTTGTCTTTGCCTGAAGACTTCCAATGGTGGGATCATTACTCACCATCTCCAAGGACAGCTCATTTTATATATATATACACACACACACATATATGTATATATACATGTATACATGTATATATACACACATATATGTATGTGTATATATGTATATGTAGTATATGTATATATCTTCTTTTTAAATATATTATTTATTTTTCAGTTCTCAACATTCACTTCCATAACAATTTGAATTCAAAATTTTCTCACCATCTCTCCCTACCTCCCCACCTCAGGACAGCATGCACCCCATTCACCCTTTCCTCCAGTCTATCCTCCCTCCTATTACCCCCCCCCCCTTCTATCTTCCTCCCCTCTCTTTTCTTGTAGGGCAAAATATATTTCTACACTCCACTGCCTGTACATCTTATTTTCCAGTTTCATGCTAAAACAATTTTTAAGATTCATTATTAAAAGCTTTGAGTTCCATATTCTCCCCCTTCTTCCCTCACCATCCATACTCATTGAGAAAACAAGCAATTCAATATAGGTCATCCATATATAACCATTTAAAACACATCCATAGTAGTTATGTTGCAAAAGACTAGCCGCATTTCCCTCTGTCCTATCCTACCATCAATTTATTTCATTCTCTCCCTTGACCTGTCCTCCAACAAAGATATTTGCATTTGATTATCCCTTTCCCCAATTTGCTGGCCTTCTATTATCTTCCTTCTCTTATCCCTTCCCTGCTGCCTTCTTGCAGGGTAAAATAGATTTCCACAAGCAATTGGGTATGTGTTATTCCCTCCTTAAGCCAAATCAACCTACCCACAAGCAACTGATGTTTTTCCACTTATTTAGATCTAACTTTATTTGTGGAAAAAGTGTTTTGTAATTGCATTTATATAGTCCCTGGGTTTGTTTTGGCAAGTAGACTCCCAAATATTTTATAGTGTCTACCTTAGCTTTAAATGGAATTTCTCTTTCTATCTCTTGCTGTTGGGTTTTGTTAGTAATTTATAGAAATACAGATGATTTGTGTAGGTTTATTTTGTAACCTGCAACTTTGCCAATGCTGTTTGTCATTTCAAGCCATTTTTTACTTGATTCTCTGGGATTCTCTAAGTGTATCATCATATCATCTTCAAAAAGTGATAACTTAGCTTCTTCTTTGCCTATTCTAATTCCTTCAATTTCTTTTTTCTTCTCTGATTGCTACAGCTAACATTTCTGGTATCATATTGAATAATAGTGATGATAATGGACATTCTTGTTTCACCCCTGATCTTATTGGAAATGCATCTTGCTTATCTCCATTGCATATAATGCTTGCTGAAGGTTTTAGGTGGATACTGCTCATTATTTTATGGAAAGTTCTATTTATTCCTATGCTATCCAGTGTTTTCAGTAGGAATGGGTTTTGTATTTTGTCAGAAGCTTTTTCTGCATCTATTGAGATATTCTTGTGGTTTCTGCTAGTTTTGTTGTTGATATGATCAATAATGCTAATAGTTTTCCTAATATTGAACCAGCCCTGCATTCTTGGTATAAATCCTACCTGATCATAATGTATTATTCTCAAGATAAGTTGTTGTATTCTTTTTGCTAAAATCTTATTTAAAATTTTTGCATCTATATTCATTAGAGAAATTGGTCTAAAATTTTCTTTCTCTGTTTTGGCTCTTCCTGGTTTAGGTATCAGGACCATATTTGTATCATAAAAAGAATTTGGGAGGACTCCTTCATACCCAGTTTTCCCAAATAGTCTATATAGTATTGCTTTTTAAAAATTAAATTATTTTAGTAGTTTCCAGTGTTCGACAATCACTTCCACATATCTTAGATTTTTTTCCTCTCCTCCCCCTCATTCCCCCCTCCCTCCCCACTCCCTCCCTGAGACAGCATACAATCTTATATAGGTTCTACATGTACTTTCCTATTAAATACATGTGTCATAGAAGATTTAAAATGAATGGGAGAAACCATAACATAAAACAAAACAAAACATAATATAAAATAAAATGTCTGTTTCTATCTCTGATCCAATTCCATAGCTATTTCTCTGGATGTGGAAGGCATTTTGCCTCAAGAGTCCATTGAAAATTGTTGATGTACACGCATTTCAATGAAGTACTAAGTCTACCAGAAAAATTCCTTGCACACTCTTGTTGTTGCTGTGTACAAAGTTCTCCTAGTTCTGCTTCTTTCACTCAGCATCAGTTCATATAAGCCTTTCCAGGCTTCTCTGAAGTTTTCCTAGTCATTGTTTCTCATAGCACAATAGTATTCCATTACATTAATATACTACAACTTGTTCAGCCATTCCCCAATTGATGGGCATCCCCTTGATTCCAGTTTTTGGCCACCACAAAGATAGCTGCTAAAAATATTTTTGTACATATGGGACCCTTTCCCATTTCTGTGATCAATTTGGTCTGTCTATAAAGTATTGGAAGTAAGTGCTCCTTAAATATTTGATAGAATTCACTTGTAAATCCATCTGACCCTGGAGATTTTTTCCTAGGGAGTTCATTGATGGCTTGTTCAATTTTTTTTTCTTAGATGAGGTTATTTAAGTATTCAATTTCCTCTTCTGTTAATCTGGGCAATTTGTATTTCTTAAAATAATCATCCATCTCATTTAGATTGTTGAATTTATGGGCATACAGTTGGACAAAGTAATTTCTAAATATTGTTTTAATTTCTTCCTCATTGGAGATGAGTTCACCTTTTTCATTTTTGATATTGGTAATTTGGCTTTCTTCTTTCTTTTTTTTAAAATCAAACTGACCAAAGTTTACCAATTGTATTGGTTTTTTCATAAAACCAACTCTTAGTTTTATTTATTAGTTCAATAGTTTTCTTCATTTTAATTTTATTAATCTCACCTTTGGTTTTCAGTATTTCTAATCTAGTATTTACTTAGAGATTTTCAATTTGTTCCTTTTCTAGCTTTTTTAGCTGCATACCTAATTCATTGATCTCCTCTTTCTCTATTTTATTTATGTAGGCATTCAAAGGTATAAAACTTCCCCTAAGAACTGCTTTTGCAGTATCCCATAAGATTTGGTAGGTTGTCTCATTATTGTCATTCTCTTGAATGAAGTTGTTGATTGTTTCTATGATTTATTGTTTAACCCACTCACTCTTTAGGATTAGATTATTTAGTTTCCAATTAATTTTTGGTCTATTTTTCCACAGTCTTTTATTACATATAATTTTTATTGCATTATGATCTGAGACAGAGGCATTGAATATCTCTGCCTTTCTTCACTGGATTATGAAGTTTTTATACCCAAGTACATGGTCAATTTTTGTATATGTGCCATGTACCACTGAGAAAAAGGTATATTCCTTTCTATCCCCATTCAAGTTTCTCCTGAGATCTATCATATCTACCTTATCTAGAGTTTTATTCACCTCCTTAACTTCTTCCTTTTTTATTTTGAGGTTAAATTTATCAAGTCCAGAGAGGGGGAGGTTGGAGCCCCCCACTAGTATAGTTTTTCTGTCTATTTCTTCCTGTAATTCCCTTAATTTCTCCTCTAAGAATTTGGATGCTATACCACTTGGAGCATACATGTTTAGTAATGATATTGCTTCATTGTCTATGGTGCCTTTTAACTGAATATGTTTTCCTTCCTTATCTCTTTTGATTGGATCAATTTCTGCTTTTGCTTTATCTGAGATTAGCATTGCTACCCCTGCTTTTTTTACATCAGATGAAGCACAATATATTCTGCTCCAATCTTTTACCTTTACACTGTGTGTATCCCCCTATTTTAAATGTGTTTCTTGTAAGCAACATATTGTTGGATTTTATTTTTTTATCCATTCTGCTATCCGTCTTCATTTTATGGGAGAGTTCATCCCATTCACATTCACAGTTGTGGTTACTATCTGTGTCTTTCCCTCTATCCTCTTTCCCACTGTTTGTGCTTTTAGTTATCCCTTCTCCCTACCCCTCCACAATAGTTTTAATTTTTGACCACGGCCTCCTTCAGTCTTCCTTTCCTTTTTTCTGCCCCACTCCCTCTTACTCCCTTTTACACGTACTACTTCTTCCCTTCCTTTTAGCCTCCCCTCCCTTTTCTTTCCTCCTTCCCCTCCTACTGCCTATAGAGCTAGTTGGATTTCTCTACTTAAACCAAGTTTCTTGTTCCCTCCTTGAACCAAATCAGACAAGAGTAAATACCAAACAATGCTCATCTCCCTCCCATCTTTCCCTCTACTGTAATATAATTTTGTGCCTTTTCCTGTGATGTCATTAAGGCAGCATTTTCAAAAATACTTGTTTGCCAGAATTTTATGGATTAAACTGTTTAAAACAGTTTGGAACCCTAAAAAGATTCATGAATGCTTTTAACATCATACCGTACTGACTCACTAGTTAATATACATTTATTGAGCATGTGTCCCATGTTAGCTGTTTGATCCTGACAAATCCTTTAACCTCTCAGTGCCCCAGGAAACTCTATAAAGCTAGAAGTTGTGGAAAAGGTGGCAACCTACATCCAAAGAGAGAGATTTCTTACCCAAGAGTTCCCTGTTCCAATGAAATAATAGGTTGAGCCCCTATTCTGATCTTATCTAGGAAACTACTCTTGATATCCACTTACTTAGATTCTCTTTGGACTCCATAAGTGTTTGATGACCACATATCAGGGACATTATGGAGGAGATTTATGCAGCAGAGAGATAGTTAGACTAGATGACTCAAGGAGTCCTGTTGAGTCTGGAATTCTATGATACTCTCATGTATCACTAGGCAGTTATGAAATATATTGGGAAATAATTTGTGTTTTATAGCTATTCACTCCTTACATCTTCAGCTAAACACTGCCGGTCTTTGAATTTAAATTGTTTTTATAAGTGATTTTGTAGTGGTAACTAGGTAGCACCATGCTTACAGTGCCAGACTTGGAGTCAAGAAGACTTGAGCTCAAATCCAACTTACACACTACCAGGTGACTCTGTGCTCAACCTCTAATCAACTCAATTTCCTTATCTGTAAAAAAAAAGTGGGGATATAATAGCACCTACCTTCCAGGGTTGTTTCTTTTAGGACCAAATGAAATGTTTATAAAGTGCTTTACAAACCTTAAAGTTCTATACAAGTGTTGTTTTTATTTTTATAAGTGTATTTCAATATAACCAGCTTCTTTTTAAAATCTGATGTATTTTACCTTATTATTTGAAATCCCTTATTTGAAGAAGGATTCATATGTTCTACAAGGCTTCCCACAATGTCCAGGATGCAAAAAAGTTTAAGAATTCTTGACCAGGACAAGTTCTTTATTTTACAGATAAGGAAGGCATTAGGGTCCCTCTTGTTACAGCTTCAGATGCCTCAGAACATTTCCTCACTTGTTCCTGCTAACGCCAAACAGACAGAGATCAGAATTGGTTTAATACTTTTACTTTGTACAAAGCCAGATTATGTAGATGTATTATTGGAGAAGTAGAGAAAAGAGGAGTCCAGATTATGGAGAATACCTAGATTCTATTCCTGTTGAGTTTACCAAGACTGCCTGGTGGTAGATTTCTGATAAATCAGTTTCTTTAAGGATCAAGAAGGGTTACAGTCAGTATACCCCAACCTCAAAATATACAAGTCCATAAACTACAAAAGAAAAAGACTTTCATTTCTTCTGAGTGCCCTGAGTTCTTACAAGTCAACCATATCTCAAGATATTTAGCCTTGCCTTGCTCTTGGCTCTGCACCTCTTGGGCCTTTTCCTTCCTCCCCTCTTAATCATTCTGACCCTGATAAAACACAAGTGCACATGCACACACATACACACACACACACACATAATTTCTGGATAATTTAATTATTTTATTAATAATGTCAGCGTTTTAATAAAAAGGTAATCATTTGGCTTCTCTCTCTTAGACCAAAGGCAATCCTGGTGGGGGAGACAATAAGGATTGGGGTCACAGTTTACATGCCCATTGGAAGAGGGGGTGTTCCAAGGGTAACGATCAACTCTGATTGGTTAACAAATAATGAGAGAATGAATATTACAATTAGTGACTGTACCGGAACTTTGATTATATCATTTACTTCTTAAATTATCCCCATCCTTGGGCAATATATTGAAAGAATTTACCTGAGTAGAGCACAATGGCTCTACCAACTTGGTGAGGTCTGAACAAAAAAGTTTGTGCAATTTCTTTGTTAGCAATATCCTTTAAGAGACTGAACTTTTAAATCAAGACTTTTGCAGAAAAAAGAGAGGAGGAACTCTACATCTCCCCAAATCATAGGTTATTAATAATCATTTCTCTCAAATATACACATACATATGCATACATACATACACATATACATATATACATGTACATACACTCCTCTGGATTTCTCCATCATACCCCAGGAACCTTTTTATCCTGAAAAGTTATTTTAGCCCTGGAACTGAAACCTCATCAGTGTCCTCTGCCCCTGGAGCTCTTCTCTCTCATTGGAGGTTGGAGAGTCCCTCTTAGAATCTCCTTAAGAAAGGCTTAAGCCCACTCTCTCCCTTCTTCTTTCCAGTTTTCTTTTGTGTTTTGCCTTCTTCCATTTGAATATAAGCTCCTTGAAGGCAAGACTTGTCTTTTACCTTTCTTTGTATCCTCAGCACATAGTAGGTGCTTAAAAAATATTTATCAATGGACTGATATATATATATGTGTGAGTGTGTACATATACATATACACACATTATATAATAAAAATACTTCTGTGTACATAGATATATAGTAGATGCATATATGTATATATAAACATGCACATGTTTATAGAGATATAAATATATGGATATATCTATATATATAAATATATAGATATATCCTTCAGAACTCTTAATTATACTGAGAAGCAGCCATTAAAAATAGTCAACTTTGCTTCCAGTTGTCAGTATGCCCATAGCAGAGACCCTCTGCCAACTCTTCTTTCAGGAAGAACAAAATTACTGTCATTCAGAACGGGAAATGATTTATCTCCCCTATCTTTGACACCAGCAGTTCCAGGTTGCCTACTTAGGTGCACAATGGCATGGATTCATAGAATACATTTGTCAGTTAGCCCCTAATGTGAGCATCCCTCTTGGCATACAATATACACAAGAAAAATTCTTTGGAACATTGCCACACATAGTCATACAAATGACAGGTTATGAAATGCAATGAATAGTTCCTTATGAAGAATCAATTCCTACGCCCAAGAATTGCATGACCTCCAGAAAGGTATGCATCATTCAGGGTGGGGGGAAGGAGCTTAATGGCACTGATTCATTTAAAGATTTGGCCTAGAATTATATTTACTTTTAACTTTCATTGTATTCTTAACATTTAGCTCAGTACTTGGCATAAAGCAAGCATTTAATAAATGTTTGTTGACTGGCTAACTTTTTCACAAAGATCTCTTAAGACTCTTAAATTTTCAATTATGTGAGAGCCCTAAAGAATCACAGAACCTCAGAGTTGGAAGGGAAGTTCAGACAACATCTATTGTAACCCATACCACATTTAACACCCACTTTTACAATATTCCTCAACCCACCTCTATAGAGAGTATGGGTGTGTGGGAACACATTGATCACATTGGCCCACTCTTCATCCTTGAAAAGTGATCATGTTGTCTCCACTGGAAGACCTTCAAGGAAGAGGAACTCAATACCTTCCCTAGTAGCTTATTTCACTTTTAGGTTACTCTATTTATGAGAAAGATTTTCCTTTCATCCAGTCTAAATCTTACTTTCTGCAACTTCTGTTGATTGATTCTAATTCACCATAATCTGCCCTTACCCTCCATCTTTCCAATTTCCTTACTTTTCTACCACTCAGTGACACTGGCCTCCCTGCTATTTCTTAACATAATACTCCATTTTTTGACTCTGGGCATTTGTTATAATAAATGAACTTCCTGTTTTTCAGGTTCTGTTTACTTAATTATGCATCAGGTCTTATTAGCCTTCCCATGCTTCTCTGAATTCTTCATATTTTTCATTTCTTAGGAGGAGTAATATTCTATTACATTTATGTGCCACAATTTGTTTAATTATTCCCCAATCTTTGGATATCTACTGTTTTTTTCCTCCTCCAAGTCTCTGACAGCATATTTATAAAGTGTTCCAGTAATTTTAGATGTTGTTTGTTTTGTTGTAGAATACTCTGAGAATCTTCTTGAGGATTTGAAGGAGAAAATATGTTTTGATAATGACTACCCGGAAGTTCTTATCAAGTGCTCCATAGAATTGAATGGCAATCTCATCATTGCCTGAAGGAATTTGTATTTAGGTTCAAAAAATGGAACTACAGATAAAGTAGTCTTTTTTTTTTAATTTTAGGGTGTTTTTAGTTTATTTAAAAAGAATATAACAATGTAGTTAGACATAACTATTCAAAATTATTTCAATGCCTAGGACAGTGCCTGACTTAGAGCAGCTGTCTAATAAGTGCTTGTTCATTGAGTGATTCACTATCAAACTTATGAAAAAGTTAGCTAATACAAAAGATTTTTCTCCAGTTTGTTTTACAATGAGAGTTTTTATTGTGTACAGTTTAAGATTATACATAGCTAGCCTGTTATTTCTAACCCTTATGGAACATTCCTTATGTAACACTTAACACTTATTTTGTCACAGTTATTTATAATTTTATACAGATATCAAGCTGTTTCACGTATGTAAATTTGCTTTTTTTGCATTAGTATTATAGGTTTTGTGAATGAACATCAGAAGTCATTCTAGGTCTCATTTTACAGATGAGCAAACCAATAGACAAGAGAGTAAAAGGAGTGACTAGAGTTCATAGAAGTCAAAAGTGATAGAGCTGGGATTCAAACCCAGGTCTTCCATCTCAAATTTAGTGCTTTTTCCACTATGGTAATAATCAATAACATATGCTAAATTTCTTATTTTCTCTAAGACAAGTTTAGAACTGTCTTGACTAAAAAGGAGTTCTTTAAGTATACTTTTTTATATTAACTTGCTGTGGTAGGTATTATATATGGACCTGAATTTCTGGGGCTCACCTACCACAGCCCAGGAATATGATAAAGAGGATTTAAGTTACACATCTAAAATCATTCTACTCCAGTGAATCTTAAGAGTCCTTAAAAACTGAGTAACTAACTGGGAGCTAGGAAATTTGAGTCTCAATTTCTTTTGAAATTTGTCTCCTATTCACCTTCTGCTTTTGAAGTAAAAACCATCTCCTTTGGACAAACTTTCTAAACTTCTTTACTTTTTCCTTAACTCCAAACCTTTGGCTATGTAGCCAATATAAATACTGTTCATTCTTCCATTTTACCACAAGAAACCTTCTATTCAATGTCTCTAAGTTCATAAATGCCAACCACCCTTATCTAGTCCCATCATTCACATGTATATGACATCAATATATTAGTCACCCTTGTACCATTTTCCGCAGTCTCAGTGTTGTACTCAAAAAACAAATACATAAAAGTTCTTAGGTATGTTGATCTCCCACTCCACCTCCACCTCCACACATGGCTATAGGCTCACCATCCTGGTGCTGGAATGTAGGCAGATGCCTAATTGGCTTAACCTTCCTGAAGCTCAAAGCTCCTAGACTGAAGTAATCCACTAAGCTCAGTGTTTCCATTGCAGGAATTACAAGCATGCCCTGCTGCACTGTGTCCTCCTTAGAAACAGGGTCTTCAATGTGGGGGAATGGATAAGATGATAATAAGAACTGACATTTATTTTGTGCTTTAAAATTTACAAAGTGATTTAGAAATACAATATCATTTGAACCCTAAAACATTCTTACTGCAGAGGTATAATTATGTAGATAAAGAAATGGAGGGTGAGAAAAATTATATGATTATCCCATGACCCCACACACTTCCTACATGTCAGGGGTCAGTTAGGAACATAAATGGTCCTATCTCCTAGTCACTTTATGTTATCCACAGTGGCTTGTAGCTTTCGGGTTGGATAGGGTGCAACTAGCCCAACTTCTTCCATTTTTATGACAAGGAAATTGAAGGTCAAAGAGGTTAATCAGCTTGTTCAAGAATTCACAGGTAGCAACAAGTAACTGTCAAAGCCATATTTTGAACCCAGAATCTCTGACTCCAAATCCTACATTTTTCTTATCTACTCCAATTTGGCTCCAAAATGTTGGATGTCTCCTTAATCACCAAATACAGGCATCCATCTTCTACTGAGACATTTCTAAAGTCAAGGAATTCACAACTGTGCAAGGCTGGCTTATTAGAACAAACTAATTTTCCTCAAAATCTGAGAAGAGTATATAGTTTAATGCACTTCAAGGTTTGCAAAGCACTTTTGCATACTTTACCTCATTTGATCCTCATAGCAACCATAGGATGTAGATATCTTTATTATCTCCATTTTACATAAGAGGAAATGAGGCAGAGGGAGATTGGAACTTTCTCAGGGTCACTTTGCTAGAAATTGCCTGAGGCTTGATTTGAAATTCAGGTCTTTCTGATACAGTTAAAAACAAACAAACAAGTAGAAGCATTGAATTTGGAGTTGAAGGACTGAATTCAAATCCTCTCTGCCATTTTTACCTACATGACCTTGAATAATCCACTTCATTATTTGGGTCCAAGTTGTCTTATCTGCAAATGAAATCATTGTTCCAGATGATCTTTGAGATCTCCACAATGCTAGATATAAAACTCCAGAATAGAAGCCCATTCTAATGGAATGCTTTAATTCACTCTTTCCCCACAAAAGCCCTCTAATTAGAACAGAGAAATTTGCTGGCATTCCTTTTTCATGACTTTTATTTTTCTATGAAGCATCCATAATATCTCAAAATAAGCTAATTAGGATTTCCTAACAGAGATCCATCAGGGAACTCAATTAATTAATAAAATGAAATTTAGCATAAACAAATAAGGTCAGAGCTGGGCAGTAACCTTGGATATCATGTATCCAGACCCATACATTTTTTTGATAAATAAATTGAACCATGGATAAAACTGATTTTTCTTAAGATCACAAATAATATAGTCAATAACAAATCCAGAATTAGAAGCCAGGTCTTCTCATAATGCTTTTCAATTGTAGATTATGGAATCTTTTAAAACCACATAGTTTATCTTTTCTTCCAAAGGGATGGAGGCTATAGGATAGTGGGAAAAACCAGTACATTGGGGATAAGAAGAACTCAGTCCAACCATTGGATCTGCCACATACTACCTGTATGACCTGGTCAAGTTGATTCTGTTTGTTTCTTCCCCTAAAAATAGGATGGAATTAGAAACCTTCACAGATGTAATGAGAAATTATTGCATGTAAGGCCTAAGACACATTTTAGGATAGGGGAGGATTACCTGGGGGTATAATCAACATGGGGGAGTATACTCCTCAAGACACTACAAGAATTCCTAAGCTAGAAAAGCAGTAGAAAGTACATCCTGAGGGTACTATCTGTGCCCTCTAAATTGTCTATACTAGGTTAAGGCATCATAGCCTCGCCCTAGTTAAATTTCTTATGTCCTTGAAGGCCTCCATCAGTTTTAAATCTTTATTTGGGGATTGTGGATTAGGTGCTTTTAGTTATTAAATGGCCATTGTGAATAGAAAAGCATTTGCTTACTATAGCCAAGTCAACAAGTGCCTACTCTATGTCAGGAACTGTATAAAGTGCTGAGTACAAAAAGGATAATAAAAATAGTCCCTCCTCTCAAGGAGCTCACAATCTCATAAGGGAGACAACATGAGAATACCTATGTACAAACAAGATATGTACAGGATTAACCTCAGATTTTTTTTTTTTGCCTTTTCAGATAAAAGGCAGTAATATTAAAGAGGACTAGAAAAGCCTTCCTTCAGAAGGGGATATTTTAGCTTAGACTTGTAGAAAGCAAGGGGAAGTTCAAGAGGTAGAGATAAGGAGTGAGAGAATCTTAGGAAATGGTGGGAGTGAGGTGGACAGGAGACCAGTGAAAAGGCAAAGAACTAGGATGTGAAATACCCTATGGAACTAACAGCAAGGAGACCAAAGTCACTGATTTATAGATTATGAAAGGTGTATAAGAAGTCTGAAAAGGTGCAAACGGGTAAGGTTATGAATGGTTTTAATCAAGAGAGAATTTTATATTTGATCATGGAAGAAACAAGGAACCACTGGAGGACAGTATATTGAATAGGAGAATGACATAGGTAGATTGTGTTGCTAGCAGAGTGGAGGATGGATTGGAGTGGGATGAGATTTGATGCAGGGAGGTCTTGTAAGAGTCTAGACATGAGATGAAGAAGCCTCATATCAGGGTGACATCAGTGTAAGAGGAGAGAAGGAAATATATGAGAGATGTTGCCAAGTCAATATCAACTTGATTTGATAATGGATTGAATATGGGGTGGTGAGAGAGGGAGAAGCTGAGAGTGGTACTTAGATTGCAAGCCTAAGTAAACAGGAGGATGTTGGTATCCAATATAGTAACAAGGAAGTTTGGAGAGGGGGAAAAGATGAGTTCAGTTTTGGACAATATTGAACTTAAGATATCGACAGAACATCCAGTTTGAGGTGTCCAATAGATGTGAAACTGGAGGTCAGGGAAATGTTAGAGCTAGATAAATAAATCTGATAATCACCTGTTTTAAAGATGATAACTGAATCTATGGGAGCTGATATGATCAGTAAGAGACAGTCCAGCATATGTTGTTTATTAGTTATGGAATCAGATTACATGAGGGTCATTACAGTCATTTGCCACTTTTCTAAATTGCAGTTTCAGATACAATTCACAACAAATCCAAATTCAACAAATATATGTTAAGGGGCTACTGTGTGCAAGGACTACACTGAACTTTATGAAATTTAGGAAGTTAGGATAAGTTATTCTCACCAAATAAAATTAACTCCTTCTAGACACTGAAAATCTTTTTTGTTTCGAGGTTAGTATTGATTATTCACAGTCATCTAAGGTGCCTCTTGAAGACTTATTGAGGGTAAACTGCAGAGTAGGGCATGGAAGAAACTACAGTTAGGTGAAGAAAACATAGAAATGAGTGTCAGGAACTTGACTTGTCCTATCTCCTTGAATTATTAACTGTATAATCTTGAGTATTTTGTCACTTCTTTGCTCCTCTTTTTCCTTGTCTATCAAAAAGGACAGAAATAAGTTAGAAATGTCCTAAGATCATTCCTCGTCATAACATTTTAGAGTCTTTTGAAAAGAAGCGATAATTATTACAAAATCCCGGGTTGCTTCTAAAGTCCTGGGAGTTGCTTAAAAACAGGGTTAATTCAAGCTGGATCATTCTCCTTGACAGTTTGTTTTGTTTGGTAAATTGCAGATTTCTACCCAGTCCAAATCACGTCCCTTTGGAGTCACCCAGACTCTTGACTTGATAAGGTTTCTCAATTTCTGGTTTAGCAGATATTCTAACAGCTGAGCTCATCAAAGAGTTAAATCCATTTCTCTCTCTCTCTCTCTCTCTCTCTCTCTCTCTCTCTCTCTCTCTCTCTCTCTCTCTCTCTCTCTCATTTCTATCATTGTTTCACTCTTGGCCCTCTGTCTCCCTCTCTCTCTCTATTTTCTCTTTCATTCTCTCTCTGTCTCTGTCTCTGCACCCCCCCCCCCCACTTGTCTTAACACTGCCTTCAAGTTCTCACTGAAGAAAGGAATATTTTCAATGCCTAAAACCTGAGTTCACACAGTAGCTTCTATTTCAGCCTCAACTCAGCTGGAGTAGTTTCAGAGCCAGTTCACATAACTCCTAAGAAAATTTGCCTTGAAGCATGCTGCATCCTCCTCTTGGCTTTCCTGAAAGAAACCTCCACACAAAGACAGGCCGTATCCATGCCTTGTGCACGTTTCTGGTGAATAATAACATTCAGCCTCACCTCAGTCAAAGGGATGGATTGCTAATGGGTGTCTGTTGGCTAAAGTTGTGAGACAAGAAAAGGTTCTCTGGCACATACGTCCATGGCCTTTTAAAAATAAACATCTCCTAGTGTGAGAGACTGGGGAAAAGAGAGGAGATGCTGTCACCAGTGAGTGTGAGGTGGTGGGGGGCATGGGGAGATAGCATTAATGTGAGCTGTGGACAGCCTTCCTGCTCTGAATAAGCCAATGAAAACACAAAGTGCGGGATACCTTTAGCACTTGCCCTTCAAGGTTTGCTTTTTAATTATTATTTGACTACAACGTCAGTAGGAGGTTACTGAACTTGAGGGCTAATGTTATGTTTTTGGTGCTTATAGATGCATAGCATTGTAGATTGAGAAGACACTTTAGGCATGATAAAAATGTCTAGTACTTTAGGGCTTGTGAAATATTTCCCTAACAGTTATGCAGTGAAGATAGTATAAGTAATGCTATCCCAATTTTATAGGTTGAGGAAACTTGAAAGTCTCAGAGGTTGAGGGACAGACCCTCAATCAAATAGCTTTAGGTAGGAATTAGCTGCTGATCTCCTGGCTCCAGGTCAAGTCATCTATCAAGTATACCAAGTTGCCCTTTAGGTAAAATAGTTTTTCAATCTTTATTTTACAAATGAAGTAATCAAGGGCAGAGAGGGTAAGTTTTTTATTAAGCACCTACTATGTGCCAAGCACTTTGATAAATAGTAGGTGAACAGTAAGGATTCTAGTGTCAACTCATTACAGAGTATGTGAAGAGTCAGGTATAAGACGACTGGAAAGGAAAAAAGGAGTTAAGTTCAGAAGGGTTTTAAAAGCTAATATCATTGGCTTAAAATAATGGAGAGTGAAATAAGTAGAACCAAGAGAGAACACAGACAGTAACAACAATATTGTTTTAAGAACAACTTTGACTGAATAAGTAATTTTGACTATTATAAATACCCAGATTAACTACATAGGATATATGAAGGAATATACTATCTGCACCCAGAGAAAAAACTGATAAGTAGAAGTATAAAATGACTTTACATATATCTGTATATATGTGTGTATACATACATACATGTATGTGTGTGTTTGTGTGTGTTTGTGCATGTCTAATAGTAACTATCTCTAGGTGGGGAAGAGGAAAGAAAAAAGGGAAAAAAGAAATTTATACAATAAATAATATATGTTTAAAGGCAGTATTTAATAGATTTGCAGTTTTATGTGCAATCATTTTTTAATTATACTGTGTTATGGGAATGCTTGTTTTATTCCACAAATTAAAAACAAATAGTCAATTAAAGGATTTTTACTTGATTCTGGATATAAATCAAGTCTATTAAATAGTAGGTTGACATGGTCAGGATGATAAATTTAACAACTGAATGGAGGAGGAACTGAAGTGGGGAAAGATTCAATTCTTTTATCTTCCTTCTTTTGTTGCCTAATTATCCTATTTATGGCTTGTTTGTAAATATTTGTTTCCTTGATTTTTCTCTCAGACTTACTTCTGTGAGCCCTATTTCCCTCATCTAAAATAGCTATAGTCCAAGGAGATGATCATAAAAGGCTTTACAAACATTATGTTGCTCTAACAGTTTAAATTTTGATTACTATTATTTCAATCAAGCATACTAAACCAAACCATACATTTCACTTAAGCATCTCTTGTGTATACACCTTCTCTTCTCTTACAAGGACACTGCTCTGGTTCAGCAGCTCATCACCTCACTCCTCTACTATGTAAGAGTTTTCTGATTTCTCTGCATGCTTACCTCAGTCAGTCAACATTTATTAAGTACTTCCTATGTGTCAGGTACACAGCTGGGTATGTGAAAAGAAGCCAGACACCCCCTGCCCTCAAGATGCTCAGTCTAATGGAAGAGAGACAACATGGAAATAATTATATCCAAACAAGCTATATTCAAGATAAACTGGAAGTAATGGAGGTAAGAAATGCACTGATATTAAAGGGGATCAGGAAAAATCTTCTGGTAGAAGATGGGATTTTAATTTGAAAGAGACCAGGAAAACCAGGAGGCAGAGATGATGAGAAAAAATATTCCAGGTATGGGAAACAGCCAGGGAAAATACCCAGAATAGAAAAATAACATGTCTTCCTCAAGGAGCAGCAAAGGTGGCCACTGTTATTAGGTTAAGGAGTGAATGGTTGGGCTAAGATTTGTCCTTTGTTCTCAAAGAGGACCAAGATATTAGGAAGTTGACGTCTTGACTTACAAGTAAGTCAATGGGGAATAATGGGGAATAATAATGGGGAAATAAAGGGACTGGAGAGATAGACGGGGTCACTGAAAGACAAAAAAAAGGTTTTACTTTGATTTTGGAGGTGATGAGGAGCTACTGGAGTTTAGTGAGTAGGGGTGACATGATCAGACTTGCACTTCAGGAAGATTACTTTGACAGCTGTATGAAGAGTGGATTGAATTGAAGTGACACTTGGAATGGGCTGACCCACAAAGTCTATTGAAATACTCCAACCATAAGATGATAATGGCCTATATCAGTGTAGTGGCACTATCAGAGGAAAGTAAAAGGCCTATGCAAAACCTGTTAAAGAGTCCAATAAAATAGGTTTTGGCAACAGATTAAAGATGGGGAAGGTGGAAGAGAGGAAAGAATAGAAAAATATATCTAGGTTGTAAATCTAGGGGACTGGGAGGATAATGGTACCCTTGACAGTAATGGGAAAGTTGGGAAACAGGAAGGAGGGTGTGCTGGTTTTTTGTTGTTGTTGTTGTTGTTGTTGCTGTTTCGGGGGAAGAGGATAATGAGTTCAGTTTGGGACATGTTGAATTTAAGATATTTATAGGGAATCCAGTTTAAAATCTCCAATAGTCAGTTGGAAGTAACAGACTGGAGATAAGCAAAGAAGTTAAAGCTCTGTCACAAGATCTGAGAATGATCAGCAAAGAGATGATCATTGATCATAATCTGATGAGCTCACCAAGGTTTGTCCTATGTTCTCAAAGAGGACCAATGATATCAGGAAGGTGATGTCTTGACTTACAAGTGAATTGGATATAAGTGAGGCAGGGCTGCACAAAGTCACCAGTGTCACTCTTTCCTCTCCAGCCATCTGGGTCCAGAGGCAAGGATGATCTCCTGGCTCCAGGTCAAGTCATCTATCAAGTATACCAAGTTGCCCTTTAGGTAGGATAGTTTTTCAATCTTTATTTTACAAATGAAGTAATCAAGGGCAGAGAGGGTAAGTTTTTTATTAAACACCTACTATGTGCCAAACACTTTGATGAATAGTAGATGAACAGTAAGGATTCTAGTGTCAACTCATTACAGAGTATGTGAAGAGTCAGGTATAAGACGACTGGAAAGGAAGAAAGGAGCTAGGTTAAGAAGGGTTTTAAAAGCTAATATCATTGGCTTAAAATAATGAAGAGTGAAATAAGTAGAACCAAAAGACAATGTAGACAGTAATAACAATATTGCTTTTAGGTTTAAAGATTTAAAAGGACTAGAGATAGCCCCAGATGCAATGGGAGACCTTGGCCTTTTTAAACTAAGGTCTTTACCAGGTCTCAGTTTGTCTGAGTCAATGACCATTCAGAGATTAAGGTTAGGTAAGAAATGAGGCCAAAAAATGGCCTCTTTTAGCTAGTAAAAAAAATATCAAAATGGGAAAGGAAGACCCTCAGTGTTTCTGGCCAAAACAGAAATAGTTGCTTATTGCTATTTGCACTAATTCTGAGACATCAAAACCCACCTATTATAGGGCAGTCAGTGAGAGCCAGAGGGATTTTGGTTTAAGGCATATCAAGTAGCCCTATGTGAACCCTAATGGGTTTATCAAAGCCTGATTTTCCAATGCCGTATATCAAGAAATCACAAATGAAACTAAATGGGGCAGAAATGTCAACTGTCCCAGTTTTATTTTTCAAAATGATAGAATAGATAAGTAGGGAAGAGAATAAAAAGAGATCCAGCCTGTAAACCCCAAGGTACTCCATACCTAACAAAGCTTCAAAGGTCAAAATCTATATTCCCTTGGGCAGAACACCCACAGGTAAGGTATGATTCCCTATGTGGACAGAAGGAAACAAAGGAGAGGAGGAAAAGGAGTAAGAGAGGGAGAGAAAGGAGGGAATGAGGGAAGGAAGGAAGGAAGGGAGGAAGGAAGGAAGGGAAGAAGGAGCAGTATTGCCCACCTGGAACTGGTCAGTTGGGTCTCCAGTGGGGCAGCTACTATTAAGAGGTTTGCTTTGACAAGAAGGACCATCTCTTATGGGAGAGAGTGATGAAGGAGTAAATAGTGATGGAAGATATCTGGGTGGTGTGAGATGGTGAGGAAGAAAGAAGAAGACGGAGCTTTCAACTAATGGCTTTATTTGTTTCCCCCTATAAAATATTAAGCAAAGTTCTTAGCTGAAAGAGTAGAGAGAGAGGAGCCATGAGAAACTTGAGAAAGGATGAAAACATTTCAAAGAACTGAATTAATTAGTAAGGTTTAAAAGGATTATCTTGCAGCCATGGAGGTGCAATTGGGGTTGTGTAATGTAGATTTATGGTGGACCTGGTTACCATGATTTTGTGATTTTCTTCATCTTGGTATAGCAGTACACTATAGAAGTGAAGGCAGAGGAGTCATCAAGGGCAGAAGTTTAACAACATGATAAGGAGACAAGGGTCCCAAAAGAAGAACAAAAGTACAGAGTTGAACTGTTTCTCCAAGGGATCAAGATAGTGAAAGGAGACTGTCGCTGGTGCAGGCATGATTTCCTGGGGAAATTTTGAGGACTTGAAGAATTGGGGGGCACAGTGTAGACAAACAATAGAGTTTGGAGTTGCAAGGCAAAGGAAGAAGCGAAATGACAATAGACTTTGATCAGATAAAAGAATTTCAGAGTTCATAAAAAAAGAAAGGGAGAATTTGTAGATGATCCAAGATCAAGACTATGTCCATCTTGTGTGTGGCTGAGTTAGGGTTGAGACACAGTTCATGTGAATGAGTGAGGAACTGTGAGGTTAGGGTGCTTGATGAAGTATCTTAGAGAAATTATTATAATAATAATTAACATTACACTATTATATT
The DNA here is from genome assembly GCF_028372415.1 of Notamacropus eugenii. NCBI lineage: Eukaryota > Metazoa > Chordata > Mammalia > Diprotodontia > Macropodidae > Notamacropus > Notamacropus eugenii. Next base: position 122,825,756 of record NC_092875.1, read on the forward strand.
AATAATATAACTAGGTAGGGTGAGACCACACCCAATTGAGAACTCTGATTTCTATTTAAAATATAAATAAAATCCAGCCTGGGTGAGCCTTTGCCTGAGGAGAACTCCCTGTGTTTGATCCTCTCCATTAGAGTTTAGGGCAAGCCAGCTCATGAAGGAGAAAATTAGGCAGAGAAGTCAGGATAGAAATGGCTTCCCCTGTCCAGATGTCTTGAGGCTGCTCAATCTCATGATCAAACCAGTTCTCAGCCAAAGGACCTAAAGACTTTTAGTCCACCTTCTCATTAAATGTCCACCAATTAAGGCTGAGTTTTACTTGGCAGCAGAGTTCCCTTTCAGAAGGGAATTAAGGCATTTCAGAGCCTCCTTTGGCATCTGTGGTTACTGAGAGAAACAACTGATCATCAATTCATTGATTACTGGCTAGTCTAATAAATTCATTATTAATTACCCAGAAACAATATGAGGGGTTTTCATTCTCCATCAGATATCAATATACATGTTGAAATTCTTTAGTAACAGGAGCTGATGAGGAGAGAAAGACTGAACTAGGTTTTGAGCTCACTGGGGAAAGAAGGGTAATGCCCTAGAGGTGAACTACAAGAATCTGTATTAGGTAGTAAATATGGGTTGAATAAATCTAAAAGAAGGAAATGGTACTAAGTCATGATGTTAAAGGGAAAACCTACAAAAGGCAATGGGATGCAAGAAGTATTCTGACAGCCTCACCTTTACCACTGAGTCAGGGGAAAGAGTGATAGTGTAGTCAGTGGTGAAAAGGGCATCCAGGGAGGCTAGACCCCAAAAGGGAGTAAAGTGACAATGAGCACCACAAAGTGGAAGAAGTGGTACAAAAAATTTAAGAGGAAAGCAAGCCTGTTGACTGTGAACAAACATTCCAGAAAACACAGTGGAAGTTAAGGGGGTCAGCAGTTTACAAGTAGGACACTAGGTGAGTTGGACTGAGTGGAATGGAATGAGAGATCATGAAGTGGGAGAGAGGAAAGAGAATCTGAATGAAGACAGACTAGGATTCAGAATTGCTGGGTATGACTGGGAAGAGTTTATTAATTGCTGAGGAAAGATAGATGTTCCAGTCTCACATTATTGTATTAAATTCTTTGAGAATACTTGATTTTGTCAGTGTTGGCCCTTGTTGGCCCACTGACATAGATTACAACCACTTGGCAATTTAAGATGAACTTTGAAGGCTATAGCCTAAAAAAACCATCATTATAAAGTTAATCTCATGATGAACTTATCAGAATTTAGTGCAAACCTAGAAAATCAATGTGCTCAAACTTAAAACTTTTCTTGCTTGGTAGCTGATACAACCTTGGAGTTCCTAGGGTAATCTTCACACCATCATGGCTTATTGAACTAGGACGTTTGTGGAACATAAAGCATATATTCTGTATCATTAGAGAAACCATTGGCAAGAGTAAGAGATCAGAGTTCTAGAACTAAATACATATATCCTTTTGAACAAGCTATTTAACATCATGGAATACAGATAAGAGTAGATAGGAATACCTGTCCAATTATTATGAGGAGGGCAAGAGCCCAGTGGTAAATAGACTTGCCAAAAGAAGAGCAAAGAGGCAAGCAATTGATTTTGGAATATTCTAGGTATTTCTCTCTGTGTTTCATTGTGGATTAATGAAGCCTGGCTGAAACCTAGCAGAACAAATAGAGCTAATTTTTCATGTCTGAACAGATTAGTAGAGGCCTGACAAAGAAAAGTGGGAATCTGAAACATCCTTTCAAAGGCAGCATTTCAAGAAGCCCCCACATATCCTGGATGCCAGCGGCAAGCAGGCATTTTGCCATAGCAGCTTACAGGAAGAGTATTCATGGAGATATACAAAGAACTGAAGTACTACTGGAGATCCAAGAGATATGGAAGCCAAAATAATTGTTCTAGTTCCCCACTGGATTTTTTTCTTCTATGTTTGTTTTCTTGCCAGAGGCAATCATGAGTAATGTGTTCTATAAATGCACACTGATCTCCTTATTTGAAGAGAAGGTGAAAGAGCTTGAGGAATGCTACCCTTGTTCCAGCATATTAAAAAGGGGTAAGAGTTCCTAAACAGTATGCAAGGAACCATCCAGGAATTAAATCAGAATGAAAAAGGTGCTGAGAACATCGAGAGGAAAATGGCATTAAAATGGTGCACAAAAAAATGAGACACAGAGCAGAAAGAGAAGAAACAGTAAACCTAGCTATGGTAAAAGATTATGGGATCATGAAAGATCATGGGATCCCCAAGGCTGCAGGGGACCTCAAAGGCTATCTAGTATAGCCTAATTTTACAGATGATAAAACTGAGATACGGATAGTTAAAGAAACTTTGCCCAAAGTCATGAAGGCAGAAAATATCAGAAGTGAAATTAGATGGTCTAATTTCCTTCTGGTTTTACTCTAAGGCAATGCTCATGTTATGTTTTTACGAAAAAAAAAGTTAAGAAAATAATTCCAGCTTATATACCAATATCTGTTGTAGAATATGAAGAAACAGAGTGTTCTTCTAACTCAATAGGATCTTTCAAATTGAAGTAAAATACATCTTGATAGTTATTTCAATATAAATAGAAATAGCTGGTGGTAGTGAGAAATATCTTAGAAAATATAAATCAGTAATAAGGAATGAAAGGGAACAAATACTTATAGATTTCAAAAATGCCTTATACCCATATGCCTATAAATTATTATTTTATTATCACTGTGTTTTATTACCATGGCTATCTTTTGCCAGTGTAATGGTAAGCACCCTGACATGCACAGGGGGATCGCTATCACAGGTTCTTTGATCTACCTCTCTAAAAGGAAAGGCAACTTTTGAGGAGTTAACAATCACTCTAATCAAGTACATGTATCATTCAGTCAGTTCAGGGGAAAAAGTCAGCAACCTGAACTTCAGAGAAATGGCTTCCTCTGTCTGACCATAATCAGTACATACATCACAAATCAATAGACAGGTCCAACTGTCTGACCATAGTTACCAGAGAGGGAAGCACTGACATCTGGGCTTTCAAAGCCAGCTGCCTGCTTAGCAGCTTCCCAAAGTCTCTCAGCTGACACACAAACCTTCTTCCAAAAACTAAGCCCCGAGGTAAAACTTCATCCTCAGAGTATTTATATACTTTTCAGAGGCAGAGGGCATGACCCTCTAACTAGTGCCTTAATAGCAAAACCAAAAGGTACTTTTGGACGTTCCTGCAAAAGAACCCTCCTACAACTACAAAACAACTGCCCTAATCAAGCTTCCCTCAATGGGCAGACCCAACAGTGGGTGGGAAAGATCCTCCTTAATCACATTATTCAGGGGCATTATACTTCTTGCTATAAACAAAAACAGCAAAAAGATCCTACTTTGCTTGACTTTACCACCAGTTAGGAAACTGAGGCCTTTAAGAAGTTAAGTGGCTTGCCCAAGGTCACACACTTAATAAGGGTCAGAGGTTGGATGGAAACTTCTAAGGCCAAGTTACTGTGCTAGTTAAAGTGAAGGGAGTTAAGTTAGGTACCTCTCATCACCCACTCCTAGCACCTCTCAACAGGCACTCTTGGAAATAACAACTTCCCCTCAGGTTTTTCACCTTACCTTGTAAGCACCATATGGACAGAACAGAAGGTAAAAAAGGTGAATTAAAAAAACATAGTAACTACTATGTGTCAGACTCTGTGCTAAGTGCCTTTACACTTATCTCATTTGATGCTCACAGTGGTCTTACAAGGAAGGGGCCGTTATTATCCCCATTTTACAAATGAGGAAAGTGATTTGCCCAGGGTCACACAGCTATGAAGTGTCTGAGGCGGAATTTGAACTCATGGTTTTCTGATGCTAGACCTAGCACTTTATCCACTAAGTCTCCAGCTACAAAAACTGATGGTAATAATGACTCTCATTTCTTCTCAGTGAGGTGGGAGTGGGCTCTAGGTGTAGGAGGAGCTCTAAATTTTCAAACACAGCTATTTCATTAATTTGTTTTGCTTAACTGAAGCTCTGTTGCAAGACAGTGTTCAATTAGGGATGGGGAAGAGAGCAGAGTGAGTGGAGATATTGGAAAATGAAACTGAGAGGAAAAAAGGAGAGCATCAATAAAAAAAGAGGGGGAGAGGGAAAAATGGAAAGAGAAGGAAGCAGTAAAGGAGGGAGAGAGAGAGGAAGAAGAGGAAGAAGAAGATGAAGAAGAAGAAGAAGAAGAAGAAGAAGAAAGAAATAAGCAAGAAGAAGAAGAAAAAAGAACAAGAATGAGAATGAGAAGGCAATAGAGAGACAGAGAAGGAAGCAGGGAGTGAGGGAGAGAATGGGAAAAGAAGAAGGAGGAGAGAGGGACAAAGAGAAAGAAAGGGAGGGAGAAGAGAGAAAGACAGTGAGAAGAGAGAACAAGGGAAAGAGACAATGACAGAAATGGAAGATACAAAGACAGACAGAGAGTAAACTATATATAGACATAATGGAATTTTGGCTTGGATTTTAACTGAGTTCTTTCAATTAGTTTTTGGGCTAATTATTAGACCATATCAGTATGGATTCTTCCTTAAAACATTATGATCCTAATGTAATTGGGGTTAATCACAGAGCCTGTTTCGCTTCACTTTAATCAGCATTGTGTTTCTTTGGCATTATCTTGTACTGGGTATGAGTCTGATCCCACACTCTGTATTCTTCTGAGATAAAGAAGAGAGGACAGTCTTCTCCACATACCTTTCCATTTTACTTCAATGCCCCTGGGATTTTTTTCTGGGGTATAGTCCTGAAGACACAGAGTTATAAGTGAATTTGGAGTCAGAGAACCTGTATTTGAATTCAGGCCTCAGTTCTCCCATCTGTAAAATGAGTGTCTTGGGTTAAATAGCCTTCCTTTAAAGTTCATTTTAGCTCTAAATCTGTGATCTTATGACTCTGGACAAAGATTAAAATAAAAACAATAATAGTTCTCACTTATATAGCAATTTATTGTTCACAATACCCCATTGCTTTCAGTCACAAGGTGTCTTTGATGCCCTGCTCCACTTTGAGCTCTGTATTTTCCTTCTACTCCTACACCCAAGGCCCTTGTGTTGTCTTCTGGGCTACTAAGCCCTGTCTTTTGCTACCAGCCTACAAGAGAGTTATCTTGACCTATCTTTCTGATTTGGCATGCAATAGGACTTTTATTTTTTTCTTTCTTTCCATTAATCCTTTCTAAAATATACCTGTCTAGCTGCAACAAAAATATAATACTGTAATGATAATGTACTTTTGCTTATTGTTCATGTAATTTTGCTTCTTAATGGGAAGATCTTTCCCATCCATTAATAGGCCCATGTGACATGCATGCCTGGGTCACATGGAAGTATGAGTCACATAGAGTCTGAGGTGGAAGGAGCTTGCTGAAAGTGTGGAACAGGAAGGGGTGGAGCTAGTGCACAGTTGACAGGAAGTTAGTCAGAGAACAGTCAGAAGTGAGGGAGAGAGAAAGGCAGAGTGGTAGGCTCGTAAGTGTTGGCTTATTTGTGGGAAGGCCAGATAATGTGTATAGACTTCTTGGTTACTATGATGGATTTGTTACTATGATGGGTTTGGCTTTCTGGTGTCTGAATAAATGTTTTGGTTCTGTCTTCCATGTGGAGAGTTTGGATTTTTTTCCATGTTTCAGAATGGAACCTGCATATTTATGACTACCATAGGTGCTGAACATATCATGTTGGTGCTACTGATACAAAGAGAAAAGTTCAGGAATTGGCATAAGGGGGATGTGGGTTTAAAGACAAGCAATCATGTATGTGACTTTGAGGAAGCTATTTAATACATGCCCTATAGGCTCTGTTCTCTTGTCTATTAATAATGGGGCTGAAATGGATGGTGATGTTTGAGATCCTATCGAGGTCTAGAATATTGATCCTGTGATCTTAAACCCAAGCCTGGAGGTTAATGGTGACACCTGAGGGTCTACATGTGCAAAGTAACAAGTCTAGTTTGTGATGAGTCATGAGCAAGATTGCTAAACACTGTGAAGATAAGACAGCAAAGATGAAGAGGCGTAATTCTTTTGACCTTGGAACAGTCTCATTTCTCCTCCGTAGACTTCAATTTTTCTTATTTAAAAAATGAGGGTTTTGGACTAGATGACCTCTAAGGGCACCTCCAGAATCCATTGAGCCTCAGTGAATCAAAGGTAAGGTCTAGACACTTATAGTGAAGTATCAGGAACTGGAACTAATAGTTAACAGATCAGAGTTCTCTGGAGTCCACTGTCCTTAACAATTTATGGAGTAAGTAACTTGCCTGGATATGTTCTATGTGGAAGTATGAACAGAGTGTGGGACCTAGAGTCAGGAAGATATGAGTTCAAATCTGGGCTCAGATGCATACTAACCATATGACCATGTGTAATTCATCTAACCTCATCTGCTCCAGTTTCCTCAGTTGTAAAATGGGGATAATAAGGCCTATTGTGAGGATCCAATGAGATAGCACTTTGTGGATTTTTTTTTATTTTTTAAAATGTATTCAATATTTTGTTTTCCCCAATTACATGTAAGAACAATTTTTAACATTTTTTAAAATTTTGAGTTCAAAGTTCTCTCCCTCCCTTCCCTCCCCCCCATTTTGAAGGCAAGAAATTTGATATAGGTTATACATGTTCAGTCATCCAAAATGTATTTCCATATTAGTCATGTTGTAAAAGAAAACATAAACCAAAAACAAACAAAAAAAAAGTTTTTAAAAAGTATACTTTGATCTGTTTTCATCCTACATCAGTTTTATGTAAAGCACTTCATAAAATTTAAAGCATGATAGAAACTGTAGCAACTATGAACAATAGTAGTTAGTCCAATGACTGACTTTTGTTAACTTTTAGACCTTTTAGCAAATTGGGCTATTTTCTTTTTTAAAAAATTTATTTATTTTAAGTTTTCAACATTCATTTTCCACAAAATTTTGAGTTCCAAATTTTCTCCCCATCTCTCCCCTCCCCCACCCCCAAATGCTGAGCATTTTAATTACCCCTACCACCACTCTACCCTCCCTTCTAACATCCCTCCCTTCCCTTATCCTCACCTTTTCTTTTGTCCTGTAGGGCAAGATAAATTTTTATACCCCATTACCTGTATTTCTTATTTCCCAGTTATATGCAAGAACAATACTCAACAGTTCTTCCTAAAACTTTGGGTTCCAACTTCTTTTCCTTCCTCCTTCTCCACCTATCCCCATTGGGAGTGCAAGCAATTTGATATAGGCTATATATGTGCAGTTTTGCAAATGACTTCCATAACAGTCGTGTTGTGTAAGACTAATTATATTTCCTTTCATCCTATCCTGCCCCCCATTTCTTCTATTCTCTCTTTCGATCTTGTCCTTCCCCAAGTGTTGACTTCTAATTTCTCCCTCCTCCTATTGCTCTCCCTTCTATCATCCCCCCACCCTGCTTATCCCTTTATCCCCCACTTTCCTGTATTGTAAGATGTTTTCGTACTAAAATGAGTGTGCATTTTATTCCTTCCTTGTGTCAAATGTGATGAGAGTAAGTTTCACATTTTCCCTCTCACCTTCCCCCTTTTTCTCTCCATTGAAAAATCTTTTTCTTGCCTCTTTTAAGAGAGATAATTTGGCCTTCCAAAGGGAAGGGGTGGGGAGGGAGGGAGGTAAAGAAGTTGGAACTCAAAGTGTTAGGAACAACTGTCGAGTAATGTTCTTGCCACTAGGAAATAAGAAATACAGGTAAAGCGGTATAGAAAGTTATCTGGCACTACAGGACAAAAGAGAAGATGGAGACAAGGGCAGAGAGGGATGATAGAAGAGAGAGCAGATTGGTGATAGGGGCAATTAGAATGCTCGGTGTTTGGGGGGGGAGGGGACAAAAAAAAAAGAGAGATAATTTGCCCCATTCCATTTCTCCCTTACTCCTCCCAATATATTCCTCTCTTATCCCTTAATTTCATTTTTTTAGATATGATCCCTTCCTATTTAATTCACTCTGTGCTCTCTCTCTCTCTGTCTCTCTCTCTCTCTCTCTCTCTCTGTGTGCTTGTGTGTGTGTGTGTGTGTGTGTGTGTGTGTGTGTGTGTGTAATCCCACCAACTACCCAGATACTGAAAAAAGTTTCAAGAGTTACAAATATTGTCTTTCCATGTAGGAATGTAAACAGTTCAATTTTAGTAAGGCGCTTATGGTTTCTCTTTCTTGTTTACCTTTTCATGCTTCTCTTGATTCTTGTGTTTGAAAGTCAAATTTTCTTTTCAACTCTGGTCTTTTCATTAAGAATGCTTGAAAGTTCTCTATTCATTGAAAGACCATTTTTCCCCTGAAGCATTATACTCAGTTTTGCTGGGTAGGTGATTCTTGGTTCTAGTCCTAGTTTCTTTGACTTCTGGAATATTGTATACCACACCCTTTGATCCCTTAATGTAGAAGCTGCTAGATCTTGTGTTACCCCTATTATATTTCCACAATACTCAAATTGTTTCTTTCTGGCTGCTTGCAATATTTTCTCATTGACCTGGCAACTCTAGAATTCAGCTACAGTGTTCCTAGGAGTTTCTCTTTTTGGATCTCTTTCAAGAGGTGATCAGTGGATTCTTTCAATATTTATTTTGCCATCTGGTTCTAGAATATCAGTTTTCCTTGATAATTTCATGAAAGATGATGTCTAGGCTCTTTTTTATGATCATGGCTTTCAGGTAGTCCCATAAATTTAAAATTGTCTCTCTTGGATCTATTTTCCAGGTCAATTGTTTTTCTAATGAGATATTTCACATCATCTTCCATTTTTTCATTCTTTTGATTTTTTTTTGTGATTTCTTGGTTTCTCATAAAGTCATTAGCCTCCATCTATTCCATTCTAATTTTGAGAGAACTATTTTTTTTCAGTGAGATTTTGAACCTCCTTTTCCATTTGGCTAATTCTGCTTTTTAAAGCATTCTTCTCCTCATTGGCTCTTTGAACCTCTTTTGCCACTTGAGTTAGCCTATTTTTAAAGGTGCTATTTTCTTCAGCATTTTTTTGGGTCTCCTTTAGCAAGATGTTGACCTGCTTTTCATGATTTTTTTGCATCTCCCTCATTTCTCTTCCCAATTTTTCCTCCACCTCTCTTACTTGATTTTCAAAATCTTTTTTGAACTCTTCCATGGCCTGAGACCATTGAATATTTATTTTGGGTATTTGGGATAAAGAAACCTTGACTTTTATGTCTTTCCTTGATGGTAAGCATTGTTCTTCCTCATCTGAAAGGATGGGAGAAGATATCTGTTCACAAGAAAGTAACTTTCCATAGTCTTATTTTTTTCCTTTTTTTGGGCATTTTCCCAACCAGTTACTTGATTTTTGGGTCCTTTGTCAAGAGTATGGTACTCTCCGGGGATCTGTAAGATCTTAGTTCCTCCATGGTGGCATAGTCAAGCATGTACACTGGTCTGGGAGCAACACAGAAACTTCGCCCAGAATCTCTGAGTATTAGGGTTTTATCTCCACAGTCACCTGACCTCCAGTTCCACCAAGCCAGCACTAGGGGCTAAGATTCAGATAAGCTGTGGAGGAAGGATTGTCATTAAGTGTGAGATAAAGATCAGCTGCTCAGTTCCTCCAGGAGCATTAGGTGGGGGGAAGGCCACCACACAGGGCTAAGGTAAGATCATCTGCCCCCAGGAGCTTGATGATCCAACAATGGATGAGAGCCACTGTGGGAGCTGCTGCAGACAGTTGCTGCCTCTGCCACCACCACTTGAGGCTATAGCTATGGAAAGATCCTGCTCCCTTCTTGGTCATCTGAAAAAAACCCTCTCACTGACCTTTGGTGCCTGTGGATTGAGGGATTTGCAAACCACCACTACTGCTGCTGAGGATTCTGCTCCCCGAAGTCTGCCTGAGTCCTCCTCCCAGCACTGTGCCATGGAGACAAGGCTGGGCTGGGGTCTGCTCCACATCTGGTGTGACAGATGTTTCCTGTGGGCCTTTCAGTTCATCCTGAGCTGGAAATATCCTCCACTTCATTGTTTTATGGCTTCTGCTGCTCTAGAATTTGTAAAGAGTCTTTCTTTACAGGTATTTTTATGGGCTGTGGAGGAAGAGCTAGTGTATGTGTGTCTTTCTACTCTGCCATCTTGGCTCTGTCCCCTATTTTCTTTTTTTAAAAATTTAATTAATGTGTTTGTTCTCAGTTTTCAGCAATCACTTCCATAAGTTTTAAATTTTCTCCCTGTCCCTCTTCTCTCCCTTCCCAAGATGGCAAGCAATCTTATATGGGTTCTACACATACATTCTTATTAAACACATTTTCACATTAGTCATGTTGCATAGAAGAATTAAAATGAATAGGAGAAACCATAAGAAAAACCAAAACAAAACACAATACAACACTACAGAAAATATTCTGCTTCATTCTGCATTCTGATTCCATAGTTCTTTCTCTGAATGTGAATGGCATTTTGCCTCGAGTTCTTTGGGAATGTTTTATGTCCTTGCATTGCTGTGAAAGGTTAAGTTTATAAGAAACGGTCCTCATATACTGTGGCTGTTACTGTGTATAATGTTCTCCGGCTTCAGTTCATTTCATTCAGCATCAGTTCATATAAGTCTTTCCAGATTTTTCTGAAGTCTGATTATTTGTCATTTCTTATAGCACAAGAGTATTCCACTATATTCATATACCACAACTTGTTCAACCATTCCCCAATTGATGGGCATTCTCTTGATTTTCAGTTCTTGGCCACCACAAAAATAGCTGCTATAAATTTTTTTGTACATGGGGGACCTTTTCCCATTTTTATGATATCTTTGGGATACAGAAATTGGGCTGTTTTCTTACCTCTCTTAGAATGAGTTTAAGAAAATAGAAGTGTAAGAAGTTCTCTCAGTGTATGCTTTTCTGGAAAGTCAATCTCTCCTTCCTTTATGTTTGTCCCTATTAGCAAAACATGTCACCCTGGAAAGGATCCTGATGATTTCCATCTTAATAGCTGTAGTTTAGACTCAAGCTTCCATCAGTGGGGCTATTCCATGACTCCATGTCATTTTCTCATTTGTTTGGGTTGGCATAATTTCATTGTTTCTAATCCTGATGTTTGGCAATGTTTCCCCTTGGGTACAGTGCCTTAGCTCTTCTCTTTGTGTACCTCATGAAATGTGATTAAGTAAATAAGTGTTGGAGGACCTATGTGGAACAATATATAGAGCCCTGCTGGGTCTAGAGTCAGGGAGACTCATCTTCTTGAGTTCAAATCTAACCTCAGACACTAGCTGGACCCTGGACAAGTCACTTAACTTTGTCTCAGTTTCTTCATCTATAAAATGAGCTGGAGAAGGAAATGGCAAAGCACTTCAGTGTCTTTGCCAAGAAAACTCCAAATGAGACCATAAAGACTTGCGCATGACGGAGAAATGACTGAACAGCAAAAGAAGGGCTGCTTGAATGATTTCCATGGCCATATTTCAACATGTGCTGTTGAATTCTGGCTTTCCAATGCCAGTCCAGTCCCGGCCAGTGGTAATTAAGGATGTGTAGTCACTATGGCAGCCACAGACTAAACCACTACTCCACCCTGCTCCCTTAATAATCATTAGTCATTAATAACCATGACATTAGTGACAACTGCTGTTTCTACATTATTTTACAATGATGAAATTCTTTCTGTGGAACAAGCTTGATTTAAGTTCACACCTTCTGAAGGTGGGCCCTGGTATTGAGAGAAGAAAGATGCAGCTGAAATAGCAACTGAAACAGGTATGATGGAAAAAAAATGGGGAAGTTTCTAAATTTAAGAAGAGTGTGTTGTTGTTGATATGATAAAGATGGGCCCTCTCCTGTGAGTTTTAGCTCTAACTGATAATGAAAGTTCTGCCAGCTGAGATCCCTGTGGATCTCCCAAAATAGTTCAGAGGATTCATACAAGCATAGAATCCTAGAGCTGGAAGGAATTTGAGAGATTACCTAGTCTAACATCTTCAATTTACATATGAGGAAACTGAGGCACAGGAAGGAGAAGTGATGTGGACAAGTCCTCAAAAGATTGTGCTGGTGGAAGGAATTTTCTCCTTGGGAGTTTCCTGTACCGAAAAAAATCACAGGTCCAATAAAACAACGACTCATGAACAGATTGCTTGTGTGTGTGTGTGTGTACATATACACACATTATATAATTATGCATATGTACATTATATATGTATATATAAAAACATATAAATATTTATATTTATAGCGCTAAATAATTATACCTAACCCCTCACCCTTCTTCCCTTACCTGGTGAAAGAGAGAGAGAAGGAGGGTGGGAGGGAGGGAGAGCAATGGAAAAATGGAAAAAAAAAGGTTAACAATTTTGCAAATCCTTTTTTTTTTTCAATTTAAGCTAAGAACTTGTAAAAAATATGATAAAATGCTTTACTGCTGGACAAGACCCATATAACTAGGTTGTTTTGAAAAAGTGGGTTCTACAAAGAGGCTGCTTATAATCATATATCACAGCCAGGCCTGGAAGCACAAAAAAAAGAAGAAGAAGGATTCCCAATCCCTATCCTGGGAGTTCTCTATAAAGGAGGCATTGTTCCACTTGTTTTTGTTTTGCTATGGTTTCATTACTTCAACGCCATGGTCATGTGGATTTTGGATTGGGCCCATGAGGGAGGTAGCAAGTCAGGCCAATAATGGGCCTGGATTGGTGTTCAGGGAGGGCTTCCAATGATATCAAAATCCAATTTTCTCCACCTCCCAACCTCTAGAGAGCTCTACCAACTGTGTCAAAGGACAATTAGTTCCTTTTGGAGTATATTAGACTGGAGGTAGCTTCCATTTCCGTCCACTAGGAAGCCCATTTGGCAATTGCTCTGGCTACACAGCTGGCCCAAGATTAGACACTTGCTAAGAAGGGTTGGCGGTGGTGAATCAGAAAGAGAAACTGGGCACCAAGCTCTATCTCAGAGACTAGATAAGAAAATGTAGCCCCCACCTTTTTTTGTAAAGGCGGGTGCCTGGATATTGAATGTTGTATAGAGACTATTATATTCTATTGGCATGTTCATTAATTTTGATGAAGGGCTTTTTTCCCCTCCATTTTTATTCTGCTACAAGAGATAGCTTTCACAGTAGAGGAGTGAAAAGGGGCATATTCAGAAATGAAGGTGATATAAACCATATTTTTTTTTCACCAAGAGACACAGGAGAAACAGAGGCAGCATGATAAGAAGTAGAAATGAATAGAGGGACAGAGAAGAGCCTATTCACTGAATCCAAGAAGAAAAGGTATATGTAGCATTAATGTACCTGGAAGGTCATTCTTTTTTTGTCCTTGCCTGAATTGTGCTTTGTAAACCATGATATAGCAATGTATGTTGCTACATATATAACTTCATCATTGTGCAGCTAGGATAGAGTTCTGGGAGACGTGGATTCAAATCCAGCTTCAGATATTTATTGACTCAAGTAAGTCACTTAAATATCTATTTACCTCAGTTTCCTCAACTCTCAGATAGGGGCATTAATAGCACCTATCCCATACAACTATTGTGAGGATCAAATGAGATACTGTTCTAAAACACTTACCCCAGTGCCTGGCACAGAAGGCTCTATATAAATGCATATTCCCTTCCTTTCCCTTCCTCTTGGGAATTTGTCTTATCCTCAGAGAGGTGACCAACATGTATTGGCATTTCTTGGTCACACAAACTTGGAAATTGTTAGGGGTGGTGGGAAAGATTAGATCTTCATCAATGGAAGGATATATTGATGTGTGAAAGTAAGGATGAATTGTCTCCCCACTTACATTGCTACAAGATGAGGATTCAGGACTTGTTAGCTCAAAAATTCTATGTTCTACTTCTGTGCAGAATGTGAGCTTCTCAAGATCAGAGGCTGTTTTGTTTTCATTTTGCTTCTTTTTCCCATTGTTTAGCACAGTTCTTGGCACATAGCAGTCCTTTAAATGTTTATGAAATTGAATTCGAATATCTAAAAATAACACCATTAACAGGTAAATTATTATATGATCACTGCTCATTCACCATATCACCATGTTTTTCTTGTTTTCTCTGTCTGTCTTTCTGTCTGTCTGTCTGTCTCTCTCTCTCTCCCTCTCACTCTCTCACTCTTGCTCTCACTCTTGCTCTCTTTCTCTCATCTATCACAGGACCTCACATGTTGAAGACATTCTAATCTCTTCTTGATTTTATTTGTGTCAGACTCAAGGACTCAGTTTTGTGATACGACTCAGTATGTATTGCCCCTGGGATCAAATGCAACCATCCTCTGTGTGGATATTTCATTACCTCATCCCAGTCTACCTTTCTAGGCTTTTGATACATTGTTCTGCTTCAAACATTCTAAAGGCCAAACCAACTGGCCTTTTTGCTCTTACATGTATGCAACATTCAATTTCCTATCTCTGCATAGACTGTACCCCATACTTACAGAATCCATGGTTTTCTTCAGAGCTCAGCTCTGAATATACTGGAAGATACCTATAATTTTCTAACACTATTGAGATGGCATAATCTTTCCTCTTCCCTATCATTATACCTCACATAGTATTGTCAAGGAGCTGATTAATGATGTTAAGCTGAGTATGCCTGCATAAGGCAGTATCGACATATAGTTGGTGGGGTATTGATTGATTGATTAATTATTGATTGATAAGTGATAAGAATGTGGGACAAATAATAAATTCTACAGATAATAAGATTTAAGTTGTTAAAAAAAACCCTAGAAAACGTCTTGTCCATTTAATTTTGTGAGTCAGGAAATTTAGATCCATAGCAGTTAAGAAACTTGCTTAAAGTTATATGGAAAGTATGTAGCAGTCCTGGAATTTGAAGCCAGGTCTACTGAGTCTCCCTGCCCTACCCCCGTATCTTATTATTTGAGATAACCTAACAAAAGGGTCTGTTGTAGTATCCTGAAGACCCAAAAAGAGGTTTATGGCTGAAAGCAGAGTACTGACATGTTAGTTACCATGCCCAACTTAAGAATGGCTCAAGATAATAGAGATGAACTATGGTAGAAATTATCCCAGGCATTTTTCATGACACTTTAATATTTCTGGAATAACTTCTGTGGTCTTGTGTCAAAAAAGCAAAAACCAAAACCAAAACCCAAGAGATAAAAGATGGATAGTTGATATTCCCTATTAGTATCCTTGCAATGTTGAGGGAATTCAAGGAAGGCCAAGATCATGATGGGTGATAATGCATGGCCAAAGGGAACACAGGATGGGCAGGAACAGATAGTTTTCAACTTGCATCATTGCAGGGAATATCTATATTAGTGAGTTGAGAAATCAATTTGACTGCTTGAGAGAGAACTTTTCTGTCAACTTGGTGCCATGGATATAGAAATGAATGCTCTAATCACAAATATAAAACACAAAGGAAGCAACTAAAACCTTAATCCATGCAGGAAAACATGCAGGATATATCCTAACTCAAATGCCACCTCCATCACGAGCCTTCCCCAGAGATCACATGTCGTTTAATAAGTGTCACATTCCTTTAATGCACTTATTATGTGTTACTACTTATATGTCTTTTCCCCTTGCCTTTTGTACTGTAAGCCTCATGAAAGGCAAGGGAATATTATTCATACTTTGTATCTCTCCAAAATACTTGGCATAGTGGTCTGCATGCAGTAGATCAGTTAGTAATTAATTTTCTTCATATTTTAATTGAAAAAAATGACCGGTGGAAACTACTAACTTCTTATTCATTTATTATCATTCTGGATATGTTATTCCTAAAAGACATGAAGTTATGCCACTCTTCAAGAAGACTCAGGGTACAAAAACAAACAAACAAGTTCTTCCAATAAAGCGTTCCTTCCTTATACTATACTTCCTTTATATAGGCAATTTGAGAATTTTCTTCAGACAAATTGTTTGGAGTCATTTAGATACAACAAAAAGAATGAGAACTAAGGGGATTGGTGTGCAAGATCACCTATAATTATGGATCACAGTAAAAAATATATAATATATATATATATATTGCAAGCAGGTCTAAAATGCAAATATAAATATAGGAAACAAAATGTGCTTAGTTCTTTCTAGTTACAAGAACATAGGATGTAGAGATGCTTTTTTTCCTTTAACTAAACACATGATTTCTCAATGTAGAAAGCTCCCAGTGTAGAAACTCCTTCCTTTGATACAGATGGGCAAATCCTCTGCAATTTATAGTCTTAGAGAATTTCCTGGGAGTACTGAAAGGTTATGTGACTTAATACCTAATATACTACAAAATTAGGATGGGAACCCAAGTCTTCCCAATTCTGAGTCCAAAAATCAATCCACTAAATCATCCCTTCTCCATAAAGATACCTAAGAACAGATAAAAATGAATATAGATATGTACATATGTATATAGATATACATAGAAATGTATATACATACACATACATGTATGCATCTGTATTTGTGTGTCTATATAATATATGCATGTATGTGTATTTCTGTGTATGAGTATATATGTATATCTGTGTATATATACATGCATACACATAAATACACACACACACATATATATATACACACACACACACACACATACATGCTTCATGTCCTGAACAGGTATACCCCCCAACTATGTGTTAATACTGCCCTATGCAGGCATACCCAACCTAACATCATTAATCAATTCCTTGACAATATTATTTGAGGGGTAATGAAAGGGAATAGGAAAGATTGTGCCATCTCAATAGTGTTAGGAAATGATAGATATCTTTCTGGATATTCAAAATTTAGACTATGAAATAGATGTAGACCTGTGACTATAATAAAGATGGACAGAGAGAGGTTAATTGTATACCCTGTGAGATTTGACACATCAAGTCATCAGAGAGACCCCAGAGGCCAACATCTGGATGTCATCAGACAGGGTTCTGGAGTGGGATCTGAGCAGGAGAAAAAGGCAGGCCAGAGGGGTATACCAGAAAAAGAAGCAAAGAATTTTCAGTGAAGATGAACTAACCATGTCCTTCCCAGCAACCTTCTAATCTCTAGTTTAAGATCTACTTCAGATGACAACTCTCAGACAAGTTTCTACAGTGTTTAAAAATAAAATACAATCTATGATCTACAGTTGGGCAATGTACATTCATCATCCCCAGCAGAACAGAACATTGGAAATGTACTGAACTTTCGAGCTAGAACCTAGGAATTCAGGAGCACAAAGCTTTTTTTTTAAGAGATTGGAGGAGTAAGGCAAGTAATGAGATAAGAGCTATGAACTTGCAGAGAGTGCTAAGAATTTTAAAGACATAAAAATTCCTTCCTTCCCCTCCTCCATTTTTCCTTTATCTTAAAAAATATGAAGGTGGAGATATTTAACTTGATTTTTTTGTTGCTGTTACCAGGGCTACAATCTTGGCTTAAGAAGCCCTACAGAACAGAAATTAATTTCCCCTTTTTCTAAAGAAAAAACTCTAGTTAGTTACCTAGATAAAGGAAGCATTATATAATATGAGTTAACATTTTTATCACATTTTAAGGTAGCAATAATAATAATAACATTTATAGAGTGGTTATCTTGTGCCAGTCACTGTGCTGAGCGCTTTATAATTATTATTTCATTTGGTCCTAACAACAACCCTTTGAGGTAGATACTAGTATTATCCCTATTTTACAGATAAAGAAATTGAGGCAGATGGAGATGAAGATTTGTTCAGGTCACATAGCTAATAAAGTCTGAGGCAAGATTTGTATTCATGTCCACTTGATTGGAGGTCCAATACTCTATCCACTGTGCTCTGTAGGTGATACAGCTGATTTATTATGCACTTATTGTATGGAAGGCACCATACTTAACTGGGGGGGGGGGCAGAACAGAAAAGCAAGCAAGGACAACATCACCCTCAAGGCACTCAAATTGTAATGGGAGAAGATAACTCATAAGGAGAACTTAGAAATTGAAGAGGAGTTACCACTGGAGTCAAAGCAGCTGGTGAAGAGTTGGAAAAACATCTGGGGACTGAGTCAGTCTAGAAGTGAAATCAACATGCCTAAAGTCACTTCTGAAATGGAGTCACTAACCAGTTGAGTGGGATCTGTCCAGGTTCTATTTTGTGGAAGACACTTAGTAGAGTGATGGATCAGGGGATAGAGGGAGGAACAGACTGATACGGAATAAAAGGCATGACAAAATGGGATTCAAAATGTGAATACTAATGATAAACTGTGAAATCTTTATCACAAGAGCTCCCTATGAGGATTAAGGAAGGTCTTTGTTGGCTTGTGGAATCCAAGAGTAAAATTCCTTTGATTTGTAAGTTGAAATAATGTGTGTCCTTAATCATATTTCTAATTAATGTCACTTCACATTTACATAGCATTTTAAAAAGTGGCTTCCTCAAAAGCTCCCAGTGAAGTAGACAGTTTCAACAAATATTAATTTTAGTTCACAGGAGGGACAATAGCAAGTAAATTGGAGAGCCAGGTTTCCAAACTAGGTCTTTGAACTCTAAATTTATTTGTCATTCTAATATACTATATGACTTTTTACTATACCATTCTGGAAGAGTAAAAAATGCCTCTGTCTGAAAAGAATTTTGTAAACTATTGAAGGCAGCTTTATGTTTCTGATAATATTTAAACATAAATTATGCATGGGCCTATCTGTCTATCTCAGTTTCCTTAATTGTAAAATGAGAATAAACATAGCACCTCCCTCACAATGTTGTTTTGAGGATTAAATGAAAGAATATTTGTAAAGGACTCAGAAAACTGTCTGGCATAGAGTAGGCACTTATAAAATGCTTGTTCCCATTTTATTTTTTTTCTTATTGGAACCACGTCTTCCCTCCTGCCACGGAATTCTTTTTCTAGAATCTTTGATTTATCAAAGAAAATTATAACAATGTTTTCTTAAGTCTCACTGAAAGGATAGTATGGAGCAAGCAACTTCCTGCTTAAATCCCCCCATCTCACTCCCCAAAGCTGTCTGCTACCATTGGGGAGTAGCTTCTGGGCCCTGGGCCTTCCATGTCATCCTTCTTCCTTACTCATTAAATCAGCAAAGACATCTGTGTTTTTGGTTCAATTTATGTTTAAAATTGTGTTTAACTATTTTCAGTACAACAAGTGCAAAATGTACTCTCCAGAGATATTTTACATTATTTTTAGAAACCTGTGAGTATTTCAAGGAGAAATTGAATAAAAATGTTCTGGTTATTGTTCATTTTCCTCATCAGAATAGATCTTCAATAGGTGCTTGATAACAGAAAGACTGTAGAGTTATTGTTGTTAATTGTCGTTATTGCTGCTGTGTTGTTTTTTAATTAAAGATGGGAAGTTATTCTCGTCAAAATTAGATCTAAATTCATAACCTTATAGAGTTAGATGTGGAAGTAGCTTCAATAATCAGTTACACCAAGCCACTCATTTTATGGATGAGGAAACTGGAGATATACCATGCCTAATAAAATGTCTAATAATCCAGGGATTCAAAATTGTGAAAGTGAAGGTTTTTGTATTCATGAAGCCAGAGACCTCTTAACCAAAATGTATACAGGCATGATCTTGTCTAGAGAACAACCATCCACTGCAATGGGACCCACATCCTCCTGAACATCAACTCATCTGGTGTCCTCAGGGACTTTCCTCAACCTGGGTGGGCATTATGCCAGCTTCTTGGAGGAAGAAAGGGTTCTTCCTGTCCTCTTCTTGATCCCCTGAGTCAACTAACCTACCTCCTACACATCTTTGAAACCACATGATTCATTCTTGGTCTCATGGCAACAAAGAGGGCCCTGTGAAAAACTGGAGGTTTTTGAAAAAGAAATTTTGTTTAACTTTGTTGTAATTCAAAGGATAATATGTACTTTTTAGCTGATGTTCTTGGCCACATTAAAGAAGTTTACTAACATTTCTAAGTATTTGAAAAGCTTTTTATTAGGTAGTAATTGATTGGAACTCTTTCATTCATATAGGAAATCAATCATTTATTCAATAATAGCTATTAAATAATTATTATTGTAATGATAATAACAATAGCTGTTACTTGCGTTTGTGGAGTACTTTTGAGTTACCAAGTAGTTTTCAGGCACATGATTTCATTTGACTTTCTTAATCACTCTTTCTGTATGTTCAGACCATTAGAATCAGTACAACAGGTACTGGGGTTAGAGAGTATGTAAGAAATCATCTCCTCTAACTTTTCATTTCAAAATGAGGTGAGTGAAGGCCAGAGAAGAGAAAATAAATGTTCAAGGCAATAAATTAATCTGTTTGCTTAAAGAACCTTTTCTGTAGAGGTGTCATTAATTAATAGTGATTTCTTGGTTAAGAGTGACCTCATAATCTGTGAAATAGTTTGGTTGTTGTCCTTCCTATTCAAAGAGGACCAATGTCAAGTCAATGCTTAGTGTGTCTGACTATGGCTGATCAAACCAAAATGAGCTGAGAAGGCTCTACCATAGACTGGGCACAAATAGTCCATATGAACATTTGGGATGGAGATATTTTTAAATTTGCACATCTTGTTTTTTTTCTTTTGCACCACTACATTTCTGTTTTACTCATAGACTGTAACACCTTCTTTCATATGGGAAAGCCATGCCAGATGATTCTGTGTCAATGTCTCTCTCTTGTGTCTCACAATTGATAACAAATTTCTTCAGAGAGACCTTTAGAGCGATCTTGTATTTCTTCTTCTGATCTCTAAACATGAGCTTTCTTTGTGTGAGTTGTCTGTAAAATAGTCTTCTAGGCAAATGTATGTTTGGCATTTGAACAATATGGTCAGCCTGTCTGAGTAACACTCTTTGCAGTGGAGTTTGAATGCGTGGCAATTCAGTTTGAGAAAGAAGTGACTGGTGGTACCTTATCTTGCCAGGGAATCAGGAATCTTCCTGTGTGTGTTTGTCCTTTGTTGCCAAAAAAGACCATGCCGTCAGAGAAATAATGACATGACTTGCACTTGACTTTGTTTCGAGTGAGGGAGGGCTGTGCAGGTCACCAGCCTCACTTCTTCTCCAAGGCCATCTGAATCCAGTGACCAGATATTCATCAGGATGACTGGAGATGACCCAGGATAAGGCAATTGGAGTTAAGTGACTTGCCCAAGGTCACACAGCTAGTGAGTGTCAAGTGTCTGAGGTGAGATTGGAACTCAGGTCCTTCTGACTCCTGCGCTGGTGCTCTCTCCACTGCACTATCTAGCTACCCCAAGAAATCTTCCTAAGACAGCTCAAAAGGAAGGGCTTCAGTTTCCTGGCAGGGTGCCCAGATTTCACAGTCATATAACAATGAGGTCAGAGCAATGGTTCTGCAAAACTTCAATTTGGTAAGCAGTCTAATTAATACCTCTTCTTTCCCACACTTTCTTTCAGAGCTTTGCAACCACTGAACTAGTTCTGGAAATGCACCTGTCAATCTAATCTTCCATGTGTATATCCCTGGAAAGTACACTGTCAAAGTAAGTGAACTTATCTACAGCATTCAATATTTCTCCATTTGTTGTAATCAATGGTTCCATGCATTGATGGTGTGGTGCTTGCTGGTAGAGGATCTCTGTTTCCTTGGTGCTAATTGTCAGGCCAAATTAGCATAGGCAGCAGAGAATTTATCCATACTTTGTTCTATATCAGCCTCAGAAGCTGCACTGAGTGGACAATCATCTGTGAACACTTTAGTCTTGACTTGTAGCCTTTTCAAGTTAAATCATTTGCTGTCACTGAGGAAGCTGACCTTGATGCCATTTTCATACTTGTTGAAGGTGTCTGACAACGTCATTGAAAATGTCATGCTAAAAAGCATGGAAGCAAACACACAGCCCTGCTTTACTCCACTGATGACTGAGAAAGCACGAAGGCATCGTCCAACCTGTGCAAGTGTGCCACCATGGAAATGGCATACAATACTGATGAAATTCTCCACGTCATCAAATTTTATAATGATCTTCTACAAGCACTCATGACTGACAGTATCAAAGGCCTTGGTCCATCTTTATAAAGAAAAAGGAAATAGGTTGTCCTATGACAATCACAGGGAGGGTCTTTTTCTTAATCATTTCTAGCAAGATACTCGTCAGAGCCCTTCTTGGTGATCTAATACTTCATTTTGAAGATGATCATCTACCTGAGAGTTAGTGTGGCTTCAGAAAGGGCTGAGGAGTGGTCAATATGGTGTTTGCTGCCCAACAACTCCAGGAGAAATGAGATTATGTAATATACAGAAGAGAGAACTAACCTCTGGCTAACAGTCAGGTTAGCCAGGATTTTTGACAACATGGTCCTGAGAACCTAAAATTTAAACAGAACTAAACCCAGACAATTTGAATAACCTCATAACTGATCTCCTCACATGCTTCAAGTCTCTCCACATAACTGCCATAATTATATATCCAAAGCACAGCTATAGCCAATTACTCCTCTGCTCAATAAGCTCCAGTGACACCATATTGTTTCTAATACAAAATATAAACTCTTCTGTTCAACAATTTGAAGCCCTTCATTTATCAGACCTCTGTTTACCTTTTCAGTATTATATAATTATGTCAAAAGAATTCTTCATTCTTATTCCTTGTATATAATATTCTTATCTCCAGTTTTTATGACTTCTTTCAGCGTTTTCCATGACAGGAATGCCCTTCCTACCGACCTTTGCCTCTTAGAATCCTTAAGTGCCTTCAAAGCTCCCCTCCTACATGATGTCTTGGCTGATCCTCCCAATGTTAACCCTCTCTCCCAAAATTACTTTATGTAAGACATATATGTATGTTTTTGTACATGTATGTATTCATATATGTAAAGTATGTATATATAAAATATACATACATTTTAAGGATACAGCTAGATTTATGAATATATGCATATATTTATTGTATAAAACATGATATATGTATGTATATAGATATGTATACCTATATATATATTCATACATTACATATACACAAATATAAGGCATACCTCTGGTGTGAGGACTTTCAAAGCCCTTTTCATGGATGCTCATATACCTTTGGTGTCTACCTGTCAACTGTCCATCCAGGGCTCCAAGAAGCTGCAAGATGTGCAGTGGTCACATCTGAGTAAAACAGTCTTGGCAAATAGGCTAAACCAGGTTAAGGGTAACCAACCAGCCTCAAACGCATTGGTGAGTTATGGAAATGTCTGCTCCAAATATGCAAGGACTTGGTGCAATTGGGGGATGAAAATAGTTTCTTCCAATGGCCACAAAGGTGACTGAAGTAGGCTCTGTGAAACATATAGAACTTGGTTGAATATTGAAGATACCAATGTCATCCTCTGCTTCCTAGGCCATTGCCTAGTCTTTGTCTTTACACTGGACTTCAAGGACTCTGGAAGAAAAAGTGAGACTGATGACTTTGTGCAACTCTGCTTCACTTAAATCCAATTTACACACAAGTCTAAGCATCACCCCATGACATTGTTGGTCCTCTTCATAAAAGGAAGGGCAAACAGCAACAAGGCAGCACATAGTAATAATAAATGGGTGAATGAATGAAATAAAAAGTAGTTTCTCCACTCTTGAAGGTTGGTAATCTAGTTAAGTACACAACCCAGTATTTGCTGAGTAACAAATTATCTTCTTTTTTGAGATATTCTCTCATTTTCAGGTTTTTAAGATATTATACACTCTCAGTTATCCCTCTACCTAGTCTGCTCACTTCTTGACATGTTTTACTCCATCTTCCCTGGATACAAAGAGAGAAGGTAAGAGAACCTTTCTGACCATGAGAGCAGAAGGTACAAGACTTTATAGGAAGATAAATTCTTAGTGTTTGGTTTTTTGGGGGGTGAGGGGGACACAATGAGCAGACCATTGAGGCTGGAGTAAAGAGTTCAGGTAGAAACATATTGGAAGATAAGTTTCCTAGTAGGGAATAGAGGCCAGGCTATGGAAGAACTTGAGCGTCCAAGAGAAAAGCAAACGCTCCATAGGCAGAATGTTCAAGTTATATGTTTAGTTGTTGTCATTGATTGTAGTGGGTTAGAAGAAGAAACACAAACATTCCATAAGAGTTTACTTTGGTTTATATATACACACATATGTGTGCAGGCTATGTTACATGATATGATTCAGATCAATAACAGCTCCAGAGAAATGATAAAGAAATATACCTTCCCCTCTCACTAGAGAAGTGATGTTTATAGAGAGAATATGGTATATGCTGTCAGACACGACAGTGTATTAGTAGGTTTTTCTTGAATATTTTGTTGTTGTCTAGAATTGTTGGATGGAAGAGTAAAGAGACATGACTATGAAGAAAAGAGAAGAAGGAAAGAAGGAAGAAGACAAAGAAGAAAGGAAGGAGGACAGGAAGGAAGGAAGGAAGGAAGGAAGGAAGGAAGGAAGGAAGGAAGGAAGGAAGGAAGGAAGGAAGGAAGGAAGGAAGACCAGCTCATGGAACCTTAGTAAGAGTTTTGTAACAAACACTAATATTGAACATACTCCAAAAGTTTTGGGAAATTTGATAATGATTCTCTACCTCTTAGGTTTATCTCAAGTTTAAACTGAGGCACTTTTTCAATATCACTCACCATGAGTTTGACAAAGGGTCCAGCTACCACAGATTTCTAATGTTTACAAGTTTTTATTCCTAGGAAGTTCAGCAATTGGATGTTTATAGGGAGGTAGAATTTTGTTCAGTACAAGTGAAACATAGCATTTAGAACTGTCCAAAGATGAGATGGGGTGGCTTGTGAAGTTGTAAAGTTTTGAGTTTCCTATCAAAAATGGTGTTCAGCAAAAGTTATAAGAATAACAACAAAAATGATGTCTATTTGTTCAAAGATTTCCATAGCAGATACATATCTATATATATACATACATATGTGTATGTGTCTAGATTAAATATACAAATATATTGAAAGGGTTAAATAAATTGTGGTACATCAATGAAGTAGAATCCTAATGTAATTAAGACTAAACAATATATAGAGAAGAAAAAAGAAAAGCCCCTTGTGAAATAAAGCAAAGCAAAGCTAAACTAACACACGCACAAAAACAGAACAGACAGATTGACATGCATACACCCTTGGGATCACATTAGGAAAAGTGAGTGTGAAGGAAGAAACAGAGAATCTTGCTGGGGCCTAAGGACAACAGACTGAAAATAAAAATGAGAGGAGTTTCATGGTACTTTACATATTGAAATTGATGAACTAAAAAAGGAATCTAAATTGAGCAAATATAAGATGTTTGTGTTAATGTTCAAAGTTAAGATTCTGGTAAAGCATTTTTCATAAGACCATAGATTTAGAGCTGGACAAGAGCTTAGAAGTTCAATTCCTATTACAGATGAGAAAAATTAGGACCAGAGACATTGAAGAAACTTTCCCAAGGACACACCAAATAAATGGCAGAATGGAAATCTGAACCCAGGTCTTCTGATTTCAAAAAGCAGGACTCTTACCCAAACTGAGAGAGGATGATGAGTTTGATATGTTATGAAGGGAATTCCTGCATATATGAAGATGTAAAACTCCATAATTATGTTCCACATAGACCTATGTCTAAGTGGTGGTGGGGGTAGAAAGAGAGAGTAGAAGAGGGAAAGACAGGGAGAGACAGAGAGAGACTGGGGACTTTAATGGTACCTGTGATTATGATTATTGTTAATATTATTTCTATTATTATCATTATCATTATATCCACCTTTTGGGTGATGAATTTACTATTACTCAGATATTTGGCTCTTCCATGATTTGTCATCATGTAGCATCACAAAAAGATAATGGATTTTTATTTTTCTAGGAAGTTATGGTCAGCAAAAATAGTGAACAATTTCATTAATACAGTTCAGTCTGCTCTTTCTCCTCTTCTACTCTGAAATCAAAGTATTTATCTAAAGTGCCTGTCCCTGATACTGATGGATATGCTCAATAGGCAGTCCATTCAAATGTATAGCATAGTCTGGGTAGTTGACACTTCTTATCCATTTGGTGTTAATCTGTATAAATTTATAATTATCATCACTACTTAAGAGAAATGATTTGAATGGCATGCCTAGTCTCTCCTTGGCACTGTTTATACTTATAAAGCAAACATCGTTCTACGTCTTCTCTTACGAAGCCAAGAAAATAATCTTATTGAAGCAAAGGCTTCCAACTGTTTCAAGAGACTGAAAGAAAGGGGCTTCATTATCCAAATACTAGTTTACATGAAACAGCCCCACTTCTCTGCTTCTGAATAACTGACATGTCCTGTGAGAACTGAATACATTGTGTATGTTTTTTGTGGGACATCTACTCTAAAGAGACAAAATTCTTTCTTGGGATATTTTCCTGACTTAAAAAATTACAGTGCCTTTTTTTGTGACCTTATTATAATAGCACATCCCAGTTACCTCTCCCCACCAACTGCCTCAAGATCCTATTACTGGGAAAATCTTTGTCTTCTTTTTCTTTCATGTATTTTGAATTGAATAACATATGCTGCTTATATTCAGTTTCTATAGAGAAGCCCTTTGTTTTTCCCTTGTAAACAGTTGCAAAGATTTACCTAGGATGATTTTCCCTGCCTTGGGGACTAGCTCAAGGGATTAACAACAGCTTAACGCTACTCATGATTTGTAATGGACAAATGTGGTCAATGATCTACTATGGCTGTCTAGTAGATAATGTGAAACTAACCAGTCATCTCATTCCAGAGACTGTGAATCACCATCCACATCTCTGCTGTCAGTCACTCTCATCCTTGGTTTGTGGACTATCAGGAAGTGAGGTGGAGTATAAAATTGATTCCAGAGATTAAATGTCCTTCTCATACTTGATCATTATTTGGGGATGTGGAAATGACTGGTGTTACACCATAATCAAAACAGAAGGATTATTACACTGTTAACAGATGCATAGTCCACCAATTCCTCCTCCCCCCTGCCCCAGATCTTTTACAGGATAGTGTACATTTGTTTCCTTCTAGTTCAGCTCTGTTTTTTATCCCACCCCACCCCTGGCCATGTTCTATTATTCCCTTCTATTAGGTCTTTGGAAAACTTCTCTTTAATATATATATATAATACACACACACACACACACACACACACACACACATATATATATATATACATATATGTACATGTATATTATATATATATACACATATATATACACCCTATATCATCAAACTTTGCTATAAGCTCTCCAAAATCATCATCCTTCTTCTCTTCCTCCTCCTCATCACTACCTGTATTTATGTAGCTCTTTAAGGTTTCCAAAGCACTTTGCATATCATCTCATTTTATCTCCACAACAAACATGGGGGCTAGATACTATTATAATCCTTTTTGCAAATAAGAAAATTGATGTGAGGGAAATTGTGTCTTGCTCAGAGTCACACAGCTAGTGTCAGATCCTGGATTTGAACTCAGGTCTTCCTGAACCCAAAGGGCAGCTAGGTGACACAGTGAACAGAGTGCCAACCTTGGAGTCATGAAGACATTATTTCAAATCTGTCCTTACTATACTTACTAGCTGTGTGACCTTGGGCAAGTCACAATTCTGTGTGCCTCAGTTTCTTTTCTGTAAATTGAGCTGGAAAGGAAATGGCAAATCATTCCTGTAATTTGGCCAAGAAAATCCCAATTGACAGTATGAAGAATCAGACACAGCTGAAACAATACAACAGCCATCTCCTGAGTCCAAGTTCAATAATCTACCTGCTGACCTGTATAACTGCTTCTCCTATTCAGTGAAGTAAAATCTTGCTTTTGTTACTGTTGCCATTTGCCCTTCATTCTCAAAGAGGGCTATGGTATAAGGGAGGTGACATCATGACAGGCAAGTGAATTGGATTTAAGTGAGGAAGGGTTGTGCAAAGTTACTAGACTTACTTTTTCCTCTGAAGTCACCTGCTTCCACTGCCCAGATATGTAATGGAATATTCCTGTAACATGAGAAATAATGCAATTAATTTAGAGAAACATGAGAAGATATGCTTGAATTGATGTAGAGTAAATTAAGTAAAACTAGAAGAAAAATACACATAGACAGATTAGTGACAAAGAAAGCAAACTCCATAAGACCAGTGAAGTCAAAGAAAATGTGATAGTGAAGCTTGATCCTGGAGAACAGAGGATGAAATATACTTTCCTCCTCCTGGGAGAAAGGTGAGGGACTACAGGTATAGAGTATTGCATATGCTCATAGATGTTACTGGTGTTGTTTAAATAATTTTTCTTTGCAGAGTCAAGATGGCAGAGTAGAATCAGGGACCTGCCGGCACTCTCCCCCCAAAACTCCTCAAAAAACCTGTAAAAATGACTCTAAATAAATTCTAGAGCAGCAGAAGCCACAAAATGACAGAATGAAACAGATTTCCAGTCCAAAATAATCTGGAAGACCAAAAGGAAGGGTCTGTTGCATCGAGCTTAGAGCCTAAAGTATCACATCATGGTTTGTGCCAGTACAGATGGTACTGGAGTAGGCCTCAGGGTGCTGAATCACTGGCAGCTGTAGTGGTTTCCAGACTTCTCAACCCACAAACACCAAAGGCAGATTCAAAGGTCAGTGGGAAAGCTCTCTCCCCTGGGTGAAAGACAAAAGTGGTCCTGGTCCAGGCCCAGCTCCAGCTCCAGCCCCAGGGTGGTGGCAGTCAGTGCTGAAGAAGCAGCTGCTTATGGAACTCTTGACCTACAGATGGTGGGGAAATTAAGCAGCTTATCTGAGTCACAGTCCTGCGTAGTTGTCCTGAGCAAGGAGGAGCCCTGCCATGACAGAATTGGTGGTGGCTATGGACAGGGAATCATACTTGCAGTTTCAGGGCAGAAAACAGTACCTATAGTTGCTCACAGACAAAAGTGAAGGCCAGGAGAGGAGTACACACTTCTCTGATCATACCATTTTTGAAGAACTGAGAATTTACAGGTCCCTAAAAATATCTCTGAAAACAGTCACACAAAACCCCTGAAACTTGGGAGAGTACATCCTCCACTTGACAAAGAGCTCACAAGTCAAGTAATTGGTGGGAAAAATGGTAAAAAAAAGAGAAAAAAATAAGACTATAGAAGGTTAATTTCTTGGTGGAAAGATATTTTCTTATAACGAGGAAAATCAAAGCATACTGCTGGAGTAAGATAGCAAAGTCAAGCCTCCTACAGCCAAAGTCGCCAAGAAAAAAATATGAAATGGTCTCAGGTCATAGAAGATATCAAAAAAACCTTGAAAATCAAGTCAGAGAAGTAAAGGAATAATTGGGAAAAGAAATGAGAGCAATGCAAGAAAATCATGAAAAATGAGTCATTTGCCAAAGGAGATCCAAACATGCTGAAGAAAATAACACCTTTAAAAGTAGACTAACTCAAATGGCAAAGAGGTCCAAAAACTCAATGAGGAGAAGAATATCTTAAAAGCAGAATGAGCCAAAGTGAAAAGGAGGTCCAAAAGCTCCCTGAAGAAAATAATTCCTAAAAAATTAGAATGGATCTAATGGAAGCTAATGACTTTATGACAAATCAAGAAATCATAAAACAAAACCAAAAGAATGAAAAAATAGAAGACAATGTGAAATATTTCACTGGAAAAACAACTGATCTGGAAAATAGATCGAGAATAGATAATTTAAAAATTACTAGTCTACCTGAAAACCATGATCAAAAAAAGAGCCTAGACATTTTTCAAGAAACTATCAAGGAAAACTGCCCTTATAGTCTAGAATCAGAAGGTAAAACAGAAATGGAAAGAATCTACCAATCACCTCCTGAAAGAGATCCAAAAGGAAAACTCCTGGGAATATTGTAACCAAATTCCAGAGTTCCCAGGTCAAGAAGAAAATATTACAAGTAGTTAGAAAGAAAAAATTCAAGTATTGTGGAAATACAATCAGGATAACACAGAATTTACAGCTTTTACACTAAGGGATTAGAGGGCTTAGAATCTGATTTCCTGAGATCAAAAGATATAGGATTAAAATCAAGAATCACCTACCCAGTAAAACTGAGTATAAAATTTCAAGGGGACAAAAAGCACATTCAATGAAATAGAGACATTTCAAGCATTCTTGTTGAAAAGACCAGAGCTAAATGCAACATTTGACTTTCAAATGCAAGAATAAAGAGAAACATGAAAAGATAAACAGGAAAGAAAAACCATAAGGGACACATTAAAGTGGAACTGTTCACATTCCTACATGGAAAAATGACATTTGTAACTCAGGAGACCTTTCTCAGTATTAGGGTAGTTGGAGAGAATATGTATATGTATATGTATATGTATATGTATATGTATATGTATATGTATATGTATATGTATATATATAATATCTATATGTATGTATATAAATATATATATGTATTTATATACATATACATGTATATGTGTGTTGGTTGTTGTCTTTCTTCTTTGAAGAAGACCAAAATGACATCACAATGATAAAGTGAAACTTCTGTGTGTCTGACTGGCTGATCAGACCAATACAAGCTCTGAATGCTCTACCACAGGTTGGGCACAGATAGTCTGTATGATTATTTGGAATGAATATCCCAAATTTGCACATCCTGCATTTACTTTGTGCTGTCTCAATTCTACTTTGCTCAATGAGCACAACACCCTTTCTGATGTGGGCACTCTATGCTGAGCAGTCCTGTGCCAGTGTTGCACAGTCAAAAACCAAAGTTCTTGAGAAAGACCTTGAGAGTGTCCTTATATTGTTTCTTCTGGCCACCATGTGATTGCCTGCCTCATGTAAGTTCTTCATAAAATAATCTTTTTGGTAAGCATACATTTTACATTCAACCAATGTGAGCAGCCCATCAGAGTTGCACTATCTGAAGTACAGTTTGAACACTTGGAAGTTCAGCTCGAGCAAGGACTTCAGTGTCTGATACCTTATCCCGCCAGGTGATCCTCAGAATCTTCCTAAGACAGTTCAAATGGAAATGATTCAGTTTCCTGGCATGGCACTGGTAGAGTGTCCATGTTTCACAAGCATATAACAATGAGGTCAGCACAACATCTCTGTAGACCTTCAGTTTGGTAGTTAATCTAATATCTCTTCTCTTCCAAACTTTTCTTTGGAATCTCCCAAACACTAAGCTAGTTCTGGCAATACATGCATCAACCTCATTCTCAATGTGTACATCCCTGGAAAGTACACTACCAAGGTAAGTGACCTTATCCACAGAATTCAAAACTTCTCCATTTATGTGTGTATATATGTGTGTATATATTATACTCACACATTATGTATTATATGTGTGTGTATATATATATACATACATATATATATATATGTATACTTCACATTCAAATGGGTAAGGAAATCTATCTTACCCTATAGAAAGTCAGGGGGAAGGGGATAGGAGAGGGAAGATGATAGAAGAGAGCAGATTGGAGGAAAGGGCAATCAGAAGCAAATACTATTGTGGGGGCACAGGTTAAGGGAAAGAATAGAATAAATGGAGGGCAAGATAGAATAGAAGGAAATATGATTAGTCTCTCACAACATGACTGTTATGGAAGTGCTTTGCATGGCTACACATGTAAGCCCTGTATCAAATTGCTTGTTTTCTCAATGAGGCTGAATGGGGAGGGAGGAACGAAGAGAATGTGGAACACAAAGCTTTAAAAATGAATGCGACTGGGAAATAAGTTATACTGGCAATGGGGTATGGAAATCTATCGTACTCTATAGGAAAAAAAGGGGAGGGAGATGGGAGAAGGGGGGAACATAGAAAGGAGGGCAGATTAGGGAAAGGAGTGATTGGAGTGCATGCTGTCCTGGGGTGTGTGGAGGAAAGAGATGTGGAGAACATTTGGAATTCAAAATCTTGTGTAAGTGAATGTTGAAAACTGAAAATAAATTACGTTACAAAAAATAACTAATTTTTCTTTGTTTCAAGAGCTGATCCTAAGGGACAATGCTTCAAACTGAAAAATACAAAGCATCAATGGGACTTATTTAAAAGCCTAGTTTGTACTTGAGGAAGCCACATTCCAGCCAGAATCATTAACAGAAGAGACTTTATCCCCCATTCAACCAAAGCATAGCCCAGGAGGGCTCTTCATGATCCTTTCTCTTCAAATTCAAGACTTGTTCTACTTCCATTAATCAAGAAGATGTCTTCCTTTAATGTTCAGGAGATCTGATTACACCACCCTCTTTGCAACCTTCATGTCTCCCTACAACAATGACTTTAGCATCTTAATTACAGCTTTGTCACATAGTCCTTTGTTATCCTCACTTACCACTTTGAAATACACACTGATGGCATTTTACCATCTTCATCTCCCACAGTTATGATGACCTTCTTCCACTCCATTTAAGGAAAAAAATTCTGTATAATTATAGTTCTCAAAGTATGTAATTGGTTCCATCAGGAGATAGTGAATTAACTACCAGTGGAGGTGTATTGTTCATGCTAGATGATGACTTGGAGATATGTTAGTGGGGATTCCTCTTTAAGGTCCAGCACTTGATCCACTGTACCATCTAGATGTCCCCATCAAGCTAATTCCTAGAAAGTCAGTACTTCAAATTTCACATAAAGCTCCAAGATCCTTAATTTGGAAATGCTATCTGCTGAGAATAATGATAGCATCAGAGATTTGGACCATAGAAACTCAGTGGTCCAAATCGTGCATTTTAGAGATGGTGAAAGTTAAGTGACTTACCTAAGGGTGCACAAATAATAAGTTGCAAAATCAGTATTGAAAGTCAGACCTTCTGACTGCACAACAACTGCCTTTTCCACTGTACCATATTACTGCCCTTCCATCCCCAGTCCTTCTACCTGACCTAATTAGTCCCTTACTAATAACTTCTCTTCCTTCATACCATACTATGATCACCTCATGGCTTTAGTAAAAGATGTGGTGGAAATTTATAAAACTGAGATAATAAACCCTTTGGTTCTACGATTATTATAAAAAAATCAAGTGAGAAAACTTGAATTTTTTTACATTTCATATAAAAGTAAAACTTGCATGAAGGTAATTTATTGACATTGCAATAACAGATTTTTTTCTAGCTAAAAGGAACTTAGACATTATCTACTTGAGCTTGAACCAATGCAGTAATTCATTCTACACTATTCCTTCTACAATAGCTAATTGGCAGCATAAATCAAATGCTGGACACCGAGTCAGAAAAATCTGAGCTTGAATCTTGCTTCAGACATTTAATTAGTTTCATGATTGTGGTTGCCACTCACCCTCTTACGCTCAGTTTGCTCATCTGTAAAATATAGGTAATAATTGCACTTATACTACAGGCTTGTTGTGAAGATCAAAAGTGCTTTACATAACTATATACATAAAGTATCTATGCATGTGTGGGAATAAAATACTTTACAAATCTTTAAGTGCTACAAAGAATTATTTGCTGTTGCTGGTATTATTATTATATTTATTATGATGGTGGGAAGATAGGTGTCTAGTCTCTCCATGAAGAGTTCTAAAATAGTTGAATGAAGCCATACATTCCATTGTTATATGTTTCTAGTTACAAATTGTCCCGTCCCTTTTTCCGTCTCCTTCCTCTTTCCTTCCATTTCTTCTCTCCTGTCTTCTGCTTTCTCTTTTCTTGTCCTCTCCTCTTCTCTCCTCTCCTCTTCTCTCCTTTCTTTTTGTTTTTCCTCCCTTGTCTTTTCTTTCATGATTCAAACCAGATAATTGAATACACATGATTATTTTTCAGTCCTTCCTGTATATACAGAATTTAAGAAACTTATCTTTGGGAACAGTCATCTGTACTGGAAAGTTCAGTCATTCATCTGCCTTGAGGGCAGGGGGCTGCAGATAATTCCCCCTTACCAACTTGATGATTCTAAATCATTACTCACTTTCTTGGGGAAGTGTATAATTTCAAGTGTTGAATTTAAACTTAAAATTCATTTCTAGTAGTCAATAACATCAATATTTTCATTTAATGGATATTAAATAGTAACACTATATTTCAGGAATATATATTTTGAATTGTTCTTGCCCCACAGTGGAAATCTGGCACTTGTAAAATATTTCTTGCTCACCAAAAGCCAACTGTTTTATTTACTATGTGATCTCTAAGGGAAACTTAAATTTATGTTTTGAATTTGAAAGCATTACAGTGGAGAAATAGTGAATCCTTATAAATAACAAATGACAGCTTTTTGTTTCAATGTTAAGTTTTTGGAAGAAGAAAAAAAGTCAAACATATTTTGAGCACTCATTAGGAAAACAAATGTTTTCCTGACTGAATTTTTTTCCAAGCAAGCAAATTCTTTTTTATCTCTTATTAATAGCATTTCCCCTTTAATATTATATGTGTGCATGCACACACACATACATACACACATAATATTATGACATTATTTTAAGGGGTAATGCTATATATATATATATATATACACACACACACACACACACACATACATACATACACACACATATATAAATATATATATATGTATAATAATGTTTGAATTCTATTGCATTCAAACTCTACTGCAAAAAGCACATGGGTTGGCCATGTTGTTTGGATGTCAAACATATACTTACCCAAAAGATTATTTTATGGAGAACTCACAAACAGCAAGTGCTCACACTGTGCTCAGAAGAAGCAATACGAAGACACCCTCATGGTCTCTTTTAACAACTTTGGAATGGATTGTGTGACATAGGAGACACTGGCACAGGACTGTTCAGCATGGTGTGCCCACATCAGAGAAGGCATTGTGCTCTATGAGCAAAGCAGAATTGAAGTAGCTCCAAAAAAACACAAGTTGCACAAATTTAGAGATTCCACCACAAATGTTCATATGGATTATTTGTGCCTGACCTGCGGTAGAGCTTTTTAAGCTCATAATGGTCTGATTGGTCACAGTCAGACACATTGTAACTTGACTCTTACATAGTGATGTCATATTGGTTCTCTTAGAGAACAAAGAACAGCAACCAATACATAAACATCTATCTATCTACCTATCAGTCTGTCTGTCTGTCTGTCTGTCTGTCTGTCTGTCTCCACATTCAAGCTTGGGCTTCTATTTCATCAATGTACTTTCTTGTTTGTCAGAATATAAGGAAAAACAGAGGTACTAGGGTTGTTAATATTTGTTTGAATTGAGATGAAAGGATAGTATACTGGTACATTCTGGGATATGAGGTATCAAACATATTTTTAAGTCCTGTAAAGAATGCTACTAAGACCATACCCTTCAGTTTTACCTTCTTCTTTTTCAGTCTTATACAGATGGCTCACTTGAAGCAAATGAAAATTGGTAGACAGTAAATGCTTGTTGATCAATTGGTTAAGGGAAAGGTCAAATGACAACTCTAGCAGAGGTCTTGAATAAAGAACATTTAAGTAGGCATACAAGACAAAACTAACTCAAAAAAAGATAATATTCTGAGAAATATGACAAAGGGATGCTTGAGAAGTGTAGGTGCTCAGATACTAATGAAAAAATAGTGTTTCCCAGTTCACAGGATATTTTGAGTCAAGTACTAGGTTCCAGATGTGACTTGCATGCTAGTTGCATGACTTTAAGTCATTTTATCTCTCTAAATCTTGGTTTACTCTTATTTTAATGTTTCTTCAAGTTTTACCACTCTGAGGTTTTGTGACTCAGTCAGCCAGTCAACATTTATTAGGTTTTCACTGTAACCCAGGAATTATGCTAAAGACTAATACCAAGAAAGGCAAAAACACAGTCCCTGTGATCAGAGTTTGCACTCTAAGAGTGAGACAAATGTGCAATTTCAATTCAATAAAGATTATTAAGCACCTTCTATGTGCCAGGGACCGTGCTAATAATTAAGAAGACAAAAAGAGGCAAAAGATAGTCCCTGCCCTAAAGGAACTTAAAACGTAGTGGGGGAGATAATATGCAAAGAAACATGTACAAAGTAAGTTATACACTAGATAAATAGGAAATAATTGAGTACCAGAATTTAAAAAAAAAATGTTAGGGAAGTCTTTCTATAGAAGATGGGATTTTAGTCTGGACTTAGTGGAAACCAGGGACATCAGTAGTTGAAGTGGAGGAGGGAGAGCATGGGGCCAGCCAGAGAGAATGCCTGGAGCTATGAGATGCCGTATCTTGTCCTTAGGACAGTCAGGAGGCCAGTTTCACTAAATTGAAGAATTGTTGAAGAATAAGATAGGAGAAGACTGGTAAGGTAGGAGGTGACTAAGTTATAAAGGGCTTTGAATACCAAACAGTGTTTTGTTTTTGATCTTGGAGGCAATGGAATTTGAATGTGTGTGGCATAATTGGACCTGTGTTTTAGGAAAATCATTTTAGTAGTTGAATGAAGGATAGATTGGAGGGGAGAGAGACTTGAGAAAAGCAGACCCACCAGCAGGCTATTGCAATAATCCAGGCATGAGGTGATAATAGACTGATGACAGTGTCTGAGGAGAAAAGGAAGCATATTCAAGAGATGTTGCAAAGGCAAAATCAACAGGTCTTGGCAACAGCTTGGATGAGGGAGGTGAGAGATAGTGAGGAATCCAGGAGGACAGCATGTACAAGATGTATACAATGCAAATAGAAGGTCATCTCAAAAGGAAGGCAGTAGGTGGAGGAAAGGTAGGGTAACAGAGACAATTGGTTGGGAAAGTACATACATCTCTTCATTGGACAAACCAAAGGGGAAAATAATTACATTACAACACTTTTGCTTTTATTGTAGAATAATCAATTTCCAGACCAGGACCTTAGTGGAACATTTAATCTACCCTTAAGTCAGAAAAGTATCTCTGCTTATGCTTACAAAACATATAGTGAATGGAAGAAGGATGGCACATCATTAGCTGAAAGGGAACTTGGGGTCATCTATGAAGTTCCTCATTTTACAAAAGAAGAAACTGAGGACCAGAAAGGTTTTCCAATGTCAGAATTAGAACCTGATCATCTGACTCCATTTCCTGTGACTTTTCAACTATACAATCCCATAAAACTTGAATCATTATAAGGGTTTCCTTTCTAGTCTATTTTTGCCTCTTTTTTCCCTGTTGCTCCCTCTTTTTGTTCTGTGAGGACAACTATAGGTAGTTTTTTGCATGACATTCCTTCAATTACATGGAGACTACTAACATACTGTCCAACTACACCACCCTAGGTCTTCTCCAGGCTAAAACAATCATGGTTCCTCAACTGATCTTCTTGTGGCAAGAACCTGAGCCCTCAACTCCCCTGGTTTTCTTCCTCTAAACACCTTTGAACTTACTAACATTTACCTTAAACATCATTCGCAATATTAACCAAAATGTCCCAAATGTGATTTGACCAGGACAGACTAGAGAAGGAGAATCGCTTGCTGATTCCCTGAAGCTGGGTGTCTCTTCACACAGCACAAGATGGTGTTATTGCGGCTGCCATTGTCTACTTCAGTGCAAGAAAATATGAAAGTCTTTGGAAGAACATCATCCAGGTATTGCTAAAGAAGTCAAGTCACCTACTATCCCAAACCCAAAATTAATACTAGAGAGCATAAGTATTCCCATTCTGACTTACCTGGCCACTATACAAAGAGTTAAACTTGATTGTCTATATTCCCTTCCATTTTCACTAAAGAAGGGCTGCATGTAATTTTGAGACTGCCTGCTTTTTATGAATTAAATCTGCCAAGGGTTGCTCTCCTATGTTTGCTTACACCTTTTACAAATGCTTCACAATGGGCGTTAATAAGCTCTGGGGACCCAGGAGTGCTGCAGTTGCTGGGGTCTCTGCCAGATTTGCAGATCATTGATTTGATTGCTGTCCTGAGGAAAGCTGGCCATTTTCCCACAACAACAATTGCTTTGGATAAACCCCACATGGCTGTTTTCCAAGACCCCTTAATATTTTAGTGAGACAATTGTAGTGTTTTCCCACTTCTCCAAACACCATTTGTATCTTTGATTTTCCCTAGCAAAGCCTGGGATTCTCAGCTGTCTTTCGGGGTGAAAGATAACCAGGGGGTGGGAGTGAGGGGAAATTGATCATTTGGAAAGAAATAATCCAGATGTTCTTGGTCAGAGTGATTGCCTTTGGAATCCAGACTTTAATTATGAAGAAAGTCTCAAATAGGTATTCTATTCACCATGAATTTCTCTCCTATGCCCTACTTTCATGATATAGGGAGGGCAAGTCTTTTCATATGATTTTTACCCCTTGCTTCCCATCCTTTTCCATTGAGAAAGTTGAGGAATTAAGTGACATAGTGATCTGAATTGTCTTCTTCATTTTAGGTCTAGAATCAGACAACTCTAATTTTTGCTTAATTATTCATATCCAAGTTTGATATCTTAATATCTTACATTTTAACACAAAATGTGGAAAATATAAAATTATTAGAAGGAGGTCAAAGAGAAGACATGTAGTGTAATGGAAAGAGAGTTGGCCCTGGAGTCAGGGAAGACTGGGTTAAAATCCTGATTTTGACAATTACTAGCTGTTTGATCATGGTTTAAGGCACTCTCTATTTGTTAAAGAGATATTGCCTATCTACATTGGTGGAGGGACTTCCAAGAGGGAGTTCTTTAATCAATGAAGTCAGAAGTATATAAATAAATAGTTTAAAAGATTATTTTATTCATCTAATCTCAACTACAGAAAATTTGATAGTTATAGAGATATAATTAGAAAATGATTCTTTAAAAAATAAAGACCAGCTATATAATTGAAGGGATATTCAATGCTTAGGCCTGGGCTAGGCCAATATAACAAAAATTATGATAATATTTAAAAATATTTTATATATCTAGTTCTATACCAATCAAATTATTATGGGCATACTTTATAGACATAGATGTGATAATAAACATTAACTTAAATGAACAAAACATCTAAAATATAAAGGGAAATAATAAATAAACAAGTAAGAATATTAGGAATATAATACTTTCAGACTTCATACGATGTCATAAAACAAAAGCCATCTAGATAGTTTGGCACTGACTTCAAAAGAGAGAATTAGAAGAATGGAGCAGGTTAGATAAGAAAGAATAATAAATAAGTTGACTGAATAACCTACTGTACCTCAAACCAGAAAGCATAAATGATATAGGAAATAATTCTCTATTTTCCAAGAAATTCTAAGAAAATTGGAAGGCAAATCAGCCAGAAATTAGGTTTAGACTAATATCTGCACTATATATGACAAGAAACTCAAAATGGATATGTGACCCAAATATTTAAGGTTCTACCATAAGAAAATTAGAAAAGAACTAAATCAGATACCTTTGATAGCTGTTGACTGAGAATGAAGCACAAGAGTAGATTCTTAGTCAAATCTCCTTAGAGGTGACTGAAAGTCAAAGCTAATGAATAAACATTTATTAAGGTTTCTCTCTGTGTTGGCCATTGTGGTAAGTATTGGGGATGTACTAATACACAAAGGATATAATAGATCATTTAACTCACTCAAAATTAAAAAGAATCTGAACTACCAAAATTAATGCAACTAGGCATCTAGGTGGCACAGTGAATAGAGCACAGGGCTTGAAGTCAGGAAGACTCATTTTCATGAGTTCAGATCTGTTCTCAGACACTCACCAGCTGTGTGATCCTGGTCAAATCACTTCATCCAGTTTACCTCCATTTCTGCATGTGAAAATGAGCTAAAAAAGGAAATGACAAATGACACTGGTATCCCATATGAGATCACAAAGAGTTAAACATGATTAAAAATGACTCAACAACAAGGATAAGAAGAACAATAGTTGATCAGGAAAAAATATTTTACATACACACATATGTATGTACATATTTAGGATTATATGGGGTTATATATATGTATGTATACATACACACATATTATGGTCTGATAAAGATATATAAGCAACTAGCAAAGATATATGAGATAAAAGTCCACTCCCTTAAAGATAACTAATCTGAAAAATATGAACAAATGATTCTTGAAAATTTTAAACTATTAATAACAATATGAAATATTAATAATAATAAAATGGATACAAATTAAATTTACCCTTAGGCTTTACCTCACACTCAGAAAATTGACAAAAATGGCAAAAGACAAAAATAGTTCATATTGAAAGGTTGTAGAAAGATGGGCCCAGTAATACATTGTTGTTGGAACTATGAGTTGGTCCAAATATTCTGGAAAGAAATTTTGAATTACTCAAAGAAAGTGACTAACATTTTCATAGCCCTTTCATCCCAGAGATTGTACTTCTAGGCATATGTCCCCCAAAACTAAATAACAAAAGGACCATTTATACCAAAATATAGGGTGTCCCCAATGTCTTTGTGTAATTTTCTGTTTTAAAAGCGTTAAATTGCAAGAAGACTTTTGGGACAGCTTACATTTATAATAGCACTTGTTGATAAAGTAGTCATTGATGGGAAAGTAATAAACAAATGTGGCACATAAATATAACAGAATATTACTGTGTTATAAGTAATTACTCATACCATGAATAGAGAGAATTGTGGGTTTTACCCAAATAGGTGCAAAGTAAGCAAAAACAGGAACATGATACATAGAAAGAATACAACAATGTAAATGGAAAGAACAAACACAAATCAATAAAGAATGAATATTGGTAATAAACCAGTTTGACCCCAAAGATAAGGTTTGAGAAAGCCCTGAACATCCCTTTTCTGAAGAAGTGGCTAATATTATAAATAGGTATGTAGTACTGTGAAACATATCATTTAAAAAAATGGCTGGTTTAGTTGGATTTTGTTTTTGCATTTTTTTTTTGGTTCTTTCTTGTAATCAATAGTCATCTGTGAGGAACATGTGTGAAGCTTGTGTTGGTTAATAACGATTATCTGAAAACAAAACATCACTAGAGTACTATTTACAAAAAATAAGTAAATCATAGATCTTGATTGAAAAGAAAGAAAGAAAAAATAAAAAGTGCAACAATGCAACTGCTACTACAATCATGGCACTGAGATGTACTCACTTCCTCTCAGCTAGAAGACCCATCTTCTCTCAACTCGAGAATGTGAGAATGTGGTAGAAAGAGTCCAGTCGAGGAATATGTAACTACGAGAAGAAGGATCAGACTACATTCTTTGTATTTTTTGACACATTATAACACCCCTCCCACACACTTTTAGGGAAAAAAAAAACATTTAACATTGGACTGGTTCAAAGCTAGAGTCTTGCCAGGGGAAGAGTAGAAAGGTAATTGATGTATAATGTTAATTTGCTATAGGATAGGTATTTACTTCTTATACACAGAATGGTGACTTGTATAAAACATTATCCCAAACATGACTTGGGAAAGAATTTAAATAAATGGCCATAATAATTATTTTTATACTGTGAGGTCGTCTTAAATATCAAAACATGAAGCAATATACATGACTGCTGAATAGGCATTTTATTTTTCACCTGGAACTGTACTGTGCAAAAATGTACCTCCAGTTCCATATTCTCTGGTGAGAATGAATAAGTGTTGAGCTCTTCCCCTTGCTGTTGATTATTCTCACTTGTCATGAATAAATTCTAATTGTAAGACCCACAATTTCCAATCTCTTCAACTAGCAAAGTTGCCTTTAAGACAGGAAAAGTCCATCTCAAGATTGTTATTTGGTCACCTCTGTTGGGGACAAGAAGTATAAAGAATGAAAGGTCACCAGGTCCATAGGCTCATGCTAACCTAGTCAAGTTCCTGCTCCAGCTGCTAAGAAAAAGCTATAAAAGCACTGTGTCAATGAAGTGAAGGAAAGGAAGTCTTCTCACTCAAACTCATGGCAAAGTGGGAAAGGCTTGAGTAGTCCTGAAACAATCTACATCCAAGAGGAAAAAGCAGCTGAGAGCTAGCGATTCACTTTTAAAAGTTCACTAATTTATCAATTTTTTTTTTGCCCAGTGGTCAATAAAAGAATTATTCTTTTATCCCCAAAGCACCTAAATATTTTAGAATAGGTGGGATAAGGGCAATACAAGTTTCCTAATGCTCCATACGCTGGTTACATAAATTTAAAAGATAATCTTGCTCACTTAATCTCTATTTTAAAAGCACTACAAGTGAATTGTTGATGTTAAAATAGCATGTTTATATAACATGTTAAACTTTGCAAAGCATTCCCCTCATAATAGCCTTGTAAAGTAGATCAAGTAAGTGGTATTTCCTCATTTTACAATGAGTAAAACAAGACTCAAAGATAAAGGGACTTATCCATGAACACAGACTGAGTCAGGAGGCGTGCAAGGAAGAATTTCAACCCAGGTCACTGACCTCCAAGTTTAATGCTCTAAAATCTATTAGATATCTAAGCAATCTAAAAGGAGGAACAGGTCTTTGAGACACTATCACCAGGTTTCATGGATCCATTTACACAGAGGCTACTACACAAAGAGCATTCAGCACATCCTGTACCATTAACATGGGTCAGGGTTAAATAAACTTTCCTAGGGTTTTAAACAAAAAGTAGGTTTAGAAGCTTAAGATCAGCAAGGTATAAAGAATTATTATCTAAACATCAGGAAAGGAGCAGTACCACCAACTGAGTTCTAGACCTCCTTTCTTACCACCAGTCCTGTGTTAGCCATCTAGGAAAACATGTTACCCTTGTACCTGAAACACAAAAGACTCTCAAATCCTTTCATAGCTTCTTAGCTGAAATGACATATATAGACATTCAATTTATTTTTAGAATGTAAACATTGCCCCAGTATTTTTTTTTACATTTTATATTCACCTATATATTTGTATTTTGTTTCTACCTAGTTTATTATAATCTCCTTAAAGACAGGGACTGTTTTTTTGTGGGGGGGATCTGTCTCTCCATTGCGTACCATAGTCCTGGAACATAATAGGCACATAATATTTGGAAAATTGAATTGAAGATTATGCAAAATCCCTAGAGAGATGAAATTTTTATTCAATTTTATTCTATAATCTTCTGATAATTATTAAGTCAATTAGAAAAGAGGTAATGTAAAGCAAATTATAAAAAAGAGGCATATAGTACATTTTCCAAGTGAATTCTCACTGCAGTGAAGGATGTAATGAAGGATCTATGTAGAATCCTAACAGAGGTGAGATTTCCTGTGGATGATGATATTGTCTAGGCATTATTGCTTGGGAATGCCATTTTCTGATTGCACAAAACCCTAGAACACTATAGAATCTCCTAAATGAAATATGTGACCACTTGAAAGAGATCAATCTGACAATTCACATATTAAAATCAAATGGATGATAAATTTCTACTACTCTGAATATGACATATAATTGAAGAAGCAATACATTGGATTTGTCAGTATGTGTGCACAAGTGTATCCATATGCTGATCGATCTATATATCCATCTACATATTTATGTATCCATCAACTGAAATATATATATACACACATATATACATATATATTTACTGCTATGTATATATGTATATGCATACATATAAATCTATATTCAGATATACCTATATTTATATACAAATACATAATCAGGTAAATATACTAATGTATATAGACACATCTATGTGAACATTAGTGTGTTAACATACATGCATTTATGAATCTATACACACACTTAAATTGCACTAAAACATTTTGGAAATATTGTACAATCTGAATACTATGGGGCATCTATAGTATGCTACATGACTATGTAAAAGCACTATGATAGGTCAAATTGACTTACAGAATGAGATTTATATAACGACTTGGAAAATAATTAGATGATAAAAAGGTATGGATCACTCAATGAGAAGGATACATTGAGATGAAGGTACTTTAGTTTT
Organism: Notamacropus eugenii; assembly: GCF_028372415.1. Classification (NCBI taxonomy): domain Eukaryota; kingdom Metazoa; phylum Chordata; class Mammalia; order Diprotodontia; family Macropodidae; genus Notamacropus; species Notamacropus eugenii. The sequence goes on from NC_092875.1 coordinate 122,869,311, forward strand.
TTTGTATATAACTAACTACTGGATTATATGCTCCCTGAGAGCAGGAACCATAAATTTTGTTTCTCTTCCACTGCCTTGGTGGATCTATGCATTTGAAATTCCTAATAGAGGTAGAGTTTGGTGAGGAATTTGAAGGATAGTTTTAAAGGGTGGTTTAAATAATAACAGCAGAGAGTGAAATGACCAGAACCAGGAAAACATTGTATATTGTGACAGCAACATTGTGCGATGACCAGCTTTGATAGTGTCTGACAGTTACAAGAGACTTATGACGAAAAAACCATCCACATTCAGAGAAAGAATTACGGAGTCTGAATGCAGATCAAAATATTGTCTCTCTCTCTCTCTCTCTCTCTCTCTCTCTCTCTCTCTCTCTCTCTCTCTCTCTCTTTCTCTCTCTCTCTCAGGCTTTTCCCCTTTGGTTCTAACTTTTCTTTACAACATAACCAAAGTGAAAGTATGCTTAATATTATTGTACATACATAGTCAATATCAGATCTCACACTGTCTTGGGCATGGAGAAGGGGAAGGAGGGGGAGAAAATGTAAAACTCAAAATCTTATCAAAGTAAATGTTGAAAATGGAAAAGAAAGAAAATAAAATAGATAAATAAATAATGACAGCAGAAAGAGAGAGAAAGAGAAGAGAGAGAGAGAGAGAGAGAGAGAGAGAGAGAGAGAGAGAGAGAGAGAGAGAGAGAGAGAATGATGCATTTATGACTAAATATGTGTGTGTTCATCTTTTGCTGCCAAAGAAGACCACGCCATCAGAGAAATGATGACATGACTTGCACTTGACTTTGTTTTGAGTGAGGGAGAGCTGTGCAGGTCACCATCCTCACTTCTCCCCCAGAGCCATCTGGATCCAGTGACTAGATATTCATCAGGATGACTGGAGATGACCCAAGATGAGGCAGTTGGAGTTAAGTGACTTGTCCAAGGTCACACAGCTAGTGAGTGTCAAGTTTCTGAGGTGAGATTGGAACTCAGGTCCTCTTGACTCCTGCACTGGTGCTCTTGGATAGACACCACCTAGCTGCCCCTTGACCAATATATGTCTGTGTGAATGAACAGGACGTGTGTAGGAAAAAGTGAATAAAATGGATTTATTAGATGGGAAAGTAAACTTTAGAGAGGCCTAATAAAGTAAAGTAAGATAATTTCACCTTGATAAATTCAGTAACGAGGAACCATTAGAGATTCTTAATTAAGGTAGTAAAATAATGAAAATTGTTTTCATAATATGCTGGTTGCCTTGGAGGAAGAAGAAATTGGAGTAAAAGATTCCTGTGGTAACTGTTGTAATAATATAGATGTGAGGTGACTAGAGCCTGGACTGAAGTGATGCCAGTACAAATGGAGCTGAATGGAAGAATCAATCCTAAATAACAACAACAACCACTAATCAATCAATATTTAAGAGTTTATAATATGCTAGATACTCTACTAAGCCTTGGGAATATAAAAAGAAGCAAAAGATAATCCCTGCCCTCAAAGAGCTTATAATCTATGCAGGAGACAACATGCAAAAAATAAACAAGGGTACAGCACTAGAACTAAAAAAGTTGGCAAAGGCTTCCTATAAAAGATAGGATTTTAGCTGGGACATAATGGAAGCTATGGAGGTCAGTAAGGTGCAATGTAGAAGGAGAACATTCAAGGAATGGAGAACTATCAGAAAAAAATCCAAGAGCAGAAAAACATGCACTGTTCATGGAATATCCAGGAGAATCATACCCTTGCATTGGAGAATATTTGACAGGGAGTAAGATCTAAGAAGACTGGAAAGGTAAGAGGAGACTAAAAGCTTTGGATGCTGAATAGAGGATTTTTGTTTTTGATTCTGGAGGCAATAGGGAAACACTGGAGTTTATTGAGTAGAGGGTTAACAGGTCAGATCTGTCTTTAGGAAAATCATTTTGGCAGCTCCAAAAATTGATTAGCAATTCATGGTTGATTATGTATAGGATATTAAAGATAGAAAAGAACCCAAAACGATGATGCAAATTTTATTTGGTGATGGTACAATCATGGTGGTGCCACTGAAAGAAATGGGAAAGTTCAGAGGAACAATCAATTTGGGAGAGAAGATGAGTTTAGTTTGGGATTTATTGAGTCTGAGGCAGAAGCATTGTAAAAGAGATTTTATAGACTATCAGTCTCAAACTAACAGAAATGGAGCCACTAAAGGTTACATAAAGATCTACATAAGGTAGATATAAGGGTACACATAAAGGCTACATGCTTACTTAGAAAACTAAATCTTAATATATAAGCACAAGAAAAGTGGGATTTTTTTTTCTGGATTTCAGTTTCCTAGGCTTAGGCTAAATTGAAAACATCTGAAGGATAATTCACAGCTGTGTTGAGTCATGTGGGTTGTGATGCCCTCTGGCTCTGATCCTATCACTTGAAAACTATATATACTGGGAGGTTGGCATTTTGCTTTGGGGGATTGCTCATGAGAAGTAACTTTTGATTTCCTGGACCCGATTCTGGGTAGCCATTTATTACGAGACCCCCAACTACTCAGATGTTGGTGCTCTCCCAGTCTAGTGTTTTATGTAGGTGATTGTGTTACTTTGGTCAGACAGCTGTCTATTGAATCTCTGTGTTAATTTCTTTGCTTGTGTTTTCTATACTCACTTCTTTCTACTTATCTATAATTGGAGTAAATTCTTGACTCCTTTAAAGTTATTTTTTTTCTTTAGAAAAGCAGATCAAAGAACCTGTGCTAGCAGACCATCCTGTGTGCTGGTGTGGTTGCTAATAGATAACATTAAATATGTTCTTTTGTATTTTTATTTATTTTGTTCAATATTTCTCAATTATATTTTAATCTAGTTTAGTCTAGACTCCTTTTGTAAGCACAATGGTGCCCATGAGCCATATGTTTAACACCTCTGCTACAGACAACTCAGGGTCTATGGTGCAATCTATGAAATTGTGACAACTGATTTTGTATCCCAGCTTTGATGTTTACTAGTTATGTGACTTTGGGAAAATCATTTAACCTCCATGGGCCTCAATTTCTTTGTCTGCAAAATGAAGAGGTTATATTAGCTATCCTCTAAGATTTCTTTTACTTCTAGGTTTATCTTCTATCTAAAGACTGGAACAGATAAAAATTTGGGAGTTATGACCATTATGATAATAGTGGAGGCTATTAGAGTAGGTGAGTTCTTGAAAGATGAGTGTATATTAGAGAATTCCATAATGATAAGAATGGCCATATCAACTGATTTATGTATACTCAAGGGATTAAAATAAATATTAAATATTAAAATAAATTACCAGTTTAAAAGTAGTTGGAATTTCACTTTCCTGTATTTGGTCTCCTTTCCCACCCCCACCCCCAAACATGTTTTGCTATGAGGGGCAGTATGACTAATGGAGAGATGAGCTAGATTAACAAAGACTTTAATCCAAATCTAGCACTTCAACATGCTAGTTATGTGATCACAGACAAATCGATTAACTTCTCATTGTCCCAAGCAATTCTATTAAGCAATGACTTGCAAAAGAGATACTGAGCTTCATTGGTGGAGGGAGCTTCCACACCAGAATTCTCTATAGTTCAGGACTCTTCACTCATTACTCCTCCTCCACCCCCACCCCCCAACCATGGTCTTACCATAGATTTATTTAAATACACACACACAGTGTCACAGTATTAGAATATAGGAAAATAACCTAGAAACTGTAGAGGATTAAGACCACAGGTTAAGTACATTTTTCTTCCTGAGAAAAAGGTAAATTTCGTTCCAATTAGTGCTCATCAGAAAGAATTGTAACCCTTCAAGAAAAGATGAATCTCTAACAAAATGAGGGAGGTATTTAAAAAAAATAAATTCCATCCAAAATATTTCCCCTGAAGTAATGAAAAACTTATTCCTTTCTGCTAACAAACTGTTGCAAAGTTGATTTTAAATTTCCTGTACCCTACTGAAGCTGTGAAAGAGGCATCATGATTTGGGCCTTTCTTCTCCCACCTCCCAAAATGCTCACAATAAAACAGGGTTAGAATGACATGTATCAAGTTGTTTGTGAAAGTAAAAGTAAACATAAGCTTAACTACATTAATTTTGAGCAAAGCGCACACACACACACACACACACACACATACACACACACAATAAAAGTTTGATCTTAGGGCAGTCATCAAGATAGAAGTTGTTATTCAATCGTGTCCCCCTGTTCATGACCCCATTTGGAATTTTCTTGGCAGAGATAGTGCAGTAGTTTGTCATTTCCTTCTCCAGTTCATTTTATAGATTAGGATATTGAGGCAAACAGGGTTAAGTGATTTGCCGAGGGCCATGCAGCTAGTAATTTTCTGAACCTGGATTAGAACTCAGGACTTCTTGACTCCAAGCCTGGCATTCTATCTGCTGTGCAACCTAGCTAGCTGCCCTGAAGTAGATAAGCAGTAAAAGTATCACAGCATAAGTATTATGAGTCTCATTGCTAGTGTGGCCACTGACTGTCAATCTAGCTTAGAGAATCATGAGATGTAGATCTGAAAGGGATTGTCTAGTCCAAACTTGTCATTGTTTGGGTAAGGAAATCAAGGCCTAGAAAATGGAGTGACTTACTCAAGATAACACAGGTAGTGAGTGTTGGAAGCATGTGTTCCAAAACCTGCTCATTTTACATGTGAGTATATTGAAAGCAGAGAGAAAAAATAACTTACGCAACATGATTTGTGGCAATCATTGCTAAAATGATTTGAGCCCAGGTCTTCTAAATGTAAATTCAATGCTCTTTCTACTGCACTATGATCCTCCTATTTCCTCTGAAATAGCCATGTGTACAGTTATCACTTACACTGTGAGTAGGGAATCATATCATCCGGTCCTATATACATCATAAGACTTCAAGTATTTTACAGGATAATCCAAATTACAATATATACTAGGGACATACATAATGCAGGAAAATACAAAAATAAGCATCTAGGGAATATCTCCCAAATAACTAGAACCCAGAGGTCCATGCCTCTGCCATAATAAAATTTATTTTTCTTAGTGTTTTTTAAAAATTTCATTTATTTTACTCTTAAGAAATAAACCAAGCATTTCTATACCATAGGATAACCAAAAAAAGAGATGATTCTACTTGAAACAGTATATCTATTATGTACAACTTGCTATTTCTTTTAAATATACAATAAATTCATTATGCAACTTTTTTTCCCTTTTTTTCTTTCCTCTTTCCCCATCCATGGCTTGACACAAACATTTTACCCAATCATCACCATCATCTGCACAATTAGTGAATAATGACCATTTTAGTAATACCAGACAAGAGACCTAGGCGTTTCATACAATGCCTATAGGCAACCCATGAAGAAGACAGAAAGTGAGATCCTTACTACAGCTACTAGCAGAAAATACTGCCTACTTATTCACATAGTTTCACTGTGCTGCCACTCTGATTTTGTTTGATATTTATTTAATGTTTGTCAATTAATAAAAATCTATTTTCTTTCCCTCCCCCCTCCAAAGGAATAGAAAGAAAAACAAAATCCTAATTACAAATGCACATAGTTAAGCAAAACAAATTCCTGCCTTGACCACATCCAAAAGCAATGTCTTAATCCAAACTTTAAGTCCATCACCTCTGTGTCTGGAGGTGAGTATAGCGTTTCATCATGGGTGCTTTGGAATTGTAGTTGTCTGCTGTGTTAATCAAAGTTCTTAAATCTTTTAAAATTCTTTGTCCTTAAAATATTATTGTATGAATTGTTTTTTTTTGCTTCTACTCATTTTACTCTTTATCATACAAGTCTGTCCACTTCATTTTTTACAGTACAGTAACACATTTTATATTCATATACTGAAATTTCTTGAGCCATTCTCAAGTTCATGGAAACCCAATTAGTTTTCAGGTATGTGACAAAATTAAAAAAGAGCTAGTATAAATATCTTGGTTCCTGTGGGCCCAATTCCTCCTTCTTTGGATCTTTTTGGAGAATAGACCTAGCAGTGTTAATACTGGGTCAATATGTTTTGGCACATAGTTCCAAATTGCTTTCTAGAATTAACTGACTAATTCACAGCTTCATGAATGGTCCACTGATATGTCTATTTTTCAGCAGCCCTTCTAATACTTGTCATTTTCCCTTTTTGGCACATTGTTCAACCTGATGGTTATGAAATAGAATGTCACCATTACATTGAGTTTCTCCAAACACTAGTGATTTAGAGCATTTTTTTCACATAGCTATCAGTAACGAATTTCTTCCTCTGAAAACTGTTTGTAACCTCTGACCATTTATCAATTGGGAAAGAGCCCTTACTATCATAAATATAATTCATTTCCTTATATTTCTTGGAAATTAACTCCCCTTCCCACTATCTCAGATTTTATAAGAACTAAAGTATAGTAATCTTTTCCATGCCAAAATGGTCTTAGAATGAATGTTTTAAATACAATTGAGAACAACTCTTAAAGTCCTATTAATGCTTCTATTGAATTATTGATTGATATTTATAACATTTTAAACACTCTAATGTGTTTCACATGTATAGTCTCGTTTGACCCTAATCACAACCTTGTGGAGCAGATGTCACTCATATTTTTATCCCTATTTTAAAGATGAGAGAAGTGAGGTGTGTAGAGATTAAGTAGCTTGTCCAGGGTCACAAAACTGTAATATATCTACAGGACTATTTGAATGGAGTAGGATTGAATGAATTCTAAGTCATCTAACAGCTCTAATTCTAAATCTATGAACCTAAGGTTCTCCTGACTGCAAACCTAAAGCTTTTCTAATTCATGCTTTTCATAAAAGTTTGCTTGGGTAATGGGGTGGTTCTTCTTCTGGGATTTGTAGTTTAGAGACATAAGCATTCTCTTTTGCCCTGAAAGTGCTTTTGGACTGTGATAATCTTTGAACTGGAAGATAAACTTGAGTCACAACTGAGAACATTTAAAAGAAGTTTATATTTAATGGTGGACATTCCTAGGTTAGGGTGGCGGGATTACAGAGAAAAAGTGGAAAAAAGAAATTCACACGATAATTTTGTTGTATATTTGAAAGGAAAAGCAGTTGTGCATAAAAAAAACGTGTTTTCTGCTCATCAATCATCCTTTTTAATATATTATGTAATGGAAATGATTTTTTAGTCCATAAATTTAAAATAAAATAAATTAAAAAACAATAAAAGGAGTTTGTGGAAGAAATCTGAAAAGGAAATAGGGGGCTTCCTGAGCTGTAAAAATAAGAAGGAAAAAAAAGAAAATTAAGGAGGAACCGCAACATCTCTAATTTATCCTGCATATTATATAACTCTTTTGAATATGGTGTTTGTTTGTTCTCCTCCTCCCATTAGTCTGTGATCTATTTGAGGATAGAAAGCATTTTATGCCTCTGTATCACCCAGTACTCATCTCAGGGCCTGGTGCACAGTATACACTTAACAAATGTTTGTTGACCGACTCGCTTACTGACTAACTGACTTGAGGAGCAACAGGAAAAAGTAGAAATTGAAAAGAGATCTTAGATGCATCAGTGAAAGGAGAGACCTACATAGGTCTTTAGACCTTTGAAGACATCCAGGAATAGAGGATTCAGATAGAAGCTACTGGCTGTGCATACATTTTCAAGGATTGAATAAAATTCCAAAAATTTATCCTTTCAAGAATTTCCCTTCCTCACATCAATCTTGTAAGAAGAAATGTGATTATATAATTTGTTCACTTCTTGATTTTCTTTTAATACTTATTTTGCCTCAAATATAAAGAAGGCTGGATTTAGCTGGAATTGCACAGAACTTAAGACAGTGAACCACACCTAACATAAAAAGGGAAAGAGCAGAACAGGAAAAAAATCTTTATATAACATTTCTCAGATAAGGATTTCATATCTAAGATACACACACATACATATATATACATGTTGTACTTATGTATGTATGTATGTATTAAAGCATATATGCATACATTCAGTATATGTACAATGTATATAACATAATGCATATGTGCACATTTATGTGTGTTTATTCATATACATATATACATAACACTAATAGCCATTCCCCAAAGGATTAATGGTCAAAGGATGTGAACAAATCTCAAAAAAGCATTGAAAAATATTAGAGACACATGAAAAAATGATCCACATCACCAATAACAACAGAAATACAAATCAAAACAACCCTGAGGTTTCACCTTATATCCTAAAAACTGACAAAAAATGACAGAAAATGTCAACAAGTAATGATGGAGGTGCTGTGGGGAGGAATAAGCAAATTAATACATTGTTGACAGTTCTATAAAGTCATGCAATTTTTGCAAGCAAGATGGAATCCTGCAATTAAGTAATTATGATGCCCCCACCCTTTGAAACAGAAATTCCATTACTGGACTTATACCGTAAGGAAGTCATTCAATAAGGGGAACAGTCCCCATATAATCTAATGTATTTTATAGTAGTACTTTTTATGATAGCTAAGAATTGGAAACAAAGTAAATGGCCATCGATTAGGGAACGGTTTAACAAATTGTGGTAAGCCAATGTAATGGGATATTAGTGTAGTATAAGAAACTATGGATGCAATGAATAGAGAAGTGCGGAAGATCTTTGTGAACTGATGCAGAGTGATGTAAGTAGAGCCAAGAAGACGATATACACCGTAACTATGACAATGTATATTAAAAATTTATAAATATAATTCTCTTTGCCTTTGTAAGCTAATAACTAGTACACATACATACACACATACACTGACATGCAAACTTGCACATATAGACACGCACACAACATAGACATATAAACGCTTGACATACCTTCCCTGCCACTGCTGCGTATTTCCTTCCTTCCCCTCCTCCCTTCCTTCCTTCCGCCTCCTCCCTTCCTTCCTTCCTTCCTCCTTTCCTTCCTCCCTTCCTTCCTTCCTTCCTCCCTTCCTTCCTTCCTTCCTTCCTTCCTTCCTTCCATTCCTTCCTTCCTTCTCCATTCCTTCCTTCCTTCCTTCCTTCCTTTCCTTCTTTTTCTTTCTTCTCTTTTCTTTCTTTCTTTTCTTTCTTTCTTTCTTTCTTTCTTTCTTTCTTTCTTTCCTTCCTTCCTTCCTTCCTCCCTTCCCTTCCTTCCTTCCTTCCTTCCTTCCTTCCTTCCTCCCTTCCTTCCTTCCTTCCTTCTCTTTCTTTCTTTCTTTCTTTCTTTCTTTCTTTCTTTCTTTCTTTCTTTCTTTTCTTTCTTTCTTTCTTTCTTTCTTTCTTTCTTTCTTTCTTTCTTTCTTTCTTTCTTTCTTTCTTTCTTTCTTTCTTTCTTGTCTTTCTTTCTTTCTTTCCTTTCTTTCTTTCTTTCTTTCTTTCTTTCTTTCTTTCTTTTCTTTTCTTTCTTTCTTTCTTTTCTTTCTTTCTTTCTTTCTTTCTTCTTTCTTTCTTTCTTCTTTCTTTCTTTCTTTCTTTCTTTCTTTCTTTCTTTCTTTCTTTCTTTTCTTTCTTTCTTTCTTTCTTTCTTTCTTTCTTTCTTTCTTTCTTTTCTTTCTTTCTTTCTTCTTTCTTTCTTTCTTTCTTTCTTTCTTTTCTTTCTTTCTTTCTTTCTTTCTTTCTTTCTTTCTTCTTCTTTCTTTCTTTCTTTCTTTCTTTCTTTCTTTCTTTCTTTTCTTTCTTCTTCTTTCTTTCTTTCTTTCTTTCTTCCTTCCTTCCTTCCTTCCTTCCTTCCTTCCTTCCTTCCTTCCTTCCTTCCTTCCTTCCTTCCTTCCTTTCTTTCTGATTGGACCACAATAGGTCCCTCCCCAAGATCCACTTCATGGTTATTTGGGGGGCCTCCTGGGCTTAGAGTGAATATCAATGGTAACTGTTTGTCTTTGAAACAGCAACCCTGAGTGTCTTCCCTTCCAGTTTTTTTTCTTTTTTCTAATTGAAGGGGCCACCCCTTGACTGGTATATTCCTATCTACTATTGCTATCAAAACTGAACCTTCTCCAGAAAAATTTTATAAAACAACTCCATGAGTCAATTAGTCAGTGAGCAGGCCCTTACTAAACATTCACTTGCCAGGGACTGTGTTAAGTGCTGGAGATCTCAAAGAAAGAAGTGAGCCCCATCTGACTCATATCACTCTTCTATTTGGTTCTCTCAGAACATGGGTCCTGTACTCATTATGCTATTATATTATTTTATTCTCATGAATATTGATTTCTTACCTTATGTCACTGAGTGCATCCATATTTTCTTTTACCACTAAGATTTTAGTTACTACCTAGTAAAATGAAATGAGATCATCAACTATAGTCAGAAGAAAATTTTAAAACCCCATATTCCAAACCACTCAATTTATAGATGGTGAAACAGGTCGGAGAAGACTTGCCCAAGTTACCATAGGTATTAAGTTCTGATTCTGACTACAAATCTCTTATATACTGACATAAATATCTTACAAAGG